>NC_133653.1:134561699-135162579 GCF_009905375.1 Apium graveolens | reverse complement strand
AGAGTGATTACACTGCTGAAGATATTGCTTCAATTGCTAAGGGTGCTAAGGTACGACACTTGCTGCATAGTGCCATTGAAAATGTAATGTCAAACAGGGTAATTAACTGCAAGACTGCAAAGGAGATATGGGATGCCTTGGAGACAAGGTACCAGGGAACTGATTCGATTAAGAAGAACAGGAAGACAATACTCACTCAAGAGTATGAACACTTTGACTCAAGGCCTAATGAGTCATTGACTGATTTATATGACAGATTTGTCAAACTCTTGAATGATTTGTCACTAGTTGATAAGGAGTATGATATTAAAGATTCAAACCTTAAATTCCTGTTAGCTCTTCCTAAAAGTTGGGATTTGAAGGCAACAATTATAAGAGACAACTATAATCTTGAAGAAACAACTCTTGATGAAATTTATGGGATGCTCAAGACTCATGAACTTGAGATGGAACAAAGAAACAAGAAGAAAGGAGGAAAGTCAAGCACAGTTGCTCTTAAAGGTAAAGAAG
This sequence comes from Apium graveolens, assembly GCF_009905375.1. Lineage (NCBI taxonomy): Eukaryota > Viridiplantae > Streptophyta > Magnoliopsida > Apiales > Apiaceae > Apium > Apium graveolens. The sequence continues at coordinate 135,162,069 of NC_133653.1, read as the reverse complement.
AATCCCCTAAGGCAGCTACCTCAAGGAAAGGCAAGGGAAAAGCGCTCATCACAAAGTCTGATACTGAGTCATCAAATTTTGATAGTGATGATGACTCAGAAACTGAAAGCTTGCCTGATATGGATGGTAATGAAGAGATGATGAAGCTGGGTGCTCTTATGGTGAAAGGAATCACAAGGACTGCATACAGAAAATTCAGGAAGGGAAAGAAGTTTTCTAGGAAAGGTGCAAGTTATGATAAGAAGAATTTCAGAAAGTATGAAGGCAAATGAGGAAAGTCTAACAGAGGAGATTACACAAATGTCAAATGCTACAACTGTGGTGAGAAAGGCCACATATCTCCTGATTACAAGAAAGTGAAGAGTGATAAAGGCAAGGCTCTTGTCACACAGAAGAAAAGCTGGACAGACACCTCAGATTCTGAAAGTGAGGAGAACTATGCCTTGATGGCAAATGCTGATATGGCAAATACTGATAGCAGTCCTGAAGCTGTTGAGTTAAAGGTACCTCAAACTACTTATGCCTTTCATACTGATGATATTAATGAGTTGAGAAGATATCAGAATTTGTGGAGAAAGTTGGCCCAAGTGTTTCTTATGGAGATGGCAACATTGGAAAAACATTGGGATATGGCAATATCAATCTTGGGAATGTCATCATTAAAGAAGTAGCTCTGGTCTCAGGACTTAAACACAATCTGCTGAGTGTTAGTCAAATCTGTGACAGAGATTATCATGTGGATTTCTTTGAAGAACACTGTGAAGTTGTAATTAAATCTACAAGCAAAGTTGTCCTGAAAGGATACAAGCATGGTAACATTTATGAAGCCAAGCTTTCAACAAGTACTGATGGTTCTGCAATCTGTCTGATGAGTAGAGCATCAATTGAAGAGAGCTGGAATTGGCACAAGAAACTCTCTCATTTAAATTTCAACAATATAAATGAACTGGTCAAGAAAGATTTTGTGAGAGGACTGCCAAAATCAGTATTTGCTCCTGATGGCCTTTGTGATTCATGTCAGAAGGCTAAACAAAGAAAATCTTCATTCAAGAGCAAGACTGAATCATCAATTCTTGAGCCTTATCACCTACTACATGTTGATCTATTTGGTCCAGTGAATGTCATGTCTATTGCAAAGAAGAAATATGCTATGGTCATAGTGGATGAGTTCACCAGATACACATGGGTGTATTTCTTGCACACAAAAAGTGAAACTGCATCTATCTTAATTGATCATGTCAAGCAACTGGATAAATTGGTCAAAGATTCTGTGAAGATCATAAGAAGTGATAATGGCACTGAGTTCAAGAATTTGACAATGGAAGAGTTCTGCAAAGACCTGGGAATCAAGCAGGAATTTTCTGCTCCTGGAACTCCACAACAAAATGGAGTTGTTGAAAGAAAGAATAGAACCCTTATTGAAGTTGCACGAACTATGCTTGATGAAGCAAAGCTACCAACCTATTTTTGGGCTGAAGCTGTGCAGACTACTTATTTTACTCAAAATGCAACACTCATTAACAAGCATGGAAAGATACCATATGAGATGGTGAAGAAAAAAGAAGCCAAATATGAAGTATTTTCATGTATTTGGATACAAGTGTTTTGTTCTTAAGACTCATCCTGAACAGCTATCCAAATTTGACTTAAAAGCTGATGAAGGAATTTTTGTTGGATATCCACTTTCCACAAAAGCCTTCAGAGTCTATAATTTAAGAACAAGGGTTGTCATGGAATCTATCAATGTCTCATTTGATGATAAGAAGATTACTGGACTTGAATATTTCAATGATCATGATCAGCTGAAATTCGAAAATGAAGACTTAAATTCTGATACTGAAAATCCTGAAAGTCTAAATCCTGATACTGCAAACTCTGATGGATTAAACTCTGATGTTATTGAAACTATGGTGACTACGTCAAAGGAAGATGCACCTGTGCAGGGGGGGCATACTGAAGATACAACCACATCTCAAGAAGCATCAGAACATACAACTGGCTCTTCAAGTTCTGATTCATCAAGTTCTGATAAGCCAAGTTCTGATAGTTCTGAAAACTTAAATTCTGAAGGATCCAACTCAGAGAGCATAGTTTCAGGGGGAGCATCAGAAAATGTTGATGAAGATAGCATGGATCATGGGGGAGCATCCAGTTCTAGAGAAAACCTTCCATCTGCAAGGAAGTGGACTAAATCACATACACCTGACTTAATTATTGGAAATCCTGATGCAGGTGTCAGAACTAGAACAGCTACTTCAAGTGAATGTCTCTATAATTCTTTTCTTTCTCAGACTGAACCAAAGAAAGTAGAAGAAGCTCTTCAAGATGCTGATTGGGTGTAAGCAATGCAGGAAGAGTTAAATGAATTTGATAGAAACAAATTTTGGACCCTAGTGCCAAGACCAAAGAACAGATCTGTTGTTGGTACAAAGTGGGTGTTCAAAAAAAAAACTGATAGTGATGGCATAATTACAAGGAATAAAGCAAGGTTGGTTGCAAAAGGATATTCTCAACATGAGGGAATTGATTATGATGAAATATTTGCACCAGTTGCTAGATTGGAAGCCATAAGGATATTTTTGGCTTATGCTGCTCACAAAAAGTTTACTGTCTTTCAAATGGATTTGAAAATTGCTTTTCTCAATGGAGAATTGGAAGAGGAAGTATATGTTGAACAACCTCCAGGCTTTGTAGATCCCAAATATCCTAATCATGTCTACATGCTTGATAAAGCACTTTATGGCCTTAAACAAGCTCCAAGAGCATGGTATGAGACTTTAGTTCAGTTTCTTCTGGAAAGTGGATTTAACAGAGGAACTATAGACAAAACACAGTTCTACCTCAACCATGGAAAGGACTTACTTTTGGTTCAGATATATGTTGATGATATCATCTTTGGTTCTACAAATGACAGACTTTGCAAGAAGTTTGCCAAACTGATGCAGTCAAGATATCAAATGAGTATGATGGGGGAACTTAGCTATTTTCTGGGCCTTCAGGTCAAGCAGAATGAAGAAGGCACTTTTATTTGTCAATCCAAGTACACCAGAAATTTGCTGAAGAAATTTGGAATGCAAGATTGTTCAAGTGCATCCACTCCCATGGCCACTGCAACAAAATTGGATAAGGATACTGGTAAATCAGTAGATATTACTGATTACAGAGGTATGATTGGTTCTCTACTCTATCTAACTGCTAGTAGACCTGATATCATGTATGACCTGTCTTTGTGCAAGATTTCAAGCAGATCCAAGAGAACCTCACTTAACAGCTGTGAAAAGAATTTTCAAGTATCTTAAGGGAACAGCTGATCTGTGATTATGGTATCCTAAAGAATCAGACTTTAAACTAATAGGTTACTCAGATGCAGATTTTGCAGGTTGCAAAATAGACAGGAAAAGCACAAGTGGAAGCTGCCAATTTCTTGGAGGCAGATTGGTTTCTTGGTTTAGCAAGAAACAAAAGTCAATTTCCACATCAACTGCAGAAGCAGAGTACATTGCTGCAGGAAGCTGTTGTGCACAGATTCTTTGGATGAAGAATCAGTTACTGGATTATGGGTTAATATATTTTAAAATCCCTATTTACTGTGATAATCAAAGTGCTATTACTATGACAGGTAATCCAGTTCAACACTCAATGACAAAGCACATCAGCATTAGGTACCACTTCATAAGGGAACATGTGGATGAAGGTACAGTGGAATTGCACTTTGTTCCAACAGATCAACAACTAGCAGATATCTTCACCAAACCACTGTGTGAAGCTACTTTTACAAGATTGATAAATGAACTTGGAATGGTTTCAGGTTCTTTCTCTAAATCTGCTTAGCTTTTGTTCTGATGCATCAGACTTTATGATCAGTATTTACAGATATTACTATCTTTGTGTATTCTGTGCTTATTGAAAATTGCTTAAGTACTGATTGTTGTCTGATGTGAATTTCTAAACTCTGATAGTGATATGAATGTTTCTGTGATTATTCAATCCAATGAGGATAAATATGCTAGATGCTGACCTAGTAGTCTTTAATATACTAACAAATCCCATGTTAGAAGTAATTATTTATGTGGAAATCTATTGACACAAGTAAATTCAGATATTGAGCTTAGTTAAGTTTACTTTGTCTATCTTATTACTAAGTCAACAACTAGAATAATGCTTCTCATCTGTTAAGTTCTGATGTTAGTAAATCTGGTGAATATACTAAGTGCTGATAAGCCTCACTTATCAAAAGAAAAGGAAAAGAAAAAGAATAAATATCAGGTACTCCTTTGAGATCTAGAGTAAAAACTGTGGAAGGGAAGACCCAAGTGCATTGCTGGTATTAAGTAATATGCATCAAAAAAGCAAAAATAAATATTTTTCTTGGTGACTTTTCACACTCTATGATTAGTGGAGAAATACTCTGATAATTGCATAAATTCTGATAAGCAGTCGTGACTCACTTACACTGAGAAGCCACTGTAAAATGGAATTTCAAAAGATGCATAAAATGAGCACAAAACAGTTGTGGTGGACTCATGCATGAACTCATTCTAAAGTAGACTTCAGAATAATGACAGGTTTTGAGCAAAGTTCTTAGTTATGCCCTTATTTTTAAGATATATTGAAGTGAATCAGACTTTAATCTTTATCTGATATTTAGCTTACTGCACACACATACACTCCATATGAATGATGAAAATTACTGTGGTGATAAATGATGTTTTAGATGAACAGTTTATGTCAGATTGCATAAATTCTGAGGACAAGTTATGATGGAAGTTCTGATGATTAAGTTCTGAAGAAATGAAATCAAAATTTGTGTGAGGAATTGCAGAAATAGGCATTTACTTTTCGAGTTAAGAAATCATGTTCCGATGACTGTTAAGTTCTGATATAAGTCTATGTTCTGATATTACTCTCTGATTCTTTACTTGACTTATTTATGGTTAAAATCTAAAACAGTCTTATTTAAAATCAGAATATGTTTGGGTGAGATATTAACAGTGAATACAATTAGGGTTAGCGGTACACGTCCATGCACAGTAATTTTTACTTGTTTCATGTGCGCATTAAATCCTGTTTTACACTTTCAATGACTGTTTTTATTCTCATCAGTCTAGGGAGACGAGGTAGAATTATTTTTACCGATAATCATTAAATTTTCCTTGCGTCTCCTGACATTCCATTGGCTATATAAACCAACACTTCATTCCAGCCAGCACATCTCTCATTTTCTCATAAACTCACTCTCGTCTTATTCTTATCACCACAAATGGCTGCGTTTGGCTGGTTTTACAATTATGGTACTGAGACGGTACATGTTTTTCTAAATGGAATTCCAACTCCATACAATATCAACAACATCCCTCACAATCTCTGGATTCAATTTCCAGATATCATTAAACGTGATATGTTGACAGTTCGAAGAGATCTACATCTCCGTCATCTCCGACAGCAGGAGCGAATCATTCGTCTCGCTGTTCTTTTTGTTGAGAGTAGGAAGAAGAAATAGTTTCTGCTCCCTGTTTCTCTTCACTGTCAGCTTTGTCTGGCTTCTAAAGCTTAGGACAAAAGTTGTTGATGTTAGGATTTGTAGCTTAGGACAATCTTATAATTTTGTGATGTAATTTAAATTTCATGAAATGTATTTTCTCAATATATTAATGAAATTTTATATTTATGCAAGATTTTGTCTCTGAGTCATTTGATATTCTGATGCATTTTTAAATCCTGATTTACCCATATTCTAATGACCGTTTTAGCCCTGATACAAATCAAGTTCTGATTCTGACGTGGCAATATTTGTTTACTTGGTTTCTTTATGGTCATTCTCTCATTGGTCATATTTTTTTTTCAGAATATTGGTCTCGCAGTGAAAAATAATTTACTAAGAGGAAACAGTTTTAAATTTTAAAATAAAACTGAACTACCTTAATTAATGGGATTACTTGGTAAGTGAAACGGTTTTTCCTTGAAAAACTGCATGTGATAAGTAATGATTACTGTATTCCTGTGCCCATTAATTATCCTTTACTGCTGCATGTCTGACAGGTGTCCAACGGTTACTTTTTCTACCGTGTATAAGTAAAAGAGAGAAAAGATTGTAAAATCTTTTATTTAGTTTCACATCTTATTTCTCTCTCTTTATTTCTATTCTCTCTCATCTCCTGACGTTTTTTTTTCATACAGACATTTTATCAAACACCTTATAGGCAACCTAATTTCTAAATTTTTCTCATGGCACCTAAGGATTTGATTATAGATGGAGCCAAGTTTGTACCCAACAACTATGCTGCAATCTTGAACAATGTTGAAGCTCCATCTAATTTGCACTTTGTGCAAGATCTTCTAGCACACAGTGAGATTGGGTATGCGTTGACCCAACCTCAAGTCATTTCAAGCCAACAAGTTCTGACGTTCTGGCGGACTGGGCATTTTGATAATGATGGTGTTACTGGTACTCCAAGCATTATTTTTGAAGTGAATGATGTTGAGCATGTGGTAACTCCTGGAGCAGTTCGTAAAGCTCTCCACTTACCAGAAGGCTGCACTTTTTCAACAGCGGAGGAACCTGTTCTACAGCAGCTCATGGCCAATTTGGGGTATGAGAAGAGTTTGGCCAAGCTTGGATAGTTGAAAAGGGCACATATCAGGAAGGAATGGAGCTTTTTCTTCGACTGCATCACTAAGGCATTCTCCAATAAGTGGTCCAACTTTGATGTCATTCCAATTATGAGTCAACACATCGGGTATGCTATTATTCACCAAACTCATTTTGATTTTGCAAGAGCTATGCTAGGTTTTATAGGGGATAGGATGATAGAAGATAGGAATGTAGTATACTTTGCTAGATTCTGTCAGCTTATATATAACTTCTGTTGTGCTGATGAACCCCAACCTACCACTGACATAATTCCACCCTTTAAACTTGCAAAACGGGCTTTTAATGACTTGGTAAATGCCGACCTTAAGAAAAAGGTGGTTAGACCCTTACAGATACCTCACTCTGTAAAACAGATCCTGGTAAATGCTGATCCTCAAACCTACAGATCTGTTTATCCTGATGTTCAACCCACCAACACATCCCAGACACCACAAAAACCATCAGAACATACCACATATACACCTCAACCTACTCAACCCTCTATCAGAACATATCTCAAACCTTCACAGATATCTCAACCTTCATCATCAGCACATACTGTGAGGCCTTCATCTTCAAAGCCTAAGAGGACAAAGACTGTACCTCAGACACCACAGAAGAGAAGGAGGATTGTTCTGAGAGATGAGTCAGACAGTGAGGAACAGTTTCCTGTGTCAGAACCTGTTGTCAAAGAAACTGAGAAGGTTTCTTCTCAGAAGGATATTGGAATTGGGGGTTCTAAGCTACTCAAAAGACTTAGAAGGATGTATTCTAATGAAACTCCCAATGTATCTCCACCTTCAAAGAGATACAAGAAATAGAGAGCACAAAGGTACAGGGCTGAGTCAATTTCAGAGGATGAGGAAGCAGCAGCTAAGGAAGGAGATCAGGAATCTCTGATCTCAAAGGAGCCAGAATTTGCTGAAGCTACTGCATCTACACCTCCATTGTCCCCAGCTAAGGAAACTGTACAAGATAAAGTATCTACACCACCTGTGTCTCATGTAAATGAACCAGTATGTACTGCAGACCCAGGCACAAGTGCTGAGATTGATATTCAAAACCTAATTGTGCCTGAGGTTCTCTACTTAGAAGCTCCATTCAATCCATCAACAACACCAATTCCTGATGCTGATGTTACTCCAGAATTGTCTACAACACCTTCTCTGCATCTAGACATTGAAGATCAGACTATAGGTGAGCATCAGAATATGGCTGTTGATCAGAACTTGGAAGCAGATCAGCACTTAGAGGATGATGTTGAAGCCTCCATAGCCTCTCATATTGTTCTTTTATCAGAGGATGTTGACTTTGTAAGTTCTGATGCTGTAAATGCTGATAATACTGGTGATGCTACTATAAATGCAGATGCTGATGCAGCTGGTCCATCAGGACATGCACCTCAACAAACTGTTCATAAAGCTGAGATAGTCAATAAGTTTGTTACAGGGGAAGCACCAGTACCTTGGAGTGAAACTCCTAGAGGACAGGAGTGGACTAAGGAATGGAACACAGTCACCTTTGTTCCATCTGAAAAAATTCTTGCTGAGCACTTGGAAAAAGCTGGTGAGATGCTAATTAATGATGATTTCTAGACACAGCTACGAGTTACTGCATTGAGTACTCGACATCTTCAAGGTCAACACTCAACAACTCATGCCGCGGTGCATAGAATTCAAGAAGCTTTAATCAAGCAAGGAACAACTATGAAACTTGAAAAGAAAAACTTTTTCAAACCTACCTTTGATAGAGTAGCCTATATTGAGAAAACTCAAGAGAAGCAATAGTCTCAGATTGATGAAATTTTGCAAAATCAAGCTTCTCAGCAGTCTCAACTCAATGAGATCCAATCCTTAGTGGAATTGCTTCTCTCTCTTCTTTTACCTGCTGATGCCAAAAAGGGGGAGAAAGTAATTAAGTCCAAATGTAAATCTGAGAAGACACTGAAGAAAAAGAAAAAATGATGATGGTAATGACCCGGGAAACTCTGGAATGGGTGGAGGTCATGGTCAAGGTAAAGATCATTCATCAAGTAAAGCTGGAATTACAAGTCATAGAACAAGTTCTGATACTGGGAGAAGAATAACTTCTAATACTGGTAAAAGGATACTTCTGATGAACTTTTGTGTAACACCCCCAGATCCGGGGTCGGGGATCCGGGTCGTCACGAGTTCCACTTCCCTTAACAACACCCAATCTTATTAAACAATCAACTACTCTTTACTGTGACCCCACAATATACACACACACACCACAAGTTATAGTCTCAGAGATGAATATCCAAAAATAATCACAAGTCGTTTTATTCCACAATTAAGTCAATACACCTTAAAAAGGTTTCTGAATAAATTTACATTTCTTTGCCATTATTACAATTCATAATATACATAAGTCTGGTACATTACTAGTTGAAAAATTAGCCTATTGGTAATTTCTACCTCAGCTACAGCGGCCTGAACGCTTCCGGAAAGCTGCGGAACGTTTCCTATCCGCTTACGAATTGGGAGCTTGGTCCTGTTCATCTTATCTATCTGATGTTGTGTGATGAAAGAAGAAAGCAAGGGTGAGCAGCAAGCCCACCAAAATAATATGTATAATGATTAACAATATATGAGCCTACTCATAATACTCATGAAAGTCTTGGTCAAAAGAAATGAACCAAGTTTGATATCTTAATGCGATGAAGTCGCAAAATATTCAGTATATATACATATATACTTTTCAAAATATTGGAAGTCCTCTTCCATGCATAATATACACAAAGTCCCAGTGTATAACTGTATAAAAAAATATCGTTGCAAGGTGATCTCATATATCTAACCTTGTCTCAACGTTTTTTTTTCTGAAAATCTTTGCCATGCATAAGATAATCATTTACTAGATATAAGTTTAAAAGATGAAGTTACAAGATACTCCAATATACTTATATCTTTTCCAAATACTACTTGAACTACCACCGTTCAAGTTATAATTAGTTCAAAAGTTCATCACATAGATGAGACTACAAGATAATACTTGAATAGATTCAACCTTTAAAATATCATCAAAATAAAATGAAGTTATGAGATACTTCATTTGATGTAAACATCATTTTGAAAACTTGACCCTGCCAACACTCAACAATCGCCCAACCGTAGCCTTTCTATCGAAGTGCTCTGGGTAGTGTTGCAGAAATTATCCAATTGGAGGATGAACTCATTACGGGAGTTTGCCGCGCCAGGAAGACCACTTACGATGATCAGTCGTAGTAGTGCAACCCCACCATTTTCTACATGTAGAGGAGAACCTGTCGGATTTACTTGTCAACCGAACACCGAACTCCTAAGGAATGGACCGCCTTAGCGGAACTTCCAGGCCATTTGGGCCAATATAATAAGGCTGGGCCGGCGCTACTCGGCCACTTACGCCACTCCTAGTTCAGATGAAATCCATGACTCTGAAACGTAAAGCTCGTCCCCACTTTCCCCAAGTAGAAACTTGTTGATACGGCTCCACCAAGAGGTCGTATCTATTTGGAAAGGAGAACTCACCGATATTTCCCAGGCGATGCCTGTTAATGGATTAACTTATTCCAAGAATTTTACTTCCCGAGTGTTGGGTAAGTAATCAATTCATTTAACAAAACAGCAACCTTGTTGCGAATATAAAACACACCACAGAGCCGGATCCCTCAGGTTTTGAGCGAGTATTTAAATCCCCTTCGAAAGGAGGATCTTAAATATATAAAAAAATGAGTTTTTGGGATCCGCTCTAACTTTTAAAAATCATTTTGAAGACTCGCAAAACATTTTTAAGAATGTTTGGAGTGAAGCTGATTTAATGAAGTAAATCAGTCCCCAGAATATTTAGAAAATGTCTGAATATTATTATTTAAATAATATTCCCATAAAGAATAATCTTTATAAAAATAATCGAAGTAGAAGTATTAAAACTTATACTTGAAATGAATAGCAAATAATCAAAGATATACTTATACGAAAGTAATATCTTTATTTGAATAATCAAAAATAAGTTTTATTATCGACACCTTATTCTTTAATACAATAAAGAATATTATTAAGTAATAAGCGGAGTCATAATACCTCGAATGAATACTATAAATAATATTCATAAAATAAAGGAGTCATACATCCTCAAATGAATATCCAAGTAATATTCAATAATAATATAAACTGAGTCATAAGCCCTCGAATGAATATTCAAATAATATTCAAATAATAAAATAAAGGTATCGAATAAACCTTATTCGATCCATAGTTTTAAAAACTATATCCATATATATATAAATATATATATATATAATATACTCGGGAACATCGACTCCCGGTTTAGAAATATGTTCACCTTTTATCCCCTATACTAAGGGTATACGCAACTACTTGCTTATTTCTAGCATAGGTATTATGCAACTATAAGCATTGAAATCAACAGATAGATAACCAGATTACGAAACAGACATGCATATATACCATATCAACATGCTCCAATATATCTCAAAATTTGCTAATAACAATCATGCACTATCACAAGATAATGCATATACATATATTTACATCACAACAACAGTATATCGGGTAGAAAACTTGCCTGAGCGACTGGGGGTTACGAATGGCTCGGGACGAGTCTGGTAACCTATAAACAACAAGTAAGTTGGAATTAAACCAAAGTCACTTGTACATCTATACTCTAACCAACTCAGACTCTAACGCTCGTTTTGTGCTTACTGATTCTCTTAAGTCACTCGAGTACCCTCGGCTCCACCATTTTTAATAATTTAACCTTTACGAGTTTTAAGGTGATTCCTTCGCGAGTGTCTTACCAACTGCCTAACACACTTACCTTAAATGTTTCATACATTAATTAACCCTTTTTGGTCTTTAACCTATGTTTCAAAGTAAGGCGAGGGGAAAAGTTTCGTTCGCGAAACGCCGTTACTTGAAACGGTCGTTTCTCCTAAACCGTGCAACGGAATCGAACGAACTATATATCAAAACGAAGCTCGTAACATGAGCTATCTAAACATGGCAGTGGTCATAATCTAGAAGGGGGTTCTCGGGTCCTAATGCTATGCACAAAAACAGTCCAAAGAAAATCGGACGTTACGACGGCTATGTTTACGCGATTTCCCAATTTTTAACCATTCAAACCAACCACAAACCACCCTCAAATCCAACATACAACCAACATCCATCCTCATCACATCATAACAACCCCAACAAATCCACATTAACCATTTATACTTATTCCTCACATGAACTAAAAGCTTTACTTAGGTTCTTTAACTAATTACCAAGATTTACAACTCCAACAATGCAACAAAACCAACTAATCTCTACAAACTCAACCAAACTTCAACCAATCAAGCATCATGCTTCACATATGCTATATCAAACACATTCAATCCTAATTACTCAAAACTAAAGCTAGGGTTTGTAGTTTATACCTTCCTTGGAGAGTGGAGAATCAACAGAATGGCTTGGAATCACCTTTAAAGCCCTTATCCAAGCTTAATCTAAACAAAACTTCAAGAACACAAATTTTAGTTCTTGAAAACACTATTCACCATCTTCTTTCATGATTTATAGAAAAATATTGGCTTGGAATTAGAAGCTTAAACTTATAGGAAGTATGTAACTATCCATGGGGAAGCTTAGATAATTACCTTGCTAAATAGTAAGTGGTGGAGCTTGGATCTTCAAATTTTAAGAAATGCACCCGAGAGCTTGAAGAAGAAGGAGAGAGATTTTTGTGTTTTGGCTTGATTTGCTTTTGGTTGGTTGATTTTTGTTGTTTGCTTTAGTGAATTACCTAGTTGCCCTTGGTTTTGTGTGGTTAAAAAGTCACCACATCTCCTTCCTTTCTTGTCATGCCTATGTCACCTTGCACATGTCATAATGCTCCCACTTGTCCACACCTTGTGGTTTGATGATGTCACAATCCCTGGCTTCTTGTACAAGCTTGTCTCTTGGTCACTTATTTGTTTTACGGTTCGCTTATCTTTCGTTCTCGTTTATCGTTTGAGGGATCATACCCGGGATCTTATTACTTAGGTTCCCTTAACCTTTCTCAATATATTATATTCCTTTTATGATCCTCTCCTATAATCCTTTAATTTAAATCCTTTTTATCCTGTTACCTTATACTCAATTCTCTCCGTATCTTGTGAATTTCCGGGAAAAATCAAAGTGTTCGGAATTGGATTCTGACGATCTTTACATACACTTATATACTTCATAGAGTACTAATAATATCCCAGAATATCCATAACAGAACCCCTACATAGTGTGGCATGAAAAGTTTTCTCATTCAGCAAAAACACTATTCACAAGGGTTTCAAAAATTTCCCAAAAATTGGGGTTATTACAGTCTCCCCTCCTTAAAAGGATTCCGTCCCGGAATCAGATAGAAAACAAATGGGGATACTTTCTTAGCATTACACTTTCTAACTCTCGAGTCAATTTTCCACATTGTGGTTCTACCACCAAACTCTGCCTAGTTTGATAATCCTTCTCCTAAGCACTTGTTCCTTTTCACTCTATAACCCTTCCTGGTTGCTCCATATAGGTTACGTCGGGTTCCATATCTATGCGCTCATATGCCTCTATTTATCTGGCATCTGAATTACACTTCCTTAACATTGATACGTGAAACACGTTACGACCTGCTACATGTTCGGGGTTAGGGTTAGCTCATATGCTAACTTTCCAAACGTCTTAATATATCCAAGGGTCCAACAAATTGTAGACTTAGCTTTCCTTTCTTTCCGAACCTCATCAATCCTTTCCAAGGGATACCTATAACATTACTAGGTCCCCTATTTCATACTCTTTATCCTTTCGTGTCAAATCAACATACTTATCATGTCCATCTTGGGCTACTACCAGCCGTCCTCTGATTAGATCTATCATATCCTTGGTCCTTTGGACTACTGCGGGTCCGAGCATCTTGCGCTCTACAACTTCATCCTAACATAAGGGAGATCGACATTGTCTTCCCTCAAGGATCTCATAAGGCGACATCTCGATAATGACATATGATCTATTGTCGTAAGATAACTCAATCCAAATTAAGTGATCATTCCAAATTCTTTCAAGTCTATTGCACAGACTCTCATTATTGCTTTTAGCATTAGAGCTTCTGCTTCTCAATACCCATTCTTTTCCAGTTCGTAATCGCTACTACCTTCCGTTCCTAATATTATACTGGTTATACTTTTGCTCGTTAGCGTTCTATAACCTTTTAATAACCAAGTCAACCTTAGTATCACGAATGTGTTCCCATTCCGCATACTACCACCACTTTATTACTCCTTTTTCAGTTATTTCTATTTTCCAAAATTTGATCAATCAAATAGAAGTAAATGAATTTGTTGAGAGATCACTATGATCATGAACACTTGTTATATCGCATAGTTAGTACAGAAGGTGGCCAGCCTTTAGTACTTGACAAGCGATTAAATAATAGCTGGTATCCTACTCGGCTTCTATCACACAGATAGATAGTCATTCGGTAATACCTCCCCTTCTGGAAGGGTTGTTCTTCTCAGCTTACATGAAATGAAAAGAAGAGAAAAGAACGAATTGAAGATAATTGTATATTCATAAAAAAATTTTATTGCCATAAAATATCTGGCTTGGAATCTACCTCTGAACTATAGAGGTTTGTCATAGAAGAACAAAACATATATATATTTATATCAACATCAAGTATTATAGCATCGCATTTCACGTGCCTAAATATTTTCGCTATCCCGTCCATCATTCTATGGACCCACACTCTTCCTCGAGCTTATACATAATCACCTTTGAAACTCCCTCGACATCGAAAATCGAATCTGGGATCTCATTCTATACATCATCGTTACTAGAATTCTATGCTTGCACCGCAACCTTCCTCGTATAATAATACAACTCTCTATTGATAAGAAAGAATAATTATTCACTAGGTAGATACTCTACTTAATTAGTCTATCAATGATAACTTATACACTACCACGACCCGATTAGTGGTACTCAATCTCAACACCCATTCCAATACAACTCTCACGGTTGTAATCAGCTCATTACTCGCAGAATCATTGCTGCCTTACTATGGTCCACCACTGACCTACTGTAGTCATTCATTTTCCATGAAGTCTTAATAGCTAACCATACAGAGTCTATCCATGTCGTATCAAATCATTCTAAGGAGGTAACATAATCACCACTCCTGATTCATGAAGAACACTCCTGATCCTGACATACATACATGACATGAAGCAAATAAAAGTGCAGAAGAGTTTCAATCGAAGCAACGATAGCAGGTTAATACCATTCTTAATCATACGCCCTAAATAGAAGAATTAACTCAAGGGTTCATCTAGTCCTTTTTTTGAAACATGGTTCTGGCTTATCTCAAGATAGGACCTTATAAGATAGATAGTCCGTTCATGGCGATTACACGAATTAAACCTTTACCAACTACTATTACGGTTGGGTATTGCACAGTCATCATGAGGAATGTCAATCTTCCAAACCATAATACAACCTTCACAGTTTTAACCATCATCACTGTATTCTTTTGGCACAAGCGCCTATAATTATCCTCTTACCTTTAAAGTGTCGGCCACCTCTTTAGCCTTTCCTGATAGTAAAATTTCCTTACAGTCAATGTCATTTTAACCACCTCCAAATACATTTTCTACCTTATTTCAATCACAGCTTATGTGAAGATGTTTTCCTTAAAATCTGATGAGTAAAAAAAAAAAAAAAAAATCACCATTTTTCCATAAGTTATTGCCTCAGTCTTTAGAGGTTAATCATTGTCATGACTGACGCTCAATCATAATTAGAACATCTTTTATCTTAAGTCCTAATTGCCCTGAACAATTTCGACCATTACTGGTTCGATCCATACTTTCTCGTGGTTTAGCACGTGCCTCACTTGGCAACATTATAATTACGTCATATTTCCTTTATCAACATTTCTATTCTTGAGAATTTTGAATATTACCTTTCTCCTTGTAAAACCTCTAAGGTTATCCTTCAATCGTTCCTCCTGTATTCCCTAGATACAGGGCATATCGCAATACCATTTACTAATACTAGAACCATTGTCTATATTCTTCTGAAAAATTTCTCCACTGATTCTTAAAGGTTGTTGTTACCTTAACCCTTTCCCAATCATACTGTCAAAACTCATACTGTCCCTATTAAGGGTGACATGCCAACCTTTATGCAGTCCCCTAGGATTCATTTTAAGTTACCAATGTTCTATCCTTAATTCCACCTTTAAAAGGTACCTGCGTCCTTCCATGGATAAATCAAGTCATATATCCTTGATAGATTATCTTATTCATCATTCCCACCTCGATAGTCTATACCTAACTTCATAATAGCATCCTTATTCAAATTGAGGTCAATCCATATGGCCTCCAAAAGATAACAATGGTCATCCGCTTTTCTTTCCTGATTTGGTAATGATAACATGGATGTTCTGGAAGATATTGGTCATGTTCAACGTGAACTTCTTCTTAATAATTCCTTATTTACTTTTGTTGTTTATCTCAACAGTCACCTCAATGTTGGGATACCTCCCATACCTGGCGTCTCCCTTTCTGGGTATCGAGCCACCGGTCTTACATTTCACATTATTGAAGGTCACTTCCTTCATCCAATTTTTCCTGATTTCTTACTTTCTTGTCTCCTCAGTCTATCCGTGTCTCAATATTTATCCTTCGAACTATCTCAAGGTTTCCTCGAATCCTCCCAACTTAAAGGGGGTACAATATATGTATCTCTTATGCCTTCAACCATCAATTTTAACTCATGGTGGATCATCATCCTGACGATTACATACTTTTCTATTTCTATTGCTATGAGTCTTTAGGGTTTCCTCATACCCAACTCCCTTATCATTCCTCAAACTCTATTGCCTTTATATTCCTTTCCACTTCAGTTTCTTTTTATTTTCCTTTCTCTTATCATTATTTCACAAACCAATCACAATATAAGCATTGATTTCAAACATCCCGTCATTCTGGATTCGTGTCCTCAGAACGAATCTTGACAACTTTTACAACTTAGATTCATAATTTATCATACTTGTCTGCCTTTGTTCTGGCTTTAAAGCTTTTACACTATCTCCTTATCTTTGGGAATTACTTTCCCGAAAACAATTGACTGGACTTAAATCAGTTTATTCTAACCTCTGGCTCCTTGCCTTTCTTGGTCTTTCACCAACGGGTGGTCTCTCTCTTAGGAGGGTAAGTGACAAAAACGGTCTTTGGTGGTTCATCAATCATTTTGAATCTCAAATGATTCCTATATTTCCTTTAGCCAGGTTCTTGCCTCGGCTGGGTCAGCCTGCTCCTTGGAACTCTGAGAGCTTAGCGATTTAAAGGTCATGAAAGAATTTCACACCACATTGTTTCCTCAAGGTGGTGGTTGGGAATAAAATATAAGTTCTG
The DNA here is from genome assembly GCF_009905375.1 of Apium graveolens. Lineage (NCBI taxonomy): Eukaryota > Viridiplantae > Streptophyta > Magnoliopsida > Apiales > Apiaceae > Apium > Apium graveolens. The sequence continues at coordinate 135,144,991 of NC_133653.1, read as the reverse complement.
TTTAGACAGGTTCATGAATTTCTATATAGGAGTACCGTCTCGGGTCTCCTTATCTCGCTCGACTTTTGCTTTCTTAGTCTAAATATTTCTTCCTACTCCCCATAATTGGAGTCATCTTTTAATTTAAAATCTTCATTTTCCACTTTATTATATTCCGGGTTCTTTATATCTTAATTGCAACCTCCCTAATTATCACGTTCCAGGTTTGCCCTTAATCTTTTTCCTTGTGGGGGCATTTTACTTGGAAAATTTTGAGAATCTCCGGATATTTGTCTTACTTACTTTGCTTAAGTCTTCCCCTTCGTTTAGTCCTTGCACGATTGCAAATCATGAATTCTTAAGTTCGATAAACTTCATGACACTCTCTTAAGTGTTAATAGAGCAATTAACAATGTGATTTATCACAAACAAACTGACCTGAACTGAAATTAACGAATATATACATAACCATTTGTTCGAGGGTACAACAACTGAACATATTACAGAGGGTTACATCATTTGAACTTATCGCTCCTATCCCAAAAGTACTACCGTAGATAGTCATCTCATCATTAAAACTAATCATTCATCACTTAGGCTAATCCTCCAAAAGCGGTGCTACATGAAACCCTTGTTTGATTGCTCTGGCTCTACACACTACCATGGATTAAGAGATGCGAGCACGCACGACATCCCTAACCTGCTCCATCACAGAGGTGATGAGGTCTAAGATAGTCGCAAGTAGAGCCGGATCGACCTGACCCTCAAGATGGCCTCTAGCTGTAACACGGGTGGTAGCCTCAATCCTTTCCATGCTATACGCTAATCCTGCCGGAAGTATCCCGCCCTCAATCCTTGGTGCAGTAAGTCGATCCAACAGATCACTCCTAACATTACGGGCCTCAGACAGGCCACCCAAAGTCATATAATAATTGGCGATAAGAGAAGCCTGAGTGGTAGCATCTAGCAGTCCATGGGGTGCGGGTGGTGCAGACCCAGGAGATCCAAATGGATAACCAAGCACGGTATCAGGTGACAATGGTTCAGGGGATAAAGGTGGCATTTCCTCAGTATGTGCTGGGCTCTGTACAGGGGATGGGACAGGAATTAGTGGAACCTCATGGATGTCTACAGGAGCCTCTGGAAGAGGGTCTGATACTGGTATAATTAGGGTCGTGGAAGGCCCCACTCCTTCTGCCCTCATTAACCTTTGTGCCCTTGGTAACTCTTCATCCTCTAGGGCCACCCTCGCGGCCATTCTTGCTCTGGTAGTCGCCCTGACTATGGTCATCAGTTCCTCAGCGGTCCTCTCTTCATTCTCATCAGGATCCTCCATGAGATCCTCCTCAGCCACAATCCTTTCCGGAATAACATCCTCAACCGCAACATTCTCTATCTGAACCTCATCCGGTCCCTCATTAGGGTACTCCATCGGATTTACAATTTGATCTCCAACTTGAAATAAAACATCCTCATGTTGATGCTCCTGAACCTCAAGGTTCGGTGCTCCGCTGCCCTATACGAGAACGAACTACGTTACTATCACGATACTTATAAGGGTTCCCGTAAGGGTTTTATCTGTCAGTGCTACGTTAGGTAGCCCGACTATGAACTTGGCAAGAGTTCTTATTATCTTAGTTAACTTATTATCTTAACGTCCCATCATCTCTGAGGTTTATAACGCTTAGCTCTGATACCATTTCTGTAACACCCCCAGATCCGGGGTCGGGGATCCGGGTCGTCACGAGTTCCACTTCCCTTAACAACACCCAATCTTATTAAACAATCAACTACTCTTTACTGTGACCCCACAATATACACACACACACCACAAGTTATAGTCTCAGAGATGAATATCCAAAAATAATCACAAGTCGTTTTATTCCACAATTAAGTCAATACACCTTAAAAAGGTTTCTGAATAAATTTACATTTCTTTGCCATTATTACAATTCATAATATACATAAGTCTGGTACATTACTAGTTGAAAAATTAGCCTATTGGTAATTTCTACCTCAGCTACAGCGGCCTGAACGCTTCCGGAAAGCTGCGGAACGTTTCCTATCCGCTTGCGAATTGGGAGTTTGGTCCTGTTCATCTTATCTATCTGATGTTGTGTGATGAAAGAAGAAAGCAAGGGTGAGCAGCAAGCCCACCAAAATAATATGTATAATGATTAACAATATATGAGCCTACTCATAATACTCATGAAAGTCTTGGTCAAAAGAAATGAACCAAGTTTGATATCTTAATGCGATGAAGTCGCAAAATATTCAGTATATATACATATATACTTTTCAAAATATTGGAAGTCCTCTTCCATGCATAATATACACAAAGTCCCAGTGTATAACTGTATAAAAAAATATCGTTGCAAGGTGATCTCATATATCTAACCTTGTCTCAACGTTTTTTTTTCTGAAAATCTTTGCCATGCATAAGATAATCATTTACTAGATATAAGTTTAAAAGATGAAGTTACAAGATACTCCAATATACTTATATCTTTTCCAAATACTACTTGAACTACCACCGTTCAAGTTATAATTAGTTCAAAAGTTCATCACATAGATGAGACTACAAGATAATACTTGAATAGATTCAACCTTTAAAATATCATCAAAATAAAATGAAGTTATGAGATACTTCATTTGATGTAAACATCATTTTGAAAACTTGACCCTGCCAACACTCAACAATCGCCCAACCGTAGCCTTTCTATCGAAGTGCTCTGGGTAGTGTTGCAGAAATTATCCAATTGGAGGATGAACTCATTACGGGAGTTTGCCGCGCCAGGAAGACCACTTACGATGATCAGTCGTAGTAGTGCAACCCCACCATTTTCTACATGTAGAGGAGAACCTGTCGGATTTACTTGTCAACCGAACACCGAACTCCTAAGGAATGGACCGCCTTAGCGGAACTTCCAGGCCATTTGGGCCAATATAATAAGGCTGGGCCGGCGCTACTCGGCCACTTACGCCACTCCTAGTTCAGATGAAATCCATGACTCTGAAACGTAAAGCTCGTCCCCACTTTCCCCAAGTAGAAACTTGTTGATACGGCTCCACCAAGAGGTCGTATCTATTTGGAAAGGAGAACTCACCGATATTTCCCAGGCGATGCCTGTTAATGGATTAACTTATTCCAAGAATTTTACTTCCCGAGTGTTGGGTAAGTAATCAATTCATTTAACAAAACAGCAACCTTGTTGCGAATATAAAACACACCACAGAGCCGGATCCCTCAGGTTTTGAGCGAGTATTTAAATCCCCTTCGAAAGGAGGATCTTAAATATATAAAAAAATGAGTTTTTGGGATCCGCTCTAACTTTTAAAAATCATTTTGAAGACTCGCAAAACATTTTTAAGAATGTTTGGAGTGAAGCTGATTTAATGAAGTAAATCAGTCCCCAGAATATTTAGAAAATGTCTGAATATTATTATTTAAATAATATTCCCATAAAGAATAATCTTTATAAAAATAATCGAAGTAGAAGTATTAAAACTTATACTTGAAATGAATAGCAAATAATCAAAGATATACTTATACGAAAGTAATATCTTTATTTGAATAATCAAAAATAAGTTTGATTATCGACACCTTATTCTTTAATACAATAAAGAATATTATTAAGTAATAAGCGGAGTCATAATACCTCGAATGAATACTATAAATAATATTCATAAAATAAAGGAGTCATACATCCTCAAATGAATATCCAAGTAATATTCAATAATAATATAAACTGAGTCATAAGCCCTCGAATGAATATTCAAATAATATTCAAATAATAAAATAAAGGTATCGAATAAACCTTATTCGATCTATAGTTTTAAAAACTATATCCATATATATATAAATATATATATATATAATATACTCGGGAACATCGACTCCCGGTTTAGAAATATGTTCACCTTTTATCCCCTATACTAAGGGTATACGCAACTACTTGCTTATTTCTAGCATAGGTATTATGCAACTATAAGCATTGAAATCAACAGATAGATAACCAGATTATGAAACAGACATGCATATATACCATATCAGCATGCTCCAATATATCGCAAAATTTGCTAATAACAATCATGCACTATCACAAGATAATGCATATACATATATTTACATCACAACAACAGTATATCGGGTAGAAAACTTGCCTGAGCGACTGGGGGTTACGAATGGCTCGGGACGAGTCTGGTAACCTATAAACAACAAGTAAGTTGGAATTAAACCAAAGTCACTTGTACATCTATACTCTAACCAACTCAGACTCTAACGCTCGTTTTGTGCTTACTGATTCTCTTAAGTCACTCGAGTACCCTCGGCTCCACCATTTTTAATAATTTAACCTTTACGAGTTTTAAGGCGATTCCTTCGCGAGTGTCTTACCAACTGCCTAACACACTTACCTTAAATGTTTCATACATTAATTAACCCTTTTTGGTCTTTAACCTATGTTTCAAAGTAAGGCGAGGGGAAAAGTTTCGTTCGCGAAACGCCGTTACTTGAAACGGTCGTTTCTCCTAAACCGTGCATCGGAATTGAACGAACTACATATCAAAACGAAGCTCGTAACATGAGCTATCTAAACATGGCAGTGGTCATAATCTAGCAGGGGGTTCTCGGGTCCTAATGCTATGCACAAAAACAGTCCAAAGAAAATCGGACGTTACGACGGCTATGTTTACGCGATTTCCCAATTTTTAACCATTCAAACCAACCACAAACCACCCTCAAATCCAACATACAACCAACATCCATCCTCATCACATCATAACAACCCCAACAAATCCACATTAACCATTTATACTTATTCCTCACATGAACTAAAAGCTTTACTTAGGTTCTTTAACTAATTACCAAGATTTACAACTCCAACAATGCAACAAAACCAACTAATCTCTACAAACTCAACCAAACTTCAACCAATCAAGCATCATGCTTCACATATGCTATATCAAACACATTCAATCCTAATTACTCAAAACTAAAGCTAGGGTTTGTAGTTTATACCTTCCTTGGAGAGTGGAGAATCAAGAGAATGGCTTGGAATCACCTTTAAAGCCCTTATCCAAGCTTAATCTAAACAAAACTTCAAGAACACAAATTTTAGTTCTTGAAAACACTATTCACCATCTTCTTTCATGATTTATAGAAAAATATTGGCTTGGAATTAGAAGCTTAAACTTATAGGAAGTATGTAACTATCCATGGGGAAGCTTAGATAATTACCTTGCTAAATAGTAAGTGGTGGAGCTTGGATCTTCAAATTTTAAGAAATGCACCCGAGAGCTTGAAGAAGAAGAAGAGAGATTTTTGTGTTTTGGCTTGATTTGCTTTTGGTTGGTTGATTTTTGTTGTTTGCTTTAGTGAATTACCTAGTTGCCCTTGGTTTTGTGTGGTTAAAAAGTCACCACATCTCCTTCCTTTCTTGTCATGCCTATGTCACCTTGCACATGTCATAATGCTCCCACTTGTCCACACCTTGTGGTTTGATGATGTCACAATCCCTGGCTTCTTGTACAAGCTTGTCTCTTGGTCACTTATTTGTTTTACGGTTCGCTTATCTTTCGTTCTCGTTTATCGTTTGAGGGATCATACCCGGGATCTTATTACTTAGGTTCCCTTAACCTTTCTCAATATATTATATTCCTTTTATGATCCTCTCCTATAATCCTTTAATTTAAATCCTTTTTATCCTGTTACCTTATACTCAATTCTCTCCGTATCTTGTGAATTTCCGGGAAAAATCAAAGTGTTCGGAATTGGATTCTGACGATCTTTACATACACTTATATACTTCATAGAGTACTAATAATATCCCAGAATATCCATAACAGAACCCCTACATAGTGTGGCATGAAAAGTTTTCTCATTCAGCAAAAACACTATTCACAAGGGTTTCAAAAATTTCCCAAAAATTGGGGTTATTACATTTTGGATCTTGATGAAGAAATTTCGAGACAGCTATTTCTGAAAGAAAATCCAGGAATGGACTTTGAGAATCTAATGGAAGAAGAAGCTAGGCTTAAGTCAGAAAAAGTCAACTCCAAATCTGAAGCTTCTGTTGTTAAAAAGAAACTTCCTACAGCTAAAGGCATTGTGATAAAAGAAAGGACAAATCATGTGGCAACCAAGGCCAAATCACAATTGCAGATAGATCCAAGGTCTAAGGGAAAAGAAAAAGTTAGTGAACCTGTAAAGGTGCCTCCTTTGGATGAAGAAATTTATGTTGAAGATGCTAATCTTACTCTGACTTCAAGGAAGATTTCTAAGTCAACCTCTGACATGGCTCAAGTTGTTCAGAGTCAAGATATAGTTAGTTCTGATATAACCATGAAGCAAGCAACCTCTGACATAGCTCAAGTTGACTTGATATCAGAAGATAAGTCAAAGGAAACCTCTGACATTGCTCATGTTAAATCCTCAAGGTTACTCCTACCAGGATTCACTAAAGCCAAACAAACTCAACCTTTGAAGACTGCAGCAAGTGGTTTTGAAGCAAGAGTGGTTACTGGAAAGGAAACAAGAGAAAAATCTGGATTGGGTAGTGCTGATGAAAGAAGAGTACAAAACACAACCAATGATCCAACTTTCTTAAGTGAACCAGGTGTTGGAGCAACTCCTGAAAGATTGAATCAACTAGAATCTGTATAGATGGTCTATCATACCTTCTTGAAAGAACACATCTTGTTATATTTCATGACAGATGGTAGGGTTTACCATATAAGGGAAAATGCTATACCACTAAAGTATTTTGAAGAACTAGAACATGTTTTATTCTTACTTTAAATGAATGACATAATAACAGAAAGTGATGCAAACTATTTGAAGACTCAAATTCAGAGACAGAAAAGGCTTTATTCTGTAAAGTCTGACAGCACATACTGTCCAAATTACAGAGATCACAAGGGTGATATTATTGAGATGAAGCCTAACTCTGTTAAGATTATAACTACCTTTCTGGGTTATAAGGCTGTAGAATTCAATCTTGAGTCTGACAAGGCATATTTGATCAGACTGGATCAGGACATAAGGAAAGCTAGAATAAATGATCTCAGGGCTGCTATCTTTCAAACTGGTGAAGATACTGCAGAACTCAAAGATGCTAAAAGGAGGATGATTGATGAACTCAGATATGCTGAGAGAGGTTTGTTAAAGAACTATCTCAGAACAACTCCTGACATCAAAGAGATCAGAAAGTGAAGCCAAGTCAAGATCTTCAACTACTCAAATTCTGATATGTATACAGACTGAAGTTGTTATCAGAAGTTAAAGTTGGTAAAGCTTTAAGGACTGTAAGTTGTAGTTATCTAGTCAAATTCTCATGCATTTGTACTTAATGTTTTTGACATCATCAAATTTATGTTAAACTTGTATATTATGCTAATTTACAAGTTGGGGGAGATTGTTAGATATATTTTATAATGTCATGTCTAATATGATTTATGTTTAGTTTTCAGATCTTACTTGAACAGGACAAATCAGTACTTAACTGAAATCAGCACTTATACTGAAGTCGGAACTTAAGTGATCAGTACTTAAGGTTTAGGAGATATTTATCAGGAGATAATATCAGGACTTAAAGGAAACTTTTGTTGGATTTTAAACGCAGTGGGGTCATGGCAAAACACTTTTACACATACAAAATCCAAATAAAAGCATATGAATCGTGAATAAAAATTCGAGGGATCGAATCTAACCTTTTAAAATAATTCGGAGACAACGATCAGAGATCCTTAGCAGTTGCTCCTCAAGTGTGAAGCACTCCACCGGTATCCACCAAGAAAACGATGTTAAGGAGGATGAAGGAGGTGGAGAGAATTGGGTTTACCAAACTTTTTGGGTTTTCGGGTTCGATGTGGGTTAGAATAAAATAGGGTCTATAATAGTGTATTTATAGGCAAAATTTTCAGCTGAAATTTTCCCATAAATATTATTATTATTATCCCATTTATTATTCTCATTAATAATTAAAACATATTTTAATCATTAATCCTTTTTCTAAACACTTTAGAAATAATTCTCTCTTGATTTAATTTCCAAAAATTAAATCATTTAATTAATAATATTAAGAACTTTTCTTAATTAATTTATAATCAATTAAATCTCATTTAATCAATTATTAAATTTGCCAATTAATTATTTATTTCACAAATAAATAATTATTAGCCATTATTAATTAATTCCTCCACCATTAAATCATTCTCTTTTTATGGTGTGACCCTGTAGGTTCAATATTAAGCCGGTAATAGAAATAAATAATAATAAAACTATTTTATCATTATTTATATAAATTCTCTAATTTATTAAATATGATTAATTAATTAATCACATTTATTCTATATCATGAGGGATACTTCTCAGCATATCGCGACTATCCGGATAATATGAATTCACTGCTTAGAATACCAAGAACCTATTCAGTGAATAGTTACCGTACAATAAACTCCTTCTACCCTACAATGTCCCGATTAAATACAAGGCATGGATCTCGTGTCAAGCCTATCTAATTTAATCACTTGCTTACCATTTACTATGCGTAGTTCTATGTAAATTAGAAACTCCTTTCTAATTTCATTTACTCTGGCCAGAGATTCCTGAACTAGCATAAGTGGATCAGCCTTGAACATTCGCTTCCTTCACTGGAAGGGGTAGATCCTTTATTTATCATACACTATCTTCGTGTACAAATTCCTATACCCAGAAGAGCCCTAATAATTGTCCCTGGAGACTAAGAACTAAACCAAAGCATAGTTCAGTGTACACAAGATGACTATGATGACCTCAAGTCTAAGGATACTTGTACAACTATCACTATGTGAACAACTGCTGACACGTGAGTGAACTCCATCAGTTGTTCAGCTGTGCGAGTCATGTTCAGTGAACTTATTCTATAATAAGCACCTACATACTAGCTATAGTGTCACCACACAAATGTCTATGAGAACAGACATCCTTCATAATGAAGCAAGCATAGTATGTACCAATCTTTGCGGATTATTAATTACCAGTTAGTAATCCTATGACCAGGAACTATTTAAGTTTAGAGTTATCATCTTTTTAGGTCTCACTATTATGATCTCATCATAATCCATAAAAAGCTTTACTCTAAACTATGGTATATCTTATTTAAACACTTAAATAGATAAAGCCCGTAATAAAAACAAAACAAGTCTTTTATTAATATCAATGATATCAAAACAGATTACATAAAAGTTATTCCTAAATCCTTATACATGATTGGACTTAGGACATATTCCTTTCAATCTCCCACTTGTACAAAAGCCAATCACTCTAGTATCTAATACCCATCTCGTCTTTATGACGATCAAAGTGACTTTCATAAAGTAGCTTTGTGAGTGGGTCTACTATGTTGTTATGTGTGTCAACTCTAATTCAATACAATACAAGAAATGTTACCGCGCTCCCACTAACCCTTTTGTAGACGCATGGTTCATCTACGTTTTTTGATAAAATCAAACTCTTTGATTGTCTCATCAAAACGAATGTTCCATCTTTCGAGAAGCTTGCTTTAAACCACATATGGTTTGCAGCAGCTTACACACTAGGTTTTCATTTCCCTTGGAAAGAAAACCATCTAGCTATTTTCCAGATCACATAGTCGTAGTAAGCAGCATTCACAAGCAAAATCCGAACTGATTTTAACAGGGCTACAGGTAAAAGGTTTCATCAAAGTCAATCCATTGCCTTTGTTTGAATCCTTTTCCAAAAAGCCTGGCCTTAAAGGTCTCCACCTGGCCATCTGCTATAATCTATCTTTTGTATACCGTATACATAGATTCCATTCTGGATTTCATGGCACTATGCCATTTCTCTGAGTCAACACTACTCATAGCCTCATTATAGGTCACAGGGTCGTCATCATTAATGATCGACAACTCATTGTCATTCTCAATGACAAGGCCATATTACCTCTCAGGTTGGCGAGACACTCTCCTTGACCTATGAATGGGCTGTTCCACAAAAGGTTGTTCATTCAGAACAGGTGTTTCCACTCGATCTGTAGTAGTTTGTGCTTCTTGAACTTCATCAAGTTCAATTTTGCTCCCACAGTTTCCTTCAAGGATAAACTCCTTTTCCAAGAAGGTAGCATGTCTGGAGACAAACACCCGATTATCTGTGTAAAAGTAATACCCTAAAGTCTCTTTAGGATATCCCACAAAACTACATTTTACGGATCGATATTCCATCTTATCTGGGTCAACTTTCTTGACATAAGCTGGACATCCCCAAATCTTAATGTGTTTAAGACTCGGTTTCCTTTCTTACCAAATCTCATACGAAGTTTGAGGAACAGATTTTGGAAAGCACCTTATTCAGTTAATATGCTGAGGTTTCCAATGCATAACCCCATAGGAATACTGGAAGATTTGCATAGCTCATCATGGACCGAACTATGTCTAACAAAGTTCGATTTCTCCTTTCAGATACTAATCTGGAGGAGTCCACTGGGAGACTATACCATTTACTTTGAGATAATCCAGAAACTCTCCGTTCAAGTATTCACCACCTCGATCTAATCGAAGAGTTATAATACTATGTTTGGTTGTTTCTCCACTTCATACTTATATTCTTTGAACTTTTCAAAGGCCTCAGACTTGTGTTTCATCAAACACATATCCGAATCCAGATCTATCATCTATGAAAGTAATGAAGTATGAAAATCCACCCATGGCTTGCGTAGACATTGGTCCACATACATCTGTGTGTACCATTCCTAGCAAATTTGCAGCCCTCTCTCCATGTCTACTAAATGGAGACTGCAATGCCACTATAAAGTGAGATTTTCATCATCCCTTTTCTTTTATTAGTTTGTTCAATCTGAAATAAATTATGTCACATACATACAGACCATTATTTAAAGTACCACGTCCATAAAGAATATTATCTCTAAGAATAGAACATTCATTATTCTCAATAATAAATGAAAAATCCAGCCAAGTCTAACATGGGAATAATATTCCTCACAATCGAGGGAACAAAATAACAATTATTTCAAACAATAGTCTTGCCCGTAGGCCTATGTAAATGAAACGATTCTACATCTACAGCAACAACTCTTGCTCCATTTCCATCAGTAGAATCACCTCCTCTTCCTCAAGAGTCCTACTTCTCCTTGGTCCCTGCAACAAATTGCAGATATGAGAACCACATGCGGTATCTAATACCCAAGTAGAAATGACATATTCACTTCTATCATGAACATAACTGAATCAGAAGCGGTAGTCTCACTACCCTTCTTCTTCTTCAATTCTGCAAGGTAAACCTTGCAGTTCCTCTTCCAGTGCCCCACCTTGTTACAGTGAAAGCAAACAACTTTGCTCTTGGGGTCTTCAGCTTTTGGTGGAACCGGCATTTTCTCACCTACTTTCTTCTTCTTGGAAGAGTTCCTCTTCCTTTTCTTAGGATTGGAACCTTCACCAATTAGAAGAACAGAACTCTTCTTAGGGGGAAAATTCGATTCCGCAGTCTTCAACATGTTGTGGAGTTCAGGCAGGCTGACATCCAACTTATTCATGTGAAAGTTCACAATAAACTGCGAGAACGAACTCGGAAGCGATTGCAAGACCAAGTCTTGGCTCAGCTCCCCATCCATGGCAAAACCAAGTTGTCCAAGACGTTCAATCAAATTGATCATCTTAAGTACATGGTCATTCACAGATGATCCCTCAGACATCCTACACCCGAACAGCTCCTTCGATATCTCATATCGAGCTGTCCTCCCTGCGACATCATACAACTCTTGTAGATGCATGAGGATAGTGTGAGCATCCATATGCTCATGTTGCTTCTGTAGCTCAATGTTCATGGAAGCTAGCATGATGCATTGAGCAACATTTGCATCATCTATCCACTTACGATACACAACATGTTCATCATTATGTGCATCACTAGCAGGTTCAGTAGGCTTAGGTGAGTCAATCACGTATTCTAGCTTCTCAATCCTGAGAACAATTCTCAAGTTTCGAAGCCAGTCAGCATAATTAGGACCAGTCAATTTGTGAGCATCTAGTATGCTCCTGAGTGATAGTGCAGAAGACATAACGTACAAAGTAAATCTGTAAATGATAAACACATAACAACACTTAGCAAATATTCGTTTTCATTCCAAAACACTATATGAATCGGGTCTTTATTCATAAGTGGCTCCCACTAGTTTACCTAATTTATTCAACCCCCTACATGAAAAATTAAGCATTCATAATGTTAGTGGGAATAGGGATCCTACATTCCATTACACAACCCCGGCTGTGGCACGAAACGCCATGTAATGTTCAATAGGCAGACAACTCTTGTCAATTACATCTAATGTTATTCCCTAATCAAACTTTAGCCTCTTGAATAATTGAGTCACGGTTGTGGCACGAAAAACTTAATATTCTAAGTCAAGTCTAACCCAACATTCTGTACAGTTGAATCAGTCCTCAAAGGCCCACGGCTGTGGCACGTAACGACCTTTAGATTCTTATTCAATGTACACATCTCTATGTAATAGACAAGTATTTCTTATTTCGAAATCAAATCCCTCGGCTGTGGCACAAAAGGACAATGATTCAAAAATAAGAACTACTTTCTACCATGTTGGAAGGCTATGACCGACACAAGCCCGTTGTGTCATTGGCCAATTACTACTTGATATTATTTAATTTTAGAGGGATTATATTACGTTACAATCATAATCATATTATAAAGAGATTCTTCCTTTTAAATTAAATATTTCAAATCAATAATCAATAATCAGATGATTCCCAGATCGGGTGGAGCATTGTCAAGAGGCGTCACTTAATAACCCTTTCTTACAGATAGAAATCTGTTGTTGACAGAATCATCCTTTCTCTCATATCGAAAATTCATATTCAATTACGTGTTTCATAAACACAAGAATCTCATGATTGTATTCATAATATTATTATTAAGGTTATGAAACAATTTCACTATACTAGGTTGTCTAACAAACGCCTTATGTTCATTTAAGTTCACCTAAATCTATCATCGCATGATAAACTAAGTATATATCACATATATAAACATGAATAAACATCAAGGTAGGCATGTTACATCATCTAGCATATAGGTCTAAGCATTATACATCTCTATGTATCACATGAAGCATTTAAAAGCAACTAAAACAGTTAAAAATAGCTTTAAAACACTTCATGGAAATATAAACAGTTCAAAACTTTTATATAAACTAAAATTGATCACTCCATTAGATCCGTCTCGAAAAAATGAATCCAACGGTATATTGCACGCCTAAAACGGAGTTACGAAACTCCCAGAAAATCAATTTTAAAATCAACAGAAGGGCTGTAACGCATTACAGGAACGCGTTACAGGACCTGTAACGTATTCCGGTGATGCGTTACACCCCTTTTCAGCCATTAAAGGGTGTAACGCATTCCGTGAATGCGCCACAGGTGTGTAACGCATTTCCGGAATGCGTTACACCCCTATTTTTTTTTGTTTCAGAAGCAGCCGCCGCTTTCCTCAAACTGCGCGCAACCATCCTTCTCTGTCCTGTCTGTCTTGTTCCTCCATGCAGCAGCAGTACAGCAACAGCAGATGATGCATAATATATATATATACTTACTTACAATTCATATATATATATATCTTTATTTAATTACGAATTATTAATGATACAACTTCAAAAATTCATAATAAAAAATCTATACATCATAAAATTATGAAAAAAATACCCAGACGATCTACAACACTTGTAGAACCCAGATCAACATTCAAAATTATTCTGAGAAATGATTTCTCATCAGACAAAATTAATCCATGATATAACTTGTAAAAATCATAATTAATTCATACAAGCACATAAAATTCTGAAATTTTTACCACAGATCTATATGCATACAACCTATGCTCTGATACCATTGTTCGATTTTAAACGCAGCGGGGTCATGGCAAAAGACTTTTACACATACAAAATCCAAATAAAAGCATATAAATCGTGAATAAAAATTCGAGGGATCGAATCTAACCTTTTAAAATAATTCGGAGACAACGATCAGAGATCCTTAGCAGTTGCTCCTCAAGTGTGAAGCACTCCACCGGTATCCACCAAGAAAACGATGTTAAGGAGGAGGAAGGAGGTGGAGAGAATTGGGTTTACCAAACTTTTTGGGTTTTCGGGTTCGATGTGGGTTAGAATAAAATAGGGTCTATAATAGTGTATTTATAGGCAAAATTTTCAGCTGAAATTTTCCCATAAATATTATTATTATTATCCCATTTATTATTCTCATTAATAATTAAAACACATTTTAATCATTAATCCTTTTTCTAAACACTTTAGAAATAATTCTCTCTCTTGATTTAATTTCCAAAAATTAAATCCTTTAATTAATAACATTAAGAACTTTTCTTAATTAATTTATAATCAATTAAATCTCATTTAATCAATTATTAAATTTGCCAATTAATTATTTATTTCACAAATAAATAATTATTAGCCATTATTAATTAATTTCTCCACCATTAAATCATTCTCTTTTTATGGTGTGACCCTGTAGGTTCAATATTAAGCCGATAATAGAAATAAATAATAATAAAACTATTTTATCATTATTTATATAAATTCTCTAATTTATTAAATATGATTAATTAATTAATCACATTTATTCTACATCGTGAGGGATACTTCTCAGCATATCGCGACTATCCGGATAATATGAATTCACTGCTTAGAATACCAAGAACCTATTCAGTGAATAGTTACCGTACAATAAACTCCTTCTACCATACAATGTCCCGTTTAAATACAAGGCATGGATCTCGTGTCAAGCCTATCTAATTCAATCACTTGCTTACCATTTACTATGCATAGTTCTATGTAAATTAGAAACTCCTTTCTAATTTCATTTACTCTGGCCAGAGATTCCTGAACTAGCATAAGTGGATCAGCCTTGAACATTCGCTTCCTTCACTGGAAGGGGTAGATCCTTTATTGATCATACACTATCTTCGTGTACAAATTCCTATACCCAGAAGAGCCCTAATAATTGTCCCTGGAGACTAAGAACTAAACCAAAGCATAGTTCAGTGTACACAAGATGACTATGATGACCTCAAGTCTAAGGATACTTGTACAACTATCACTATGTGAACAACTGCTGACACGTGAGTGAACTCCATCAGTTGTTCAGCTGTGCGAGTCATGTTCAGTGAACTTATTCTATAATAAGCACCTACATACTAGCTATAGTGTCACCACACAAATGTCTATGAGAACAGACATCTTTCATAATGAAGCAAGCATAGTATGTACCGATCTTTGCGGATTATTAATTACCAGTTAGTAATCCTATGACCAGGAACTATTTAAGTTTAGAGTTATCATCTTTTTAGGTCTCACTATTATGATCTCATCATAATCCATAAAAAGCTTTACTCTAAACTATGGTATATCTTATTTAAACACTTAAATAGATAAAGCCCGTAATAAAAACAAAACAAGTCTTTTATTAATATCAATGAAATCAAAACAGATTACATAAAAGTTATTCCTAAATCCTTATACATGATTGGACTTAGGACATATTCCTTTCAACTTTCAGGTAAGGAAGGCGGCTGATTGAAAGGAAAGAAGATCAAGACAAACGTAAGAAGAAATATCCATGAAGAAGGAATTCTATGAAGAATGGAATACTTGGAAGAAAAGATAACTGATTGATATATTTTAGGAAGCAGAATTATATTCCATATCAATTAGCGATTATCTTGTAACTGTGTAGTATATAAACACAGACATAGGGTTTACACTATATGTGTTATCATTATCGAGAATATTATTCATTGTAACCCTAGCAGCTCTCGTGATATTTGTTCATCACTGAGAGAGGACAGTTCTATATTGTAACAGAGTTTATTATATTGAATAAATTCTGTTTTCTGTTACTTGAGTTCTTTAATTCGATTTGATTGTGATAAACACTGTATTCAACCCCCTTCTACAGTGTGTGTGACCTAACACATTTGTTGATCAGATGCTTGACAGGTTGGCTGATCATGAGTATTATTGTCTTCTGGATGGCTATTCGGGGTATAATCAGATTTGCATTACACCAAAAGATCAAGAAAAGACTACTTTCACTTGTCCATTTGGCACGTTTGCTTTTCGCAGAGTTTCATTTGGCTTATGTGGTGCACCTGCCACTTTTCAGAGATGCATGATGGCTATATTCTCTGATATGATTGGAAACAATATCGAAGTGTTTATGGACGACTTCTCCTTCTTTGGATATTTTTTTGATTAATGTTTGAATAATCTTCATTCAGTGCTCAAAAGGTGTGTGGAAACCAATTTCGTGCTCAATTGGGAAAAGTGTCACTTTATGGTGCGTGAAGGCATTATTCTTGGGCATAAAGTCTCTAGCAAGGGCCTTGAAGTGGACAAAGCCAAGGTGGGAGTCATTGAAAATCTTCCACCACCTATTTATGTGAAAGGAATCCGTAGTTTTCTTGGTCATACGGGTTTTTATCGGCATTTCATCAAGGACTTCTCGAGGATATCTAAGTTGTTGTGGAACTTGCTCGAGAAAGATGTGTCTTTCAAATTTAATGATGAATGTTTGGCGGCATTCGAGACTCTCAAGAAGAGTTTGATAACTGTACCAGTTATTACGGCACCTGATTGGACATAACCTTTTGAGATGATGTGTGATGCGAGTGATTATGCAGTGGGAGCAGTTCTTGGGCAGCGCAAGAATAATCTTTTTCATGTGGTCTACTATGCTAGTAAAACTCTTAATGGAGCTCAAATGAACTACACCACTACTAAGAAGGAGCTCTTGGCTATAGTCTTTGGTTTCAAAAAATTTTGATCTTTTCTGCTTGGGATAAAGGTGACGGTGTTCACTGATCACGCCGTCATCCGCTATTTAGTCTCAAAGAAGGATTTGAAGCCTAGACTTATTCGTTGGGTGCTATTACTATAGGAATTTGAGTTAGAGATCAAGGATCAAAAAGGCACTGAGAATCAAGTAGCTGACTATCTCTTTAGATTGGAGAATCCCGATTCTACTTCACATGATAAGACATTGATCAACGAATCTTTTCCGGATGAGCAGTTGTTCGCAGTTTAGGAGGAAGAGCCATGGTTCGCGAATATTGTGAACTATCTTGTCAGCAATATAATGCCTCCTAATATGAATACAGCTCAGAAGAAGAAGTTTCTGCATGAGGTGAAGTGGTACATGTGGGATGAACTATATTTGTTTAGATAGGGAGCTGACCAGATCATCAGGAGATGTATCCCATTCTGTGAGACGGAGGGGATATTACGAGACTGCCATTCCACAGTTTATGGTGGACATTATAGTGGTAAAAAGACGGCAACTCATATTTTGCAAGCAGGTTTTTTCTGGCCTACGTTGTTTAAGGATGCGCATCAGTTCGTTTTAAGATGTGATCGTTGCCAAAGAGTGGGGAATCTTACTAGAAAGGATGAGATGCCTTTAAATGTGATGCTTGAAGTTGAGGTCTTTGATGTTTGGGGAATCGATTTTATGGGACCATTTTTCTCGTCCCGCAATAATCAGTACATCTTGCTGGCAGTGGATTATGTCTCGAAATGGGTAGAAGTCAAGGCTCTGCCAACGAATGATGCAAGGCTACTGTTGAATTTTCTCCATAAGCAGATATTCACAAGGTTTAGAATGCCACGAGTGATCATAAGTGATGAGGGGTCGCATTTCTGTAACCGTAAGTTCACTTCTATGATGTAGCGCTACAATGTGAATCATCGGGTTGCTACAGCCTATCATCCACAAACTAATGGTCAAGCTGAAGTGTCTAATAGAGAGATCAAACGCATTCTGGAGAAAGTTATTTGTCCGTCAAGGAAGGATTGGTCTTTAAAGCTGTTTGGGCATATAGAACAGCATACAAGACTCCACTTGGGATGTCCCCGTTTCAACTTGTCTATGGTAAGGGATGTCATTTACCTGCGGAGTTTGAGCATAAGGCTTATTGGGCATTGAAGAAGTTAAACCTTGATCTAGATGCAGCTGGGAAGAAGCGAATGCTTCAGTTAAATGAACTTGATGAATTTCGATTTCAAGCATACGAGAACAACAAAATGTACAAGGACAAATTAAAAAGGTGGCACGACAGGAAGCTATCTCCTAAGTCATTCGTGCCGGGGCAACAAGTTCTTTTATTCAACTCTCGTCTCTGACTTTTTCCTGGAAAATTGAAATCAAGGTGGTATGGACCTTTTATCGTCAAAACTGTGTTTCCATATGGAGCGGTGGAGATTTTTTAGAACAATCTGGGCCAAGCATTCATGGTTAATGGTCAGAGATTGAAGCATTAGTATGGGGACACGGCAGACCGAGAAGTGGTTAGTGCCATTTTATTGTCAACTTGATTGAACTCTTCTACATCAAGCTAATGACATAAAAGAAGCGCTTCTTGGGAGGCAACCCAAGACTTGAACCTTTAGGAACCTTTAGAAGTTAGTACCATATCCAAAAACCCAAAAAACAGCATAAAATTTGGGCAGAAATTTTTTTTTCCAGAAACCCCTGGGGCGCCCGCCTGGAATTCCTGGGCGGCCTCCTAGAGTCTGGGGCGCCTGCCTGGAAAGCCTAGGCGGCCACTCAGGACCCTTCTGTCAGAATTTTTTTCGGCCTTATAAAAAACCAAAAAAATCAGAAAACCCAAAAATAAAATAAAACCCACAGCGACAACCCACAAACCCACGTTTTCTCTCCCATAAACCCTACTCCTACTCTAATTCTAACCCTAAATCATACCCTATATATACACACAACACCGCCATATACACTCCCATATACTTACAACTTAAAAACCCTCTCCTACACTCAAAACACAAATCTTAAACACTTTTTCTCAGTTTCAATGACACTTAAGAGATCTCGAACTATTGATAGCAGCAGCACTGTTCCTACTACTGATTCTTCGAGGGGAACTGCTGCGAGGCCCCGTTTGATGGATAGGGCTGCTGAGGAGGAGTATACTAGGCTTCTGACTAAGCCAATTCTGAAGGAGAGGGGATTTTTACCATCGGGGAGGGATGGTGAGTTATTACCAATGATTGCAAAGAAAGGGTGGATTTCTTTGTGTGAGTCGCCGGAGGCGGTTCCAATGAGTGTGGTTCGCGAGTTTAATATGAACGCCAAGGATGACAAGAATGGGATACGGTTGTTCGTGGGCTTACTGTTGATTATCAGCCTGAGGTGATTCGCCGTGTTACTAGGCAGCGAAAAAGGAAGTCCGAGGAGGAGAACTGGAATGAGAAGACCCCCGGGGATTTTGATTTGGATTTGATTTGTGCTACTCTCTGTCAGCCGGGCACGATGTGGAAGTTTAAGATGGGATCTAACGAGTATCGTTCTTTTCTGACGGTTGCGATGAATAGGTATGCCCATGCATGGAATGCTTTTATTTGTGGTAATATTTTTCCTACTTCGCATGCACATGAGGTTACAGTTGAGAGAGCAAGGTTGTTATGGGGGATCTTGAATGAGTAGTATAATGTGGACCTTGGTGAGTTCATCTACCAAGGGATTTTAAAGTTTTTGAGGGGGAGGACACAAAGCAACATCCCTTATGCATCTATTGTCACGAAGCTGTGCAGAGCAGTTGGAGTTCATTAGCCGTCTTACGAGCAGCTGCAGATGCCGGCTGCTCCTATTGACTCAGCGACGCTGAATGCGATGCAAGAGTGGACGGGTGGAGATCCCGAAGAGCATGGTTTGGGATATCGTCTTCCAGGAGGACGACCAGCAGCTGGTGCTACTATGGCTAGGCCTAGTCAGGCTCGTGATGAGGCAGGCTCTTCTAGAGCTCATGAAGGTGATGGTTCAGGGATATCTGATGCCCAGTATAGGAGGCTATCCAGGAGGATGAATGCGATGTATGAGTCGCAGAGTAGGTTTGCTCAGGAGCTCACACTTGCACTTAGGACTGCTTTTAGAGGCCTTGGAGCTGACATCCAGTGGCCCGTTTTTGGTGAGGACTCTGCTTATCCGCCTCCTGACAATTCACCCTCTGAGGGTGATGATGATGATTTCTCCGAGTAGGTATACCCTGTGTTCCTTTCTACTGCCTTCACTGGGGATAGTGAAGATTTTAAGTTTGGGGGTGGTAGTTAAGGAATATATTTGTGTGTGTGTTATATAGTTGCATATTCATGGTAGTTTAGTTCATATAGTGCATATTTTTGCCATATATAGTTTTTTAATTTTATTTTATAGCTTTATTTATCATGTCATCTAGCTTATGCATATATCATGATCCCTTTTGCGTTACTTTACCGATTGATTTGTGATTTTGATGCGAGCGTAGTGATAGCGTTAGAGTGATGTTGAATCTTGTAGGTTGACATGCATGCTAGAAACACTTGTAATTTCACTAAGTCTTAGAATATGCTTAAGGACTAGATTGTTGTCATGGTTTGATGGTTTTGAGATTAATCTATTGATTATGTGTAGAATTTATGATAGGCTCTTAATGATAAAAGGCTGAAAAAAAAATTGGAGTAAAAAGTGGAATTCATTGCTAATTGTGGCTAGGTGTCAATTGACTAGTAGCCGGCTCATATTTTTATGCGAGTAGTCTAGGGTTGAGCAAGATGGAGCGAAACGCACTTGTTCAGAAATTTGAAAAAAAAAGAAAAGGAAAAAAAGAAGAAAAAAATATAAAGTTTAATGCATAATTGATCACGAGTGGGCTCTTTGGTATTCGAGTTATTAAGTTCTTAGGGGACTTTGTTCCTAGTGACCTAAGGCTTTTATAGTCTGGGATCCGCTAACCCAACGCTCGCTAAATGGATGCCATTGCATAAGTCTTTTGTGGACCTCACTCATTGCACGATCAAATAAGCATTAGTTTGTTGTGTTGAATAAAAGCATGATTCCGTAATAAGCTCCAGTGATCTTGAAGTGTTATAAGTCATTTTGTGCCTAGAATTTATTCTTCGTATAATCATGTGATTGCCTTGAGGATAATCGAGTTATGATAATTGATCTAGTTTCGAAGCATATCTGTTAAGCATCTGCACACACCATATTTTTAGTTGTATGTTAGGTTGCATGATTTGATTGATCTTTAGTCGTCTAATTGCATTTGTTAAGATGTCATGAGTTGGTTGGTTTAGACATTGTGAGGGGGATCGATGCATTTCATGTAGTTTGCATTCATGCATGTTTTTGTTTTGTTTGTGAGTCTGTGACACTTGAGGACAAGCATCGATTTAAGTTTGGGGGTGTGATAAGTGGCATTTTATACCACTTAGAAAGTCTTATAATGGCTTGAATTGATGTCTTGAAGTCAATTATTTTGTGTATTTGATGCGTTTTTCTAGTGTTTTTGCATTTCAGGGTATAACTTGCATCTGTAGGAAGAATTAATCAAAATAAGCCTAGGGAAGTGCTTGGCATTGGTTGTGGGAAGTTAGGAGCAGAATTTAGCAAAATCAGGAGCAGAATTTTATATTTTCCAGAAGGTGCTGGGGCGCCCGCTTAGGAAGCTGGGGCGGCCGCCTGGGAGCTGGGGCGCCTGCTCAAGAATCTGGGGCGGCTGCCCGGGGTCGAGTAAATTAATACTAATTTTTACAATCCTTATTCTGGTGGACTTCTGAGACGGATGGTTCTTGTGGGCTTCTATATAAGTAGTTTTCAGAGACGTTTCAAAGTGTGTGGTATTAAGCAAAGAGCAAGGAGAGAAGAAAGAATACCGTTTTAGCACATCGCAACGAAGAAGAGGAAGCATACATTTTCTTGTGATTCTTTTATTCGTTGTAACAGTGGATGCTAGTTTTCTTTACTTTGAACCTTATTACTCTTGTGACGTACCCCGGTTTTAATAAGTATTTTTATTAGTTTATATTGCGTGTTATTATCATGTTTTCATATGAACCCATGGTGACGATGAGTTCTATCATGGGCTAATCGTGATCATGGGGTCATAGCGGATTTATTATGGATTTCTTTAGTTAGTTGTTTAATACCTTGGTGTGTGATGATTTATCTAGCATAGGTTGTGCTTATTCATCTTATGTGCGTCGCGAACATATAAGATAGTCTGTTAATCTCTTGTGAAGCGACGGTGGATCTTCAGATTTAGAACTTGCCATGCTAGCATAGGTTCATGTATGTGTATGCATGATTAGTGGGTAACTCTAACCGTTTTACTTGCCCTATATATTCATAAATAATAACTTGTGTTTAAATTGTTATGTTGTCAAATTCTGTAGACATATAGGGTCTCAACATAATTGATGCCTATTCAACTTCTATCTTAATTGTGGATGATTGGTAGAATGGTATTAGTACAATAAAAGTTGGCTTTTATCAATTTCGTGTTGTTCGATTAATATCATCATCGTTACATGTTAAGGGTAATAACAATAACTATTGAAGGAAGTAATAATGAAGTTATGATCTCATGTGTGTTTAATATTGTTAATTCAAGTGTTAATTAAGTGTTTCTATCTCATAGTTAATTGTAGTTAATAATTAGTTAATCAATCTAAAGAGTTATTGTCTTGACATTGAGAAGTAATCATACATTGGCGAGTGAGTGTTAATTAAATATAATTAATCTGAGTCTCTGTGGGAACGAACTAGAAATTATTCTATATTACTTGCGAAAACGTTTACTTGCATGAATTATTAGCGCGTGTTTTGTGCCTAACATCCCACAACTTAAGGAAGTTTAAGATACTTACCATCAAAGCATATGATGGTATTGGTGACCCTGCTAATCATGTCAAGACGTTCTCTAACTCCCTGTTACTACAGTCATTAATGACCCTAGTAGATCCTGATGATCCAAACCCACTATTCACTGATGATATAATGAATGCCCGCATCTCAAGGAAGTTTAAGATACTTACCATTAAACCATATGATGGTACTGGTGACCCTGCTAATCATGTCAGGATGTTCTCTAACTCCCTGTTACTACAATCGTTAATGACGCTACTAAGTGTCGGGCTTTTCCTCAAACCCTATCAGGTATGGCTCAAAGGTGGTACAGTCGTCTGCCCCCAAACTCTATTGAATCCTTTAAGGACTTGAGCCAAGCTTTTATCAAGCAGTTCATAAGTGGCAGAGTACACGAAAAGAGTTCGGCCTCTCTCATGAGCATAGTCCAAGGAGCAAAGGAGTCCCTGAGAGAGTATCTGAATCGATTTACAAAGGAGGCTTTAAAGGTCCCTAATCTTGATGATAAGGTAGCTATGATAGCCCTACAGCAAGGGACTAGAGACGAGTTCTTTAAGATGTCCCTAGCTAAGCGCCCTCCCGAAAGCATGATGCAGCTCCAGGATAGGGACAGAAAGTATATCAAGGTGGAGGAAAGTATGAAGAAGACAACTGTGAGTAATAAACTCGCTGGAAATAAGAAGCGGAAGATGGATCAGGAGTACGATGCCATAGATAAGTACCCTCAAATTAACAAAAGCTCTGATTCCTCCTCTTCTAAAAAGAATCAGCAACCAAGGTTCACTGAATATGTGAGGTTTAACGCTCCAAGGAGCCAAATCCTCATGGAAATTGAGAAGGACAAAGATTTCAAATAGCTAAAGCCGATAAGGGAAGACCTTGAAAAAAAGAGACAAGAGTCGATACTGCAGGTTCCACAAAGATGTTGGTCATGATACTGACGATTATAGGTAACTTAAGGATGAGATCGAGTATTTGATCCGAAGGGGAAAATTCTGACGTTTCACCAAGGGCGAAGAGGCTGGAAACCAGAAAAGTAACAATGATCGAAGAGATGATGATCGAAGGGGTAACGACAGGGATCGCAACCCACAGCCCCGAGGGCCAGTAATCAATATGATATCAGGAGGTCCTACAGCACCTGGTATTACAAGGAACTCCTGAAAAGTTTATGCGAGAGAAGTAATGATCATAGTTGGAGAGCCATTTAAGCGTTCTAAGTCAGAGATGATGCTTGAATTTGGTGACCCAGACCTTAAAGGTTTGAAATTTCCTCCGGATGATCCCCTAGTTATCACAGCGATAATTAAAAATTGTCCTATTATGAGGGTCCTAGTGGACAATGGAGCTTCCGTGGATATTCTGTTCCATGACACATTTATAAGGATGGGCTACAATGATTCTCAACTAACTCCATCTGATGCACCCATCCACGGGTTTAATAATGTGGAATGTAAAGTCGAAGGAGCAATACAACTTCCCATAACTATCGGGGAAGAGCCCAAGGAGGCCACGAAGATGTTGAACTTTCAGGTTGTTACGGCAGCCTCTACTTATATGTTATCATGGGTAGAAC
The DNA here is from genome assembly GCF_009905375.1 of Apium graveolens. Classification (NCBI taxonomy): domain Eukaryota; kingdom Viridiplantae; phylum Streptophyta; class Magnoliopsida; order Apiales; family Apiaceae; genus Apium; species Apium graveolens. The sequence goes on along the minus strand of NC_133653.1, from coordinate 135,120,699 downwards.
AGGGCTTCATGCATTTAAAGCCGTGCCCTCAACCAACCTAGACCTGGAAATATCGGTATACGACACATGAACATGGTACGAAATGACACGAATAATTAGTGTTTGGATTAGACAATTTGGTACACGAACACGAAAGTACACGAACACGAAAAAACACGAATATAATTAGTGTCGGGTTTGTGTTTCCAATATAGGTCCACGACACGGAACGAAAGTATACGAAATAAATAAATAATTAAAATTTAAAAAATATATTATATACATATATATATACTAAATACCAAATGTAAATTTTACCTATTCTAAATAACCTATATATAATTGTAAATATTAAATTATATTTTATTGTTCCTTAACTACGTGAGTGAGCACTTCACCATTTATTTATTTATTATATTTTTTAACAATTATTTTTTTCGTATATATCCTATGTACATTAGTGTACTAAAGCGGGTAAACACGAATATATTAGTTCTAGGTTAGTGTCACCAAATTGGTACACGAATACAAATACGAGTTGGGTTCGTGTTTAAGATTTAGTACACGAAAATACAAAAGTACACGGAATGTTTGTACACGACACAGAACTTTGCGGGGTCTAAACCTACCACATGGTTCTGAAGTTCCCAACTAGGAATGGTGTTGGAGAAGCGAAAAGAGATCAGAAAATGGACCCAGTTGCTATATTGCAGCACTTAGGCCTGATGGAACCGGGGGCGGGTCCTCCCCATAGAAGACATGGATGTCTGAGAGAATGACGAACTACGAGGGAAGCCAACCGAGGACTTGTCCCAATTCCCCTAGAACCCTTAGACCCGGAGAAGGTCACGTATATTGGGGCATCTCTGGACAAGCCCTTGAAGGGCCAAATGACAACTTTCCTACAAGAGAACAATGATGTGTTTGCTTGGATAGCAGCTGATATGCCTGGGATCGACCCGAACCTTATAACTCATAGGTTGAATGTTGACCCAAACTCGAAAGGTTGTGAAGCAGAAGAAGAGAACTTATGCCCCTGATAGGCTGGAAGCCATTAAACTAGAGGTCGAGAATCTTTTAAAAGTTGGATTCATTGAGGAAGTGCGATTCCCCGAGTGGTTGGCCAACCCCGTAATGGTTAAGAAAGCCAATGGGAAGTGGAGGATGTGCATCGACTTCACTAACTTAAATGATGCATGTCCCAAGGACTGCTACCCCTACCAAGGATGGATACCCTGATCGATGCCACTATTGGACACGAGATGCTATGTTTTATGGATGGCTTCAACGGTTACAATCAGATTAAAAAGCACAAAGATGACACCTCCAAGGTATCTTTGATAAGTGAAATTTATATCCACTCGGAAAGCTTCAAATCGGCTTAAGTTAGTATTTTGGACTCAAGTATTTGGTATTTTTGATGTGTTTTTGTATTAAGCTTTACAATGATTTTATACAAATAAGAGGTCAGGAATGGAGTTGCGGAAGAACGCACGAAGAATGGAGTGCTAAAAGAAGAAACTGTAGAAAAATAACAGAAGGACAACGCGCCCACACTTGGTTAGGCATGCCCGCGCCAGTTATTCCAATAGGTTAGCGCACCCGCGCTCCATGCTGCGCGCCCGCGCCAGTGCAAAGCTGCAGAATCCTGTTTCTACTTGAATTTGAAGATTTGGAGAGTCCAGGTGATCTAGGGGCTTATATAATGAAAAGAATATATTTTTAATAAAAAAAGAAAGCCATGGAGAACATTGAGAAGACCTAGAGCACACGAGATGGCTAAGGAGAAGAAGAATTAGTTTATAATTTTGTATTCTTCGATTTAGGCGATACTTTTGGATGCTTGTTTTTGATTTTTTCTAAACCCTAGTACTTTTATATTATCTCGTAATATTCTAAACTTATTTCTTACCATGTTTTCATTGGAACCCATGGTAACGATGTGTTTGATCATGAACTAATCATTTTCATGGGGTTCTAGAGGATTTATATATGGATTTTAATAGTTGATTGTTTCAAATCTTTAGTGTGTGGTGATATATGATTTCCTAGTTTGGTTATGCTTATTCGTCTTTGATGCGTAGCTAACATCTAAGATTGTTTATTAATCTCTATTGAAGCGACAGTGAATATAGAGGTTTAAAATTTATCATGCTAGCATAGGTTTATATATGAATTGACATGCATAATTCGTGGAGTAATTTTAACCATCTTACACACCCTATGCAGTCATAATAGATAACTTATTCTACAACTGTTATGTTTTTAAATTCTATAGACATATAGGGTCTAAGCATAATTGGTGTCTACTCAACTTCTATCTTGATTATGGATGTTTAGTAGTAGGGTATACGTATATTGAAAGATAGCGTATACTAATTTCGTATTATCTGATTAGTTGTCATCATCATCGCATACTATTGATAAAGATGTAAACTTTGAATAAAGTATTTAATGGAGTTAGAATCCCATATTTTATTCTCATATAAGTAAATCAGTTTTAATCTCTAGTTAATGCATGCTAGTATAATCTCTTAAGTAGTTATTCAACTCAAATTTGTTATTTGTCTTAACTGTGAACAATAATCATACATTGTTGCATGAGTACATAATATGAACTTAACCTAAACCAGTCTTTGTGGGAACGAACTTGACTTAAATCTTATACTACTTGTGATCACGTACGCTTGTGTGTATTTTCGCGTATGTTTTATTGTGAACAAGTTTTTGGCGCCGCTGCCGAGGACTCGGTGTTAATTTTTAGTTTATGTGCTTGACATCAGTGGTCGTTAAAGTTCACTGACTCGGATTACTTTACTTACTACAATTACTTTGTTGTGTTTCAGGTACTCTAGAGAGCGTGTATGTGAACACGTTCTCAATGTCGGAAGGAAACACTAGACGGAGTTGAAGAATTGGAAGAAGAAGTTTTTTAAAAAGTTGAAAAGGTTGAAGAAGAAGTGATCATTACAATGGGAGAACCAATAGCAGCAACGAAAGCATTGATGGATTATTCTCAACCAAAGATCAATGACATTCAATCTAGCATTTTCAGGCCAGCTATCGCAGCTAATACCTTTGAGATCAAGCCTGGATCAATTCAGATGGTGCAGAATTCAGTGCAGTTTTGGGGTGCTCCAACGGAAGATCCCAATATGCACATTAGGGATTTTATCGAGATCTGTGACACCTTCAAGTTCAATAATATTTCTGAAGATGCTGTGAAACTAAGACTTTTCCATTCTCTCCGAGGGACAAAGCTAAGAGCTAGTTGCACTCTCTACTACCAGGTTCTATTGCGACATGAGAGGATCTTGCTCAGAAATTCCTTACTAAATTCTTCCCTATGGCAAAGATAGCTGCAATCAGGAATGCTCTTACTCTGTTCGCGCAGCCGTTGGGTGAATCTTTATGTGAAGCTTGGGAGCGCTATAAAGAGATGCTTAGGAAGTGTCCTCATCATGGAATGTTTAACTGGATGGTGATCAATTGTTTTTATAATGGGTTGAGAGCACAGTCAAGACCTATGCTCGATACAATATCATGTGGAGCTTTATGGGCTAAGATCTATGAGGAAGCTTATAAGCTAATTGAGATGATGGACGCTAATGAATATCAGAATCCAACTCAGAGGCTACCACAAGGCAAGGTAGCAAGAATTCTGGAGGTGGATACAGCTACGACTATCGCTGCTCAGCTAAAAGCGTTGACTATGAAGGTTGATTCTCTGACCAACTATGGTGTTCAACAGATAATGAGTGTTTGTGAGCTTTGTGCAGGATCGTATGCGACAGAGCAATGTGCTATATCTAGTGAATCAACTCAGTTTGTGAGCAACTTTCAGAGGTCGCAACAACCAATTCCTGCCACTTATTATCCTAACAACCGCAACCATCCTAACTTCAGCTGGAGCAATAATCAGGGTGGTAAAGCAGAACCCCGTATTTCTTCTAGAGAATCAGCCACAGGGAATGCAATAACAATCTCATGGAGGTATCGGTCAATCTTCTAATGAAAAATCCGAATTGGAGGAGTTGAGGTTTATGTGCAAAATCCAAGAGGTTTTGATCAAGTCTCTGGAGAATCAAATAGGGAAAATTGCTAACGCCTTATTAAACCGACCACAAAGAAATTTTCCGAGTGATACGGAAGCTAATCCAGGAAAGAGGGAAGTCAAAGAACAGCTTAAGGCAATCACCCTGAGGTCTGGAAAGGTCGCGAGCCCCCAAAATCATCAAAACGAATATTCTAAGAAAAAAATCCAGAAGGAGAGCGCGCCCACGCCCTATAGCAGTGCGCCCTATAGCAGCGCGCCCGCGCCCTCTCAATTTCCAGAAAATGAAATTTTGGTTGATTCAGTTGTACGAAAGGGTGACGAAGCAGAACCGAAGAAGAATGTTGTTGAAAACACTCCTCCTGAGCAGAATACAGGAGACAAACAAGCTCCACCTCTCCGTCCTTTGCCAAGTTTTTGGAGGTTTTCAAGAAGTTACACATTAACATACCTTTTGCGGAAGCTCTAGAACAAATGCCGAGATATGATAAGTTCATGTAGGGTATTCTATCTCGGAAGCTAAAACTTGAGGAGTTGGAAACCGTTGCTCTAACGGAAGAATTTCGTGTTGTGCTGTAACATAACTTCCTCCTAAGCTTAAAGATCCGGGAAGCTCACGATACCGTGTACCATTGGAAATCTATCTTTCGAAAAGTGTTTGAGTGACTTGGGAGCTAGCATCAATCTGATGCCCTTGTCCGTGTTCAAGAAATTTGGTCTGCCTGATCCAAAATCAGTAAACATGTCCTTGCAACTGGCTGACCATTCCATCACTTATCTATGAGGAGTAGTGGAGGATGTCTTGGTTAAGGTGGATAAACTCATCTTTGTTAGGAATATGTTGTGAACATGATGATAAATTATATAAAACACCTTAGTAGATTTTACTTAGTGAATTTTGTAGCACTCGACGGATGATCAAATTGAGTCCCGAAGGATGATCCAATATAGTCCCGATGGATGATGATTTGACATCCATCAAGTGAGTAGCTTAATGTAATAATAAGTATTGTAGCACATTTCTGCAAATAACTTTGTGTAGATTCTACAGTAGCATATGAGTCATGTTGACTACTAGTAGATATGCAGAATAGGTTGATTAATTATAAATATGAGATATCTTGTAATTTTGTATAAATGAAATGGAGTCAAGTGTCAAATAACTACCCGACGGATGATCAACAAAGCTACCCGACGGATGATCAACTAAGCTACCCGACGGATAACAAGCATGTACCCGACGGATGATCAATTCAAATATCTGTTGATAGTGACAACACATTCACATGCGTTGGGTGTTTGCAAAAGGAATGTGGCAGCCTGTTTAGTAGGAAATTGAGAACAAAGAAGCATTACCATTTATATGTAAGTCATGAAGATTTTCAAAGATGCTGGAATAGAGTAATGAATTAGCATGGAATTAGACTTGATAGGTTTTGTTTTATTATCCTGTCTTATTACCACGTAAACTTGGTGATATATAAACCAAGTGTAGCTAGTAGAACAAATAACTAAGCAAACATATTTAGAAGAGAAATAGAAAAAGCTGTAACTGTTAAGAATTTCTCTATAGTTTGTTTGTTCACTTGTAAAGCAGCTGTGACACAATTTGAGCTTCACAGAGTTCTCAAGTCGATATATATATATATATATATATATATATATCTGGTGGATATATTAAAATCCACCAGAAATTTTTAAAGACTTGTATTTTTATTACTTTGTGTTTGATTTACTTAATTCTTTATTCCGCACTTTGCAAATCAAAACACTTATATATATTGAGTTAGAACATTTTTATAAATCTTGAAAAGAAGCCAGAATTACATCCAACCCCCCTTCTATAATTCTTGTTGTATTGTTAGGGAATAACAATTGGTATCAGAGCAAGCTCTTGAAGTACAAAGAGTATAAAGATCACAAAAACAGTAAGATGAACAAGAAGAATGTTGGAGTTAAAATTCCTTTTCTGGATAAAGACAATTATCACCACTAGAAGGTGAAAATGCATCTACATCTTCTTTCTCAAGATGAGGCCTATGTGGATTGAATAGAGAGAGGTCCTCATGTACCAATGAGAGCTACAACAGTCAATGAACCATCTGTTCCCAAGCCTAGGCATGAATGGTCAGATCCTGATATTGAGCAAGTCGGGAAAGACAAGAAGGCCATGAATATATTGTTCAATAGAGTTGATGGTGATATGTTTGATAACATCATTAATTGCAAAACAGCCAAGGAGGTTTGGGACACTATCCAGATTATTTGTGATGGTACCGAGCAAGTAAGGGAGAATAAGATGCAACTACTAATTCAGTAATATGAGCACTTCCATTGTGAAGATAATGAGTCTCTCACTGATATCTTTAGTAGGTTTCAAAAACTATTAAATGCTCTAAAGTTGCATGGAAGAGTGTATCAGACAAAAGACTCTAACTTCAAGTTCCTTAGATCTCTTCCAAAGGAGTGGAAACCAATGACAATCTCATTGAGAAATTCTCAGGATTACAAGGAGTTTACCTTGGAGAGACTGTATGGCATCCTAAAGACTTATGAGCTTGAAATAGAGCAAGATGAGAGGATGGAGAAAGGAAGGAAGAAAGGAGGGTCCATAGCACTGGTTGTTGAGTCAGAGAAAGAGAAAGAGATGACGGTAGAAGCTGCTGAGTCTACTTGAAAGGTCTGTGAGAACAAGGGCAAAGGGCTGGTAGCTGAAAATGAAGATCATTTGAGCCAAGATGACATGGATGATATTAATGAGCATTTAGCATTCCTTTCCAGAAGATTTGCCAAGCTCAAGTTCAAAAAGAACTTTGGAGCAGCCAAGCCAAGTAGAAACATGGTGGATAAATCCAAATTCAAATGTTTCAAATGTCGCTTGGAAGGGCATTTTTCCAGTGAGTATAGAAAGTCAGATTCCAACAAAAAGAAGTTTGAGCCTATTGATTACAAACATAAATATTTTGAGTTGCTCAAGCAAAAGAAAAGGGCTTTCATTACACAGGAAAATGACTGGGCAACTGATGGATTGGATGAAGATGAGGATGTAAGCTATGTCAATCTAGCCCTGATGGCCAAGTCTGATGAAACAGAAACAAGTTCTTCAAGTAATCAGGTAATTACCACTAACCTAGCACATTTATCTAAAGCTAAGTGTAATGATCCAATCAATGACATGTCTACAGAATTATATCACTTGCGTGTTACACTTAAGTCCCTCACTAAGGAAAATGCTAAAATTAAAGAAAACAATTTGTTTTTAAGTGGGAGGAATAATGTGCTAGAGTCTCAGTTTATTGAGTTTGAAAAATTGAGAATTGAGTGTAAGATTGCTAAGGATGAATTGACTGAGTCCTTGAAGAAAGAAGAGATGTTAAAGAAGCAGCTTGAATGAGAACAGGAAGTGATTAAAGCATGGAAATCATCCAGAGATTTCCATGCTCAAATCACTAAAGTTCAAGGTATTCAGTCCTTTTGTGATGCAGCCTAGAAAAAGAGTAAGGAGAAGATGGAATCCAATATGGCTGAAGGATTGCTAACAGATGTGGACTCGACGGATGATGAGAATAATCCGTCGGATAATCAAAAGGATTATCCGTCGAGTGACAAAGAGCCCCATCCATCACCTGTGAGCAAAGCTAAGCTTGCCAAGTTAAATGAAAATATGGATCAGCTTCCAAAAACTTTGTTTTAGGAGAATCAAGTCAAGTGAAGAAGGAGAAGAAAGTTAATGTTGGTCATCTGTCCTTCAAGCAATTGAATGACAGATTAGAAAAGATTGAGGTTAAAACATAAACTAAAAAGAAAAATAATAGAAATGGAAAAGTAGGGATTAACAAACATAACAACTACACACCTAATAAGTATGCTCCAAGAAAAATCTATGTTAAGTGTGGTAGTGTTAATCATTTGTCTGTTAATTGCAAACTTGCCATGCCTACTCCTATATATGTACCCTCTTCTTTTCCTAACATGAATGCCATACCTTCTATTTCTATGAATGCTATGTCAGCTCAGAATATGAATTCATAATTTTCTAATATGCCATTTGCACCTAATCCTTATTATGCTGCATTTAGTATGCCACAAATACCATTTAGCACGCCTTACTGGAAAAATATGTTTGCAAACCGCATGCCTTTTGCTGTTAATCAAAATGTACATGATAATTCTGTTCAAATGACTGGTTTCAAGGTCCAACTCAAATGACTAAGGATGAATAAGAAATTCCCAAGTCAAATGAGATCAAACCTAAGAAACCAAAGAAAAAATCTAACAAGGCAGGACCCAAGGAAACTTGGGTACCAAATTCAACTTGATTTGGTTTTGATGTGTGCAGGGAAACAGAAAGAATCTTTGGTACCGGGATAGTGGTTGTTCAAGACACATCACTGGAAATTCTATCCTGCTCACAGAGTTCAAGGAGAGAGCTGGCCCAAGTATGACTTTTCGAGATGACAGCAAGGGTTATACTATGGGATATGGCTTGATTTCAAAAGACATTGTCATCATTGAAGAGGTTGCTCTAGTGGATGGTCTCAAACAGAATTTGTTGAGTATCAGCCAGCTTTGTGATAAGGGCAGTTTAGTAACCTTCAATTCAGAAGCCTGTGTTGTGAAAAACAAAAGAAGCAACAAAGTGGTTCTCACTGGAGTGAGAAAAAGAAATGTGTATTTAGCTGACTTCAACTCATCTAATACAAAATTTGTCACTTGTCTTCTCAGTAAAGCAAGTCAAGATGAAAGTTGGCTATGGCACAAGAAGCTATCCCATCTAAACTTCAAGACCATGAATGAACTTGTCAAGAAAGAACTGGTTAGAGGCATTCCTCAAGTGGAGTTTTCTAAGGATGGATTGTGTGATGCCTGCCAAAAGGGAAAGCAGATGAAAGCATCATTCATAAAGAAGCTTGATTCAATAATTGAAGAACCTTTGCAATTGCTATACATGGATTTATTTGGACCAGTCAATGTGTTGTCCATTTCAAGGAAAATATTTTGCCTAGTAATTATAGATAATTTCTCAAAGTTCTCTTGGACATATTTCCTTAAGTCCAAAGATGAAGCTAGTAAAATCATCATCAATCCCATAAGGCAAGTCAACAATGTAACGACCGTAAAATTTTAATATAATGATTATTTGTTTCTGTGCTATTTATGTGAAAGTAGAGAATAAATATATATAATAATATATTTATTCCAGTCTGATGTATTTCAGAGGAATTGTGATAAAGTGAATTATGGATTTATTGATGCAATAATAGCATTATAAAATTTAAAGACAGAAATTTAAATATGAAAGTGAAATGTGAAAGTGGAAATTGAAAAGTGGAAAAGTGGGAATTATGGAAATATGAGAAGTTAGTTAGAAAAATAAAATATGTGATATTTATATGCTAAAGTGCGGTTTAAGTGATTATTAGTATATGTGAGATTTATTTATGTGATTATTAGAGTGCTTGGAAATTTATTTATGAAATTTTAAGTGAATATTGAAAAATAAAGTGTGAATAAATGTTTATTTAAATTTCTGAAAAATAGTTGGAAAACAATAAAACTTTTATTATTGTTCTACAATCATTATTTTGGTATTAAAAACTTTATAATAATGTGAAAGTGAGTATTTTGGGCTATTTCCTATTTTTAATTCGAATTAAGAACTGTTTTTGCACTTTTCGTAGTCAAACTTGTAAAATTCATACAAAAATAACCGTGCATCAGAAAAATATTTTAAAAATATGCACGCAAAGCTAGTTTCATGCTCTACATTTTAAAAATATAAAATTTACAACTTTCAGAACTTTCAGAACAGTTTATATTTTATTAAAGAAACATTTTTGCATTTATTTATCAAAAGAAAACTATTAAAACAAAAACTTTTATACGTGAAATTACCAAAATACCCTTGTTTTATTAAATAAAATATCAGCCTCCCTCTTTCTTTCCTCATTTTACCCGAGACATCATCCTCCACCATCTCTTCCTCTCGGTTTTCTTTTCCCCCGGCCAAAAACCACACACACAAGCACACAACTTTTTCTTCTTTCTTTGTTGCTAGGTAAGGATCTAATCTTTTCTCTTCTTTTACATTAAACTTGTACTTTGCATGCTGGTATCCGTGTGAATGTATAGGTGTGTGTATATTTGAGTTTGGTGTTGTTGAGGGAGAAACTAGAGTTTCATGTGATTTCACTTGAGTTTATTGAGTAATAGAGTGTTAATGTTAGTTAATTCGAATTGCATGTCATGGATTATAGTTGCATGTTGGAAATTGGTGTCTTATTTGTGTTGTATACATGCGGGTGTATGTATATGTGAAGAATGTGTATGTATATGACATTTTGATGAGTAATCTTGTATCTAGCTTTAATATGGTAAATACGATAGAATATGTGTGTTTGTGTGATAGCGTGTGCTAGTATGTGCCTTATTGAAATTGGTTTATGTCCTTGGTTGTTAAATGTGTTTGGCTATTTGGTCTGTTTTGATTGTAAACTAGTATACATAATAATGTACTAGTTGTGTAAAGTATTTATAAGTCAATTTACTTAGTTTTTATAGAATTGTTTATTATTTACTTGTTTATTCTTGAAATAGTATAAAGAGCAAGTAAGTTGAATGGTATGTTTGTGATGAAGTTTGTATAGTAGTATTATACTACCATAATATAGTATTGTGATTGTATATGAGGCTGATTGCTTGTGTTTGGGTGTCGACAATGGCCGACTGGTATGTTGGAAATACAGAGGATATGCTGCCGAAATTTCGTTAAAATCTTTTAAAGATCTGCCGTAGTTTGGCTAGCTATCCAATGTAGTTTCACTTGTCGAGTAACTAGACTATCTTCGAAAAGCGATTACGTTTTCAAGATGCTTAAATACTATTATAGTTTCACTAGGTTAGTTGCTAGTCGAATTAAGTTATCAAATGACGATCAGTTATTCGAATCAACTTAGTTTGACTTACAATTAATTTGTCAAACTATAATATGGATTTCAAATTCTTTTAAACTTAAAGTTTATTTTCTAAACATGATCAAATAATTTGCAAGAGAGTTTTAAATTTAAAATTTTGTTTTAAATAAGGAATTATTTCCTAAGTTTGAAATTGAAGATCGGATAGTGACCATATGTGCAATATGTGTTATGTGCTATGTGACCTGTTTATGATATGTGTGCTATATATATATATGAAATAATAGTACATATATAAGTATAATGTAGGTATCGCGAAAGGGGTAGTTAAGGTAGACGTTTAAAGTGAACGTCGAACTGTATTTAGAATGATTCTGAAATAGAGTTCTTACTCGTGTAGAGTTAAAGAGTGAGTACGCAAGCATAGGAAAGAAAAAAGTTAAAGCTAAGATCCAGTGAAGATTGTGGTTAAGCAGGACTGTGATAGTGTGATACTTTTGAGAGGCAAGTAACGAAACCTCAACTGCTCTCTCTCTCTTTTACTTATATTCCTGCCTGTTAATTTAAATTTTGAATACCATATCTCATCCATTGATAAATAAGCTTATTTCCTTTATATTTTCAAATGCTCACAATTTCATTCATTATGAGAACCTTTTGGTTCATTATTGATAATACCTATGTTTGAACCCATTGCGTTCTATTTGATACCTGATACTTGACATGATATCCCTGAGTTTCAAAAATGAACTTAAATATGATTTCAGACTTTCCAATAAGGTCTTATTTCATCAAAAGGTTGGTAAAGCTTAAAATTGAAAGATATTTTCATAAATGATATAGGAATTCCGTCAAAAATGTTTTCTACGGATTCCTATAGATTGGAGGCGTAAGTGGCCGAGTGACGCCGGTCCAGCATTTTTGGTTGTGTTGCGCTAGCAATGGCAATAAGTCTAGCTGACTAGTTTTGGAACTAGTCTTAGGGGACTCTATATACATGGAAGCTCAGAAGGACGATTAGGTCCTAATGGGAGGCATTACGTGGCTGATCACCCGTATTGTCTATGACGTTGTGGGAACACTCCAATCAAAAGATATGTTTTGAAATAAAGATTTCCCTAGAAAATGTTTGCTTGAAAAGGTTTTTGAAAAGATGTTAGAAAGAATTTTATAAAGAGTTTTGAAAGAAAACTTGAATTTTGAACTGACGATAAGGAGTTTTTTTTCTATAATTCCTTTCCTTATTCCTTATATTGGATTTCCATTTGAATATCATAGTTGGCCTTGATACCTATTAATCCCTGATAGCTTAACTGTTTTAATATTAATTTTACTTGCTGAGCTTTTGTAGCTCACGTTACTTTGTTATCTAAATTTTATAGTTAAGCTCGAGTATGGTTGGATTTAGAAGGTCAGCTAGGAAGAATGCTAACTTTGGACCTTCGCGCACAGTTAGATTCGCTATGTCATCGCAGGTAGCTAGAAAGGGGGTAGATCAGTGGCAGCTTCTATATGAAGTTATCTTTTATATTTAAAAAAGATTGTAATAGCATCATGTTGTGTAGATAGATGTAACTTGTTTCATACCTTAACCTGTATTAGATCCTGTAGCAGTGCAAGGGGCCATGGCATTATGTTTATGATTCTGTTTTATATTATTGTAATTTGTAGCATGGTGACTCCATAATCTAGGCCCCTGATTGTGAGGGTGTCACAGTTTGGTATCAGAGCTACAGGTTTTGGTCACTGAAACAAGTCAGGAATAGGTGGGTTGTAGGAATGTTAAGTTAGGAATTAAGTTTTAAACTATATAGAGTTTGGGTTGGGATTGTAGGATATAGTCTCGACTTTAAGATCTCTACGATACGATGGCGTTAGAATTTAAGATAACCTTTTTTGTTTCACCTTGCATACCTATATTATCGCAGATGCCGGATAGCAGCATCAGTGATGATGAATCGGATAGGACTTCTCCTACTGACCCTTCAGCCTTAGCGTCTAGTCATGAGTACGAATCTGAGATTGATTTTGAGGAAGAAATTGTGTGGCAGCCGGTCAGATCGACTACCGGGACTCTTGTCTTACAAGCTATGGAACCTGTTTCGGCCCCTGTGATAATTCTAGTTCCACAAATTCCCTACTGCATTTATGCGGAGCTATCACGTGACCGAGAAATGGTGTTTGGACAAAGGTTCAGAATTAAGATCCTTAGTTGATCAGATGACTAATGAGACTAGGCAACGGGTAGACATTTCTGAAAGTGAGTGGGTATCTAGGATTGAACGTCTAGAAGAGATGGCATGTGGTCGTCTTCGGGAAGGATCATCTATTTACACTTCTTGGGAAAGGACTGGGAGACTGATGAAGTTGGAAAGATGGATGTGGACTGTGTTAAGAATTGCTCGACAAAGGAGATATTAAGCTATTGGGAAAAGAAGTTGTTGGCGTGGTACTCAGCTCAGTTAGTAGAACTTGTTTAGATACTATTTTACGTCAGTATCAGACGGTTCTAAGTTAATCTTTTCAGATGTGTAGGTCACCATTGATTTCGATAATTTCCTTGTTATTGTCTAGCAGCTTGTGACAGTTGGGGTTGTTTTTCCCATTATTTTACCCCTTTGACTAATCGTCAGACTGCTGTTTTCTCTCCTGTTATTTTTGAACTCAAGTGTTGGAACCATAACTTTTACCTTTACAGATGTACGCCCTTTTTTTCATATTTGTTGAACACCTTACTATTTCCTCCATATACAACTTTTATATACCCACCTTAACATTCCAAAATTGTTTTATTACCAATAAACCATACCTTGTTATTTCCTTGAGGAAAGCGAGCAACTTATAGGGTAATAAGGCTGCATGAGTTAAATCTCTTTATTGTACTAAAAAGATAGAATTAAATCCTTTTACAAGGATAGAAATTACATGGTTTCTTAAGCATGTAGCATATTGCTTAGTAAGTTGCTTGTTTACTCGTCAAGAGGATATCGCTCTCAAGCCAATTTCTCAAACCTATAACACTGGAAGTTTGAAGTCAAACTGACCCTACCATAACCCAAATTTTCTAACCAGTCTGACAATAACTGCTGCTTTGACACAACAATAATAACAGCGTCAAGCCGTAAGTGGTAAGTTTTATATCCTCATAAGATGCCAAATTCCCATAGGCTCAGGAAACTGTGGAACTGACCAAAGCCAGAGTTTGGCTTAAGTAAATAGATAAAACTTTTGGCATGGTTAAAGTTGGTGAAGACCAAAAGACAGAGTTTTCAAGTTGGTTTCTAGTGGAAATCAGTTAGAGAAATGGAAAGAGAAAGTACGATGACATGGTAGAGATTTACGGAGCCGTTTCTAGTAAAGGATACACAAGACTGTATGAAGGAGCACTTGGGGGTAAAACTTTGAAGTTGAAAATAAGAAAATATAAGCAAAGCGGTTATAAGCCCAAGATTACTGATTTAACATAAATGGTGTCAGAAATAGGCTTTTAAGGATGTAGAAAGAGCCAAGAGCTTCAAGCATCATATTAAGCAGCAGGTTAGAAGATGGATGGCTGTATTTGAACTTCGAACTTATGTGAGCAGTGGTTTATAAGGATGTGATTATAAAAGAAGAAATTAAGTGATCTAGGGAAGAAAATAAATATAGATAAAGTTGAAGAAAATAAAATGGATTACTTTACTGAGAAATGCACGAGTATAAGTGTAAGAGTGGATCCGGATTTTACTTGTAACAAGTGTGGTATGGTGGGCTATTCTATAAGGTATTTTAAGGAACTACTCCAAACAACTAAAATTTCAAGGTGTCATAAGACCATCACGAGCATCGGAATTTTTAGGTAAGGACCTTCATTATATCTAAGAGAGATCTAGTTCAAAATGTGGATGTGGTAATAGGAACGCTGTCATTTAAGATCAACCGTTATGACCAAATTTGGTTATAAGAGTAGTCGATCAGGACAGAGTTCACGTTGGTCAGGTATGTTAACATTTTGACATTAAGATAACAGATTATTCTTTTATCGTGAATATGATATCTTCCAAATTAAGAAAAATTTGATAGAACCCTAGGAATGGATTTGTTAAAGGATTACGATGCACAAATAAGTACAAGAAGAAACATATTAACATGAAGTCTATGAATGACGAGGAAGTAATGCTTCAAGGACAAAAGCACGTTAAGAAATTCAGACCCTTATTCTAAGTTAAAAAGATTGTGAAGACAAGGATGTGAAGCCTATGTGTGTCACACATGTAGTGAATATCCGTCAAGAAATACTCAAGATTGAAGAAATCCTCATGATTAAAGAGGTCAAGGTGTGTTTGCAGATAAGCAACTTTGCTTATCTCATAGTAGAGAAGTGAATTTTTAGTGCGATACCTAGAATTAAATCAGTGGAAAAAGACTACACAGAGTGGTGCTAGTTGAAATGAGAAGACTGGCAATTCGACTGCCAGAAATTTTGGATAAAGGAGTTATAAGGCTTAGTATATCGATTATGGAAAGCTCAATTAAACAATCAAGCATAAGTAACTGAAATGATGATTGAGTTGAACTGTTGGGAAGAGCAACATACTTCTATATGGTTGATTTAAGAATGGAGTTACTATCAAGTAGAAATTAAGTTTGAAAAATCTGCTAGAGACAGTAATTTATACAAGGCTTTAATAATGTGTTATTTATTCAAATACGAAGGGTGAGTACACCAAACACTGGAAGGACGACATGATGATCCTATGAAAAAGAAAAGAATTGTTGTATGTGAAGTTTTTAAATTTAGAGTTATTAAAGAAATAGGTAGCCGTGAGGGAATCAACGTAAATTCCACAAGTGTTGAAATTTAAAAGAAGTGGGAAATGATAGAGATATCTACGGAAACAAGGAACTTTAGTAATGGCCAACTCTTATAAGGAAATTGTTTAAGAAAGATAATGACATTAGTGACAATGACAATAAGGATGAGGGAAAAGTTTGATTAGAAAGATAAGCATGAGAGAAATTTTTTTTTTTTGTTAAGGAAAGGGTTAGTGTCCTAACCATGTTGGTTCTACTTGGTGATCGAGACAATCTTGCGATTTATAATGGTATTTCTTATAATGGGTTAGAATGCATTTTGGTACAATATGGTCAGGTTATTGAGTATAGTTACCGAACAGCGAAAGTCTTGCAATTAAAATCATTTAGCAAATGATTTGAAACTAACAGAAACTTGAGTGCCCCAAGATTTGGAGACATTTATTCGTATAGAAACAAGTAAGAAAACCCGTATGGATTAAAGGAGCCAGAAGTTTTGTCTTTATATAGAAAGGACTTAATATAAGACAAGAATGATGGTAGAAATCAATCAAGTTAGTACATTTCTAATTGGTTAATGAAACATTTCTACAAGACAAATAGATGAGGATAATAGTCATGTGGTATGGGATTTCAGAGTGTATTGTAAAAGGTATAGAAAAGAATTACTCAAAGACTTTGGAATAAGTTCCAAGTTTGTGTAGACACTAAAATGTAGATGAGAACAATTCATCGTCAATGAGTGCATCTTCAAAAGAAAGGATGATTCAGACAGGGGATAATATACTAAGAGTGGACACCTTATACAGTAAATAAAACTAAGGATGAACATCCGTCATTAGTGGATTTATGCCGTAGCAAATGTAATGCGAATATTGGTATATCACCTTATGGGCTCTATATATAAGAAGACCATTAATGTCATCAAACAAACCTAGATAGATTTTGATCTATGAGTGTATTACGAGGAAAGAGCGATTCGGAAGCTCCGAGTGTGAATAACGTGGAAAGAGGTTATTGCTGCAAATATTCATGTTGGTGAGTTTCCGTGATTGATGGAAAAGAAGTAATGAATCTGGTATGAAAAGCTACATTGATTTGGATGTGTAATCCACTCTCGAGATACGGAAGAATGGATTACAGTTGTTATACGAGTACGTGTATGAGAAACCTATGAAAATGACCAATGATAAATTTCTCTTCTACCATTCTAAAGTGTAATTTTTATTGTTTTCTAAAATTATCCAGAATCTGTTCTATACTTCCAACTCCCTTCGAACATCTTTTGTTTCCTTGAAAATTGGTCTTCTGATTGAGACAAACAATACACGTACTGTGGCTGTTTGTCTTCGTGACATATAGTTTGGTGGGACGCCATCTAAATGTGTGTTGTGAACTGTATGGTACTAAGACTGGCCATCTTAAGTACTAATATAGTTGTTCTCAATCATGTCATTATCATTTTCATTCTTTTCTTCTTGATCATTGAACCTTAGTTCCAATCAACTATTCTGAAACAATGTGTTTCATCGACAAACTTTTGAATCAAGAATTGGCGCAAGTGATAATTTTGCATTTTATATTCCTTACCTTCAATCTAAAAATGTTGGAGTATAGACGAACCATCAGACGAGATTCTGTGCATCAGGATTTACGCAAAGTTTTGAAGGAAAAGATAAGTCGTGTTTGAGATGATATTATCTCTGCACATACCCCATGTTCACATTATATTGTGTAATGGTTCTTAAACTTTAGGATTCCAATTGCAGACCATGAAATAGAATATGGATACTTAAGGATTTAGCTTGTCTTATGAGGAACATCCGATAAAGATGGTAGATCGGAGAGAAAAGCGCTTAGGAATAAATCTGTGTCCCTAGTCAAAGTTTTGTGGAGAAATCCTCTTGTGGAAGAGTTCACATGGGAACTTGAGAGTGAAATGCTCGAGAAGTATCCCTAATTATTTATTTAGGCCTGATTCTGGGGACAGAATCCTTTAAAGGGGGAAGAATGTAACGACCGTAAAATTTTAATATAATGATTATTTGTTTCTGTGCTATTTATGTGAAAGTAGAGTATAAATATATATAATAATATATTTATTCCAGTCTGATGTATTTCAGAGGAATTGTGATAAAGTGAATTATGGATTTATTGATGCAATAATAGCATTATAAAATTTAAAGACAGAAATTTAAATATGAAAGTGAAATGTGAAAGTGGAAATTGAAAAGTGGAAAAGTGGGAATTATGGAAATATGAGAAGTTAGTTAGAAAAATAAAATATGTGATATTTATATGCTAAAGTGCGGTTTAAGTGATTATTAGTATGTTTGAGATTTATTTATGTGATTATTAGAGTGCTTGGAAATTTATTTATGAAATTTTAAGTGAATATTGAAAAATAAAGTGTGAATAAATGTTTATTTAAATTTCTGAAAAATAGTTGGAAAACAATAAAACTTTTATTATTGTTCTACAATCATTATTTTGGTATTAAAAACTTTATAATAATGTGAAAGTGAGTATTTTGGGCTATTTCCTATTTTTAATTCGAATTAAGAACTGTTTTTGCACTTTTCGTAGTCAAACTTGTAAAATTCATACAAAAATAACCGTGCATCAGAAAAATATTTTAAAAATATGCACGCAAAGCTAGTTTCATGCTCTACATTTTAAAAATATAAAATTTATAACTTTCAGAACAGTTTATATTTTATTAAAGAAACATTTTTGCATTCATTTATCAAAAGAAAACTATTAAAACAAAAACTTTTATACGTAAAATTACCAAAATACCCTTGTTTTATTAAATAAAATATTAGCCTCCCTCTTTCTTTCCTCATTTTACCCGAGACATCATCCTCCACCATCTCTTCCTCTCGGTTTTCTTTTCCCCCGGCCAAAAACCACACACACAAGCACACAACTTTTTCTTCTTTCTTTGTTGCTAGGTAAGGATCTAATCTTTTCTCTTCTTTTACATTAAACTTGTACTTTGCATGCTGGTATCCGTGTGAATGTATAGGTGTGTGTATATTTGAGTTTGATGTTGTTGAGGGAGAAACTAGAGTTTCATGTGATTTCACTTGAGTTTATTGAGTAATAGAGTGTTAATGTTAGTTAATTCGAATTGCATGTCATGGATTATAGTTACATGTTGGAAATTGGTGTCTTATTTGTGTTGTATACATGCGGGTGTATGTATATGTAAAGAATGTGTATGTATATGACATTTTGATGAGTAATCTTGTATCTAGCTTTAATATGGTAAATACGATAGAATATGTGTGTTTGTGTGATGGCGTGTGCTAGTATGTGCCTTATTGAAATTGGTTTATGTCCTTGGTTGTTAAATGTGTTTGGCTATTTGGTCTGTTTTGATTGTAAACTAGTATACATAATAATGTACTAGTTGTGTAAAGTATTTATAAGTCAATGTACTTAGTTTTTATAGAATTGTTTATTATTTACTTGTTTATTCTTGAAATAGTATAAAGAGCAAGTAAGTTGAATGGTATGTTTGTGATGAAGTTTGTATAGTAGTATTATACTACCATAATATAGTATTGTGATTGTATATGAGGCTGATTGCTTGTGTTTGGGTGTCGACAATGGCCGACTGGTATGTTGGAAATACAGAGGATATGCTGCCGAAATTTCGTTAAAATCTTTTAAAGATCTGCCGTAGTTTGGCTAGTTATCCAATGTAGTTTCACTTGTCGAGTAACTAGACTATCTTCGAAAAGCGATTACGTTTTCAAGATGCTTAAATACTATTATAGTTTCACTAGGTTAGTTGCTAGTCGAATTAAGTTATCAAATGACGATCAGTTATTCGAATCAACTTAGTTTGACTTACAATTAATTCGTCAAACTATAATATGGATTTCAAATTCTTTTAAACTTAAAGTTTATTTTCTAAACATGATCAAATAATTTGCAAGAGAGTTTTAAATTTAAAATTTTGTTTTAAATAAGGAATTATTTCCTAAGTTTGAAATTGAAGATCGGATAGTGACCATATGTGCAATATGTGTTATGTGCTATGTGACCTGTTTATGATATGTGTGCTATATATATATATATGAAATAATAGTACATATATAAGTATAATGTAGGTATCGCGAAAGGGGTAGTTAAGGTAGACGTTTAAAGTGAACGTCGAACTGTATTTAGAATGATTCTGAAATAGAGTTCGTACTCGTGTAGAGTTAAAGAGTGAGTACGCAAGCATAGGAAAGAAAAAAGTTAAAGCTAAGATCCAGTGAAGATTGTGGTTAAGCAGGACTGTGATAGTGTGATACTTTTGAGAGGCAAGTAACGAAACCTCAACTGCTCTCTCTCTCTTTTACTTATATTCCTGCCTGTTAATTTAAATTTTGAATACCATATCTCATCCATTGATAAATAAGCTTGTTTCCTTTATATTTTCAAATGCTCACAATTTCATTCATTATGAGAACCTTTTGGTTCATTATTGATAATACCTATGTTTGAACCCATTGCGTTCTATTTGATACCTGATACTTGACATGATATCCCTGAGTTTCAAAAATGAACTTAAATATGATTTCAGACTTTCCAATAAGGTCTTATTTCATCAAAAGGTTGGTAAAGCTTAAAATTGAAAGATATTTTCATAAATGATATAGGAATTCCGTCAAAAATGTTTTCTACGGATTCCTATAGATTGGAGGCGTAAGTGGCCGAGTGACGCCGGTCCAGCATTTTTGGTTGTGTTGCGCTAGCAATGGCAATAAGTCTAGCTGACTAGTTTTGGAACTAGTCTTAGGGGACCCTATATACATGGAAGCTCAGAAGGACGATTAGGTCCTAATGGGAGGCATTACGTGGCTGATCACCCGTATTGTCTATGACGTTGTGGGAACACTCCAATCAAAAGATATGTTTTGAAATAAAGATTTCCCTAGAAAATGTTTGCTTGAAAAGGTTTTTGAAAAGATGTTAGAAAGAATTTTATAAAGAGTTTTGAAAGAAAACTTGAATTTTGAACTGACGATAAGGAGTTTTTTTTCTATAATTCCTTTCCTTATTCCTTATATTGGATTTCCATTTGAATATCATAGTTGGCCTTGATACCTATTAATCCCTGATAGCTTAACTGTTTTAATATTAATTTTACTTGCTGAGCTTTTGTAGCTCACGTTACTTTGTTATCTAAATTTTGCAGTTAAGCTCGAGTATGGTTGGATTTAGAAGGTCAGCTAGGAAGAATGCTAACTTTGGACCTTCGCGCACAGTTAGATTCGCTATGTCATCGCAGGTAGCTAGAAAGGGGGTAGATCAGTGGCAGCTTCTATATGAAGTTATCTTTTATATTTAAAAGAGATTGTAATAGCATCATGTTGTGTAGATAGATGTAACTTGTTTCATACCTTAACCTGTATTAGATCCTGTAGCAGTGCAAGGGGCCATGGCATTATGTTTATGATTCTGTTTTATATTATTGTAATTTGTAGCATGGTGACTCCATAATCTAGGCCCCTGATTGTGAGGGTGTCACAAACAATCATCCTGATTTCAAGGTAAGAAGAATCAGGAGTGACAATGGAACTGAGTTCAAGAATTTTGTGATAAAATCATTTTGTGAAGAGAATGGGATAATGCATGAATTTTCTGTAGCAAGAACTCCACAACAAAATGGAGTAGTGGAAAGAAAGAACAGATCTCCTATTAAAGCTGCAAGGACAATGCTTGAAGAATCAAAGTTACCAACATATTTTTGGGTTGAAGCTGTGAATACTGCCTGCTACACTCAGAATATTTCTTTGATTAATCAAGCAAAGTGTATGACACCCTACCAATTGTTCAAGAACAAGAAACCAACCCTAAATTTTCTTCATGTCTTTGGCTGCAAATGTTTTATCTTGAGGAATCAAACTGATCAACATGGGAAGTTTGATGCTAAAGCAGATGAAGGAATTTTTGTTGGATATGTTGTGGGAAAAGCATATAGAGTCTATAATCTTAGAACCAAAATTATTATGGAATCAATACATGTTGTGTTTGATGATAAAAAGATTGAAGGACTGCAAGATGAAGATTCTCATAAAAGCCTCAAGTTTGATAATGTGGAGATGGTTAGTGATGACAGTGATGACGAAAGTTATCAAGAAACAGTGAATAAGGATAATGCAAAAAAATCTACAACTAATGAAGCACATAATTCACCATTTGTTGAATTATAAAATGTTTCATCCGTCGGGAGACAATCTGTCTTATCCGTCGGGAGACAATCAGCTTCATCCGTCAGAACACAAAGTGCACCATCCGTTGGGTCATCAAGAGAAGCTGGAAGTCAGAATAGATCACTTACAGAAAGCTCTCCTTTCTCAAATCAACGATTCACAAACTCAGGGGGAGTTTCTAATAATCAAAACTCAGTCACACATCAAGACAACAATGAGGCCTCTTCATCTAGAGCTAATCTACCTCAACAAAGAAGATGGACTAAAGGTCATCCTTTTGAGCTCATCATTGGTGATGCATCTTCTAGAGTTCAAACAAGGATAGCAACTCAAGAAGAATGTCTATACAGCAGCTTCCTATCTAAGGAAGAACCAAAGAAGGTAGAAGAAGCTTTGTTGGATCCTGATTGGATTTTAGCTATACAGGAAGAGCTAAACCAATTTGAAAGGAACAAGGTACAGAAGCTTGTACCCAATCCCAAAGGAAAGAATCCAATTGACACTAAATGGGTATTCAGAAACAAGATGGATGAAAATGGCATAGTAGTCAGGAACAAAGCCAGATTGGTTGCTAAGGGCTATTGTCAACAAGAAGGAATATATTTTGATGAAACTTTTGCTCCTGTTGCAAGACTTGAAGCCATTAGAATTTTCTTAGCCTATGCAGCTCATGCCAATTTCAAGGTCTATTAAATGGATGTCAAAAGTGCTTTTCTGAATGGAGATTTGGAGGAGGAAGTCTATGTTAGTCAGCCTCTTGGTTTTGAAGATCCAAATTTTCCAAACCATGTCTACTATCTTTTGAAATCACTTTATGGACTAAAGCAAGTACCTAGAGCCTGGTATGACACTTTATCAAAATTTCTTTTGGAAAACCACTTTACAAGAGGTACTGTTGATAAAAATTTATTCTTTAGAAATGTTAATGGCTCTAGTATACTTGTTTAAATTTATGTAGATGATATTATTTTTGGCTCTACAGATGAAAAAGTTTGCAAAAAGTTTGCCAAATTGATGCAAAGTAAGTATGAAATGAGCATGATGGGAGAACTAACTTACTTTCTTGGTTTACAAGTTAAGCAAGTTAGTGATGGAATATTCATTAGTCAAACTAAATACATTCATGATCTTTTAAAGAAGTGTGATCTAATGGATTGCACATCTACAAAAACTCTCATGGACACTGTAACTAAACTTGAATTAAACACTACTGAAAAGTCTGTGGATATTTCAAGCTATAGGGGCATGGTTGGCTCACTTATGTACTTAACAGCTACTAGGCCAGATATAATGTTTGCTACTTGTCTTTGTGCTAGATTTCAGGCTGATCCTAGAGAATCTGGCCTAGTAGCTATTAAGAGAAGTTTAAGATATTTGAAGGGAACACTAAAACTTGGCATTTGATACCCTAGAGATTCTAGTTTTGATCTAATTGGTTATTCAGATGTAGATTATGCAGGTTGTAGAATAGAGAGAAAAAGTACAACAGGAACCTGTCAATTTCTAGGGAACAAGCTTGTATCCTGGTTCAGTAAAAATCAAAATTCAGTTTCTACTTCTACACCTGAAGCTGAATATATTGTTGCTGGTAGTTGCTGTGCACAGATTTTGTGGATAAAAAACCAATTGTTGGACTATGGTCTACAAGTGGAAAGAATTCCCATTTTCTGTGATAACACAAGTGCAATTGCCATCACTGAAAATCCAGTGCAGCATTCAAGAACAATATACATAGATATCAAGTACCACTTCATAAGGAAACATGTGATGAATGGTACTGTGAAACTTCATTTTGTTCCAAGTGAAAAGAAGCTTGCAGACATATTTACCAAGCCACTTGATGAATCCACCTTTTCAAGGTTGGTAAGTGAGTTAAGTATGATTAATTATTCTTTAATTATTTCAGATATTTTGCAAGTTGTAATGCAGCCAGAAATTTAATTGATTTTTCTGCATTGGATAAAATTTTGGCTAAGTCAAAATTTACATCCCGATGGATGATCACTATCCATCGAGTTTGATCATTCGTCGGAATATTAATTGTTAAAAAAAATCAATTATTTTTCTGGAATATTTTATAACTCGACGGATAACTGATTTATTAGTGTGAAAGAATGGAGTTATCTGTGTGATGTTGTAACTAAAGTGTTTTCTGGTAAAATTATCAACTTTGATTCTATTAACATATCCATGCTTAACATGCTTTACATGTTAGTTACTGATAAGTACTTTAATTTCAGTGACTTGGTTTTGTTTGAGTTAAGATTTAAGTTAGGAGAACTAAATAAGAGAGGTAAAAGTGTCTATCATGCTAGATTTTTCATGATGCTTGCTAACCATCTCATTGAGAACATTGTGATTGAGAACGCAACCAACAAGATGAGTTGTTAGGTTCAAGAAAGAAGAATAATTGCAGATCTTAATATAGCAGACCATCACAAAGAGGTGCCCCTCTTCTATTTTCCAGTAATGGAGGGACCTCAGGTAAGTGAGGTAATTTCTATTGTCTCAACTCTTCCAACCTCACATATTTCTTTGCCTTCAAATATAGCCATGACATCTGTGTCAATGACCAAACAGATTCCTACCCAAGCTACTAAATCACAAATTTCAAAAACCAAATCTAAGAAAGCCCCCTCTAGTTTCTTTCAAAAGAAACCAGTTGCAAAATCCACTAAACAAAAAGAGGGGAGTGTGAAGGTGGGTGAGAAAGGTGAGTAAAATGGTAAAAATCAAAGAAACCCTAAGGATAAGGATGGTGAGAAGAGAGTACCCAAACCTAGCCACACCACAGTTTCCCAACAAAATGTGGTTGTTAATAAGAAAATAAGCTCATTACTAGTTACATCCTCCCAAAAGGATGTCACTATTGAAACAAGCTCCCAACCAGGAGCACAGGCCAAAAGGGGTAGGGACACTAGCTTACCACAAACTTATGCTAGAAAGAAAAGATCAAAAATCCTTGGGGATGCACAAGGAATACACACAGTGCAAACTAGTGCTAAAGACCCAATCACTGCACCATCTCAAAGTCAGATTGATGTGGCTCCAATAAATGTGGAGTCATAGCCAAATCTCTCATAATTGAAGCACCTAATACACCAAATTCTCCCACACACTCACTGGATGTTGACATGATAAATACATCACTTCCAAATTCTCCATCTTTAACTCTCTTGGAGAAGCCAAAAATCCAAGCAAGTGAGCATCATCTTTTAGATGATTTGTTGGCTCACTTGCCATTTCTTTCTGAGACTGTTAAAACTTCTGAGCCTAAATTATCATCAATCTGCACAGAGTCTACAATAATCTCCACTCCAAACTCATTTATTTCTTCTATCCCGATGGATATTCATCATCCGTCAATTAGTGATTGTATCCGGACGGATAAGCCTAACAGCAGTCATCCGTCGGATAGCCAAACTACTATCCCGATGGATATTCCTCATCCGTCGGGTGTCTCTGCACAACTTAAAATCTCTTCAATTCTCACAAGTGTAGAAGACTTAGTAGTAATACAATCACTCTTAGGACTGAGGGAAGGGAGTGAATTGAGTGAGAGTCTAGGTTGCTCCCAGGAAAAAGGAGAGAAAAAGAGTGAACTAATGCAGTCCATTTATTTAGGACTGAAAAAAGTGCGTGAGAGGAGTCCCACCTTAGATGATGAAGGTGAGGGTGTGAGGGTGGGGAGCCAAGGGGAGCCCTTGATGCAAAAAGATAGAAATATTGAGAGAAATGCAGGTACATGAGATATAAGGATGGACATCATTGCTAGTGAGTCAATGAATGCCAATGATGCAGACATAGAGAAACTATCTCAGCAAAACCAAGTTGTTATAAGTTCCATCTCTTTAGATGCTGAGGCATTTACTCATCCTGTTCCAACATATCAAATTCTGGCTAGACATAGCAATGAAAATGCAGAAAGAATACTGAACCTGGTGCACACCACCCAATCAATGCAAAGAGCTAAGGATGCCATCACAACTATGCCACCTAGAGCTGATGATGATGTTGGCTATGGGACTGGGGAATCTACTGATTTCTTTGGAGATGATGGTGAAAATGAGGAGCTCATGGACATAGGGGGAGAAGCAGGTACCAGCTCTAGATCTGGGCTTCCTTCATGGGCATTCTCTAAGGAATGTGATCTTCAACATTTTAAGGTCACTCTCATTCATCAAATTCAAGAAATACACAATGCTATTTAATCTACCACAGATGCAGGCACCATGCAACTCTTACCGTCATATCTAAATTCTCTACAACTGCATCAAATCCAAGGCCTCCAACACAACCAGGGTATCACTTCTATCAAGAAAGAGATCAATCAAGTAAAGAAGGATATTTCTGAAGATTAGATGCCAAGCTTCCAGAAGCCACAATGACTGATATTAAAAGACAGCTAAGGAAGAACACTGATCTTGCAACTAAGGTGGATTCCTTGGATAAAAGAATGACTACTATGGAAGCCTCTCTAACAGCGATACATCTCCATCAAACACAGCAAATAGACTTGGTTCAAAAGCTAGTGGCAGCACAAACCTCTTCCTCTACTCAACTTGCTGATAACAAAAAGGGGGAGAAAGAAAGTGCTATTGTCCCAATCAGTCAAGAGGAATCTAGGAGTGAGGGGGAGCAGAAAGTGCTAAACATCCAAGTCAGTAAAGTGATTGTGCCAGCAATTTCTTTCATAAAGACACCAATCATGGACAGCATTGACATTATAAATCTGGCAGCAGCAAAGCTAAACACAGATGAAAAACTGCTAAAGATTGATGTAGCAGCAGCTGAGAAAGAGTTGAAAGAAAAATGGAGAAAGATAGATGCATAAATTAAAGAAAAGTTTGGGCCAATCCAGAAGCTAGACAAAACATTCATTCATCACTCTAAAGTCAAGAACATTTATGTGAATGAAATGAGTATGAATTATCTGGAAAAAGGCCAAACATCTTGCATCAAATATCCAAAAGCAGATTTCATCATGAAGCCTAAAAGAAACTATTCAAAGTTTTCAGACAAGAATCCTATGTATAATATGTATGAGACACCTGGGCCCGATGAGAAGAAGCTGTTGGCTAGGTCAATTGCCTTCTACAAAGATCCAGCTGATTCAGCACTCAAAAGAAGATTAGCCAAGATTTACATAAAATGGTAAGGAAATTTATGTGGTGGCTGGACACCCCATGTTTGTGGAAGCTAAGAAGGAAGAGAAAGAAAGAATCAGGCAAGAAAAGAAGCAAGTTGCTCTGGATGCTAAAAAGCTTAAACAAAAGAAGAAGCAAGCTGCTATCTTGGCCAAGCTTCAAGCTGTAAAAACCACAACAGAAATTCCAGCACAACCATCTGTAATTGCTGAACCTACAACTCAAACATGTCCACAACTACAACTCAAACATCAAAACCCTAAGTGGTATTTGAAGAATTAAAAGTGGTGGATCCAACTAGGAATATACATGGTGAGCCCATAATTCCAAAGAATGAGCCAATGGACTGGGATAGTTTGCCTATTCCTGAGCTAAACTTTCCTATCTTCAAGACAAAGAAGACAAAGACAAGAGCTAGCAAGAAAGTGAAACCAGTGATTCTCAAATCCAAGACCCTAGTCAAATCTAAATCCACAGTCAACAAAGGAGATATGATGTACATATGTGACTTCAAAGAGTTTTCCAATATTAACCTCTACTTAGATGAATTGAAAGAAGTTAGAGGAATTGATGTTCACAGACATCTTTCTGAAATACTGGTATTCAAATACAAGGGAGGAAAAGAGATCATATGGCCACTTCACAGGATTATTCTAGAAAGCCAATATGTGCTAATAAAGATCTACTCATCTTTCAAGAAGAACTTTGGATACAATGTGACTGCTAGAAGATTAGTTCTAAAGAAGATTGAGGAGCTGAGGAGTAATAGAGCCAAAGATGCACTTCCAAAAACTCTATCTATTCCCTTCACAGGAAAGAGAGTGCATTTGAGACCTTATTGGTTAATGGAATTCAGGGATGAAAAAGGAGTTAGAAGATTTTTCAGATTGGAGGACCAATTGAGTATCTCTAGCAATGAGACTCTGTTGGAAATGCAAGGAATGCTAGATCTTTCAGAAGCTGATGAACTTGAATTCCATAGACAACTCCAAAACCAGATAGAAGAGAACAACAGGAGGCTTGGGAAGAAACCTAGACAATCAAGGAAATAGACTTATCTGCTCATACTAGAGGAACACCTTGATAATGATTGTGAGCTATTCTTTGTATATTTTGCATTATTCAATTTTTAGTAAATATTGTAGCACTTATCAGTTTTATCTACTATTTTCAATCTGTATTCTTATAAGTGTTTTGTTATCATCAAGTTTCTCTTAATTTATGGCTACAATTCCAGTAGACATAAATTGGGGGAGATTGTTAGGAATATGTTGTGAACTTGATGATAAATTATACAAAACACCTTAGTAGATTTTACTTAGCGAATTTTGTAGCACGCGACGGATGATCAAATTGAGTCCCGACGGATGATCCAATATAGTCCCGATGGATGATGATTTGATATCCATCGAGTGAGTAGCTTATGTAATAATAAGTATTGTAGCACATTTCTGCAAACAACTTTGTGTAGATCCTGTAGTAGCAAATGAGTCATGTTGACTACTAGTAGATATGCAGAATAGGTTGATTAATTATAAATATGAGATATCTTGTAATTCCGCATAAATGAAATGGAGTCAAGTGTCTAATAGCTACCTGATGGATGATCAAAAAAGCTACCCGACGGATGATCACAAAGCTACCCGACGGATAATAAGCATGTACCCGACGGATGATCAATTCAAATATTTGTTGACAGTGACAACACAGTCACATATGTTGGGTGTTTGCAAAAGGAATGTGGCAGCCTGTTTAGCAGGACATTGAGAATAAAGAAGCATTACCACTTTTATGCAAGTCATGAAGATTTTCAAAGATGCTGGAATAGAGTAATGAAGTAGCATGTAGTTAGACTTGATAGGTTTTGTTTTATTATCCTATCTTATTACCATGTAAACTTGGTGATATATAAACCAAGTGTATCTAGTAGAACAAATAACTAAGCAAACACATTTAGAAGAGAAATAGAAAAAGCTGTAACTGTTAAGAATTTCTCTGTAGTTTGTTTGTTCACTTGTAAAGCAGCTATGAGCGAATTTGGGCTTCACAGAGTTCTCAAGTCGATTGATAGGGATAAATAAATCCTGATTTTATTAATAATGGGCTGCTGGACCCAATAATAAGATGTATAATATTCAGACCAGAAAGGTTAAGCCTGACGGACCAGATCAGGCCTGGTGGAATAAAAAAAGGCCCAAAAAGCCCTGATTATTAATTAATTTCGTAATTAATTAATAAGGGAGAAATCAGATGTTGAAAAGAGTCCCGATGAGGATATAAGTCCTTAGAGATTAGCCTCAAGGGGACCTAAAAGGATAAGGAATCAGCTTCCTACTTCCTAGGACTCCTAAGTCTATCCTAATTTAGAGGCTTATCCACCAAGTCTCCTATACCAAGTCCAATTCTAGGACTCCCACATCTATATAAGGGGTCTCACCCCCACCAATCAGAACTACGTTTTTTGACTTGATCCTTGGCAATCAGCAAGGTACGTAGGCATCTTGTTAAGGCAGATTGAGTCACGAAACACAAGAGCAGTCAAATCGAGCCTCGAAGCTCACGTTCCTTAGTATTAAATACAGCAATTATATATAGTAGTTTTAATCCATAACATTTGGCGCCGTCTGTGGGAAATACGCAACAACAACCATGGCGAGAACACGGAGAACAACCAGCACTCTGGAGGAGGGAACACCATCAGGGACAACCCAGGTGATTTCATCAACCGTGGAGGTTCTTCCCCATTCAACTTATGCATCTACTCAGGGGGAAGCCCAGACAGGGGCAACTCATCCTCAGCCACAAGGGACAACTCCCCCGACTGTTCAAGGTACGAATCCTCAAGTTCAACAAATACATATACCTGTGAATTCTCGACCCGTCGGGTATGAATACTCAACTATTGTTACTACTAACCCCCCTTATGGGATGCCCCTTCACCCTGAGGTTGGAGGAAGTGGATATGCTGGGCGAAGCGAAGCACGAGGGCGGTCGCCCCCCTATATACGAGGTTTGGATCCTATCCCTGAGGATCGGGAATTTTCTGGTCCATACACTGAGAGAGACTCCGAATCTTCGGATGATGAAGTGGCCCCGAGAAGGAGGCGTCCTGGAAAAGAGCCAATGGCCGATGGAAGGCAACGCCCCAAAAGCACCCCAGGGGCGAATCCCCAAGAAGTGCAGGAAAAGATCAGGGCTCATGAGGCTGAAATCCAAAGGCTGAGGCGTGATTTGGAGGCTTACCAAGCCACCAGATCCCACATACCTCCTAGGGGGAGAAATCCTCCTCCTATCATAGACCTGGATGGTCCGGTAAGAAGAAGGGCTGCTGTCCCAAGAACTGATCCAAGCAATCTCCTTCCCCTTGGAGATCCTGATGATCCAACTCCACCCTTCACAGAAGAGATAATGAATGCCCATATCTCAAGAAAATTTAAGATGCCCACTATCAAAGCCTATGATGGCACGGGAGACCCCGCTAATCATGTTAGGACATTCTCTAATGCACTGCTGCTGCAACCCGTGAATGATGCTATAAAATGTCGGGCCTTCCCTCAAACCCTGTCGGGTATGGCTCAAAGATGGTACAGTCGCCTACCCCCAAATTCTATTGGATCATTCAGAGAATTAAGTCAGGCTTTTATTAAGCAATTCATCAGTGGAAGAGTCCATGAGAAAAGTTCAGCATCTCTTATGAGTCTTGTGCAGGGAGCTAAAGAATCCTTAAGAGATTACCTAAATCGTTTTACAAAGGAGGCTTTAAAAGTCCCAGACCTTGATGATAAGGTAGCCATGATAGCGCTGCAACAAGGAACTAGGGATGAGTTTTTCAAGATGTCTTTGGCCAAACGACCCCCTGAGAGCATGTTGCAGCTCCAAGAGAGGGCAGGGAAGTATATCAAGGTTGAAGAGAGTATGAGGAAGACCGTAGTAAGTAATGAGCCCACTGGAGGCAAGAAACGAAAAACTGATTTGGAGTACATCGCTAAGGATAAGTATCCTAGAACTGAACAAAACCCTGATTCAACCCCCAAGAAGGGAGGACCTGGGCAAAAATTCACTGAATACGCTAAGCTGAATGCCCCCAGAAGTCAGATTTTGATGGAAATTGAGAAAGACAGAGATATTCGCTGGCCTAAGCCCTTGAAGGCTGATCCCGCCAAGCTAGATAAGGGCAAGTATTGCAGGTTTCACAAAGATGTTGGTCATAACACCGATGAGTGTAGGCAGTTGAAAGATGAAATTGAGTTTTTGATTCGAAAAGGAAGGCTGAACAAGTATACTGGAGATGGAGGAGACAGAAACAATAATGGAAGGAAGAACTTTGAAGATCGTAGGAGGGACCAAGATGATCAGGGGCGGAATCCCCAACCTAGAGGACCAGTTATAAACACCATTTATGGAGGGCCGAGACCTCGAGGGCCTGTGATAAACACGATCTTTGGAGGTCCAACTGCTGCTGGATTATCCAAAAATTCCAGAAAGGCATATACTAGAGAAGTTATGCATATTGTTGGAGAAGCCCCGAAGAGGGCCAGGACAGAAGTAACATTGGCTTTTGATGATTCCGACCTAGAGGGTGTGAAGTTTCCCCATGACGACCCGCTGGTCATAACGCCGATAATAGGAAATAGCCCGGTTAAGAGGGTCCTTGTGGATAATGGTGCTTCTGTGGATATCTTGCTCCACGACACCTTTCTAAGGATGGGGTATAACGACTCCCAGTTGACACCAACCGACATGCCGATATATGGATTTGCTGGAGTAGAATGTCCTGTGGAAGGGATAATTAAATTACCAACCACCATAGGTACGGAGCCAAGGCAAGCAACGCAGATGCTGGATTTTGTGGTGGTAAAGGCTAGTTCAACTTATAATGCTATCATGGGGAGAACAGGGATACATGCCTTCAAGGCAGTCCCCTCTTCCTACCATTCAGTCATGAAGTTTCCCACCCGAAACGGGATTGGAGAAGAGAGGGGAGATCAAAAAATGGCTAGAAGCTGTTATGTGGCCTCTTTGAGGGCAGATGGAGTCGGGGGGCAGGTTCTTCCTATTGAAGATATGGATGTTCGAGAAAATGATGAGAATAGAGGAAGGCCAGCAGAAGAATTGGTTTCGGTTCCTTTAGATCCCAAGAATCCTGAGAGGATGACTTTC
Organism: Apium graveolens; assembly: GCF_009905375.1. Taxonomy (NCBI): domain Eukaryota; kingdom Viridiplantae; phylum Streptophyta; class Magnoliopsida; order Apiales; family Apiaceae; genus Apium; species Apium graveolens. The sequence continues at coordinate 135,088,439 of NC_133653.1, read as the reverse complement.
ATTGGAGCTACATTAGAGGAGCCCCTTAGAGGGAAGTTAGTGAAATTTTTGCAAGAAAATAGTGATGTGTTTGCATGGTCAGCAGCTGATATGCCAGGCATAGACCCGGGGTTAATTACCCACAAGTTAAACGTGGATCCAAGCCGGAAGACAGTGAAACAAAAGAAAAGAAATTTTGCCCCGGAAAGACAAGAGGCTATAAAGCAGGAAGTGGAAAAGCTCTTAGAGGCTGGTTTCATTGAGGAGATTCAATTTCCGGAGTGGTTAGCAAACCCTGTCATGGTGAAGAAGGCTAATGGAAAGTGGAGGATGTGTATAGACTTCACCGATCTGAATGATGCATGTCCCAAAGACTGTTTTCCGCTGCCTAGAATTGATACTTTGATTGATGCCACCGCTGGACATGAGATGCTGAGTTTCATGGATGGATTTAGTGGATACAACCAGATCAAAATGCATAAGGATGACATTCCAAAGGTATCATTTATCACTGACTTTGGTGTTTATTGTTATCTTGTTATGGCGTTTGGTCTCAAGAATGCAGGAGCCACCTATCAAAGGTTGGTGAATAAAATTTTTAAGGATCTTATTGGGAAGACTATGGAAGTCTATGTTGATGACATGCTAGTCAAAAGTCTAGTAAAGACTGATCATATAACCCATTTGAGGGAAGCTTTTGAGGTCCTGAGGTACCACAAGATGATGTTGAATCCCACGAAGTATGCTTTCGGAGTAGGATCTGGAAAATTCTTGGGGTTGATGGTCTCAAAGAGGGGAATTGAGGCTAACCCCGATAAAATAAAGGCAATCCTGGACATGGAACCCCCAAAAACTGTCAAGGATGTTCAGAAACTCACAGGAAGGGTTGCTGCGCTAGGACGATTCATCTCCAAGTCAGGAGACAAGTGCTTGTCATTCTTCAAGTCATTAAAGAACATTAAAGACTTTGTATGGAGTGAGGAAAATCAGAAGGCATTTGAAGAGTTAAAGAAGTATATGGGCCAGGCCCCGTTGTTGGCCAAGCCAGTTCTGGGTGAAGTTTTATTCTTGTACTTGGCTGTTTCAGAAAGCGCCTTGAGCGCGGTGTTGGTTAAGGAGGAACTGAAAGTCCAGAAACCCGTATACTATGTCAGCAAAATTTTGCATGGTGCTGAGTTGAATTATTCAGCCATTGAGAAATTCGCTTTAGCCTTGGTAATGGCTTCAAGAAAGCTACGTCCTTATTTTCAAGCTCACCAAATTGAAGTGCTAACAAATCAGCCACTGAGAAATATCATTCACAGTCCCAAGGCAAGTGGGAGACTAATTAAGTGGGCAATAGAGTTGGGAGAGTTCGATCTCAAGTATAAGCCACGTATGGCCATAAAAGCCCAGGCACTAGCTGACTTCGTGGTGGAATGTACCATACCCAACCAAGAAGTCGGGGGGCAGGAAGATACCACACCTCAAGACAAGGGAGTCGACCATGGGGACAAGGAGAAAGAATATTGGGTTCTCTATTTTGATGGAGCATCAAAAACAAATTCCAGTGGAGCAGGGTTGGTTTTGCAAAGCCCTGATGGATTCTTAATTGAGTATGCCATGAAGCTAGACTTCCCAACCACAAACAATGAGGCAGAGTATGAAGCCCTGATTGCTGGCCTTGGTCTAGCTGGGACACTTAGAGTCAAAAACTTAAAGGTCCGTGGAGACTCGAAGTTGATCATATCCCAGGTAAAGGGAGAATTTGAAGCAAGGGATGATACGATGGCAAAGTATGTTCGCCTAGTAAGGGCTGTGATGACCCAATTTAATGAATGCCATGTTGAACACATTCCAAGGGAAGAAAATGCTAAAGCAGATGCGCTATCAAAGTTTGCTTCATCTGAGATTGAAGAAAGTTCAGGAAGTGTGTACTTCCGTGTTTTGAAGACACGAAGTATAGATGTTAAACTTGTGGCTCCCGTAGGCTTGGGGACGTCATGGATTGATCCCATCAAGGCTCACATTCAGACCGGTTGGTTGCCAAGCGATACAATTGAGGCACGGAAGTTAACTGTTCGAGCACTAAGGTACTCTTTGATAGATGGGATTCTATATAAAAGATCTTTCGTGGTTCCTTACTTGAGGTGTCTCAGGCCCGGTGAGGCACGCTTGGCTCTTGAGGAAGTGCATGAAGGCATTTGTGGGCAACACTTGGGGGGCAGGGCCTTGGCTCATAAGATAACTCGTTTAGGCTTCTATTGGCCAGAAATGATGGCTGATGCCAAAGAATATGTAAAGAAGTGTGATCGTTGTCAGAAGCATGCACCAGTCGCCAGACAACCCCCCGAGATGCTGACCTCCATCAACTCACCTATTCCCTTTGCTATGTGGGGGATGGATATTCTAGGGCCTTTTCCTATGGCCACAGCACAAAGGAAGTTTCTGATTGTAGCCATTGATTATTTCACCAAGTGGATCGAAGCCAAACCTTTGGCCAAAATCACAACTAAGCAGGTTGCACAATTCCTGTGGGAAAATATTATGTGCCGATATGGAATTCCCCGTATCCTCGTCACTGACAATGGAACGCAATTCAATAATGAGGAATTCAAGAAGTACTGTGAAGAAAATGAAATTGAGTTACGGTTCACCTCTGTCGCTCACCCACAAGCTAATGGGCAAGCAGAAGTTGCAAATCGAATAATTCTGGACGGATTAAAGAAGAGGATCGAGAAGTCAAGAAATAATTGGGTGGATGAGATACTTCCCATATTATGGGCATATAGGACTACCTGTAGAGTCACGACAGGTGCGACCCCTTTCATGTTGGCATATGGGGCAGAAGCAGTAGTTCCCGTGGAGATATCACATTCTTCTCCAAGGATTCAGGCTTTTGATGAGAAAGAAAATGAGGAAGGGCAGAAGCTAGCCCTGGATTTAATCGATGAAGTGCGAGATAAAGCACATGCAAAGATAGTAGAATATCAGAAAAAAGCTTCATTCTACTACAACCTAAGGGTTAAAGAAAGGTTTTTTAAACAAGGCGATCTAGTCTTGAGGAAGATAGAAGCATCTGGTGTAGGACAAAAAGGGAAGCTTGCCCCAAATTGGGAAGGGCCGTACAGAGTCAAGAGTGTTCAGGGTAGAGGAACCTACAAGCTCGAGACTGTGGATGGTTTTGAAGTCCCGAGGACCTGGCACGCACAAAACCTGAAGGTTTACTACGTGTAAGATAGGCGAAGTACGATTCTCACTTGTCATTATGGCAAGTAGGTTTAAAAGCACCTGGAAGCTTTGCTTGCGTAGGATTTTATATTCCAGTAGAATTTACATTGTCAAGTTATTATTGATTAGGGTCGAACCCATGCTATGTAAGGTTTTGAAAAACCAGACTTCATGTTAAAGAGTTTTAAGTTATTTCTATCTAAAGGATGTTTAAACACACATTAAGACTATAATGATAAGAGGCCGAAGGAGCAACATACAAAATTTAACCCCAAAGGGTAACAACTTCTGATAAAAATAAAGTTCATAAGGAAGATGTACAAAAAAATTAGGCCTTGGAAGGTTAAGATTCTTCAGAACCACTATCCGACGACTCCTCGGAAGTTTCAGTCGTCTCTTCAGAAGTCTCAGTCGAACCCTCCGAAGTCCCTGTGGAAGTTCCCTCTGCAGGAGATGATGGCTGTTGAGGCACTACTTTTGAAGGTTCTTCCACCCTTGCCTTCTTAGTAGCAGGCTCGAGTTCCTCCTCAGAAGAATCTTCCTCTTCTCCATCCCTGATCATGCCAGCAAGCTTCTCAGTAACGCCCCCAAGCTCTGGAACCCGCACAGGGCAGGGAAAGGGCGACTGCTCAAGGATCTCGGGAAACTCATCCTGGATAGCCTCCACAGCAGCGTCCCAACCCTCCTTGTAGCTGACTGGGTGAAGAAGGGCGTCATGCTCCACCATCAGGTCTTTGAATTCTTGGGTATCCATCCAGCCGTCAAAGGCTTTGTCCTTCTGCGCCTTCAAGATTACGTTTTCAGCCCGGGCCGTCTCCAGGTCAGAAGTGGAAGAAGCCAATTGAGCTTCAAGGGCCTCAATCTTTTGGTTGGCCTCCTCCAACTTCTTGTTGGCATCTTCCAGGCCAACCTTCCAAGCCTTAGCTTGGTGAATTGCCCCTTGAAAATGGGCGTTAGCCTGCAAGAGAAATAGCAAAACTTTAGAAAAGAAGCATGAAAAGAAAAGTGTAAAAGGCATAAGTAAAGTGCGTACTGTCGCCAGGGCTTGGGCTCCAAAAAGCTCGTTCCCCTCTAAGTCCTGTTGGAGGACAAAGTCTTGATAGTCCACCGGAGAGATGGAATGTTTGGACCATTCCTTGGACAGGGCTGTGCTGCCCAATATTGAGTCCTTGCCCCGGATCCCCCAGGCAGGTTGAAAATAGGCCCCTGGCCTCTGCTTGGTGCGCAAAACCTGGCTGGGACCTTCCTCATTTGGCTCCATAGCCTGAAGGAGGAACTCAGGGAAGCGATCACCAAGCCTAGGATCTTTGAAAATCTTCCCAGCCCTTTTCATCCTGGTCGTTTCCAGGTCCTTTGGCTTCGTAGCCTCCTCAATCTTCTCAGCCACTGCGGCAAGCAAAGTCAGTTGAAAACTAATGGAATAAAAATGCAGGAAATAAAGTAGATGAAGGTAGGAACTTACTTTTCTTATGAACGGGCGAGAGGCCGCGTTCAACCAGGACAGTCTCCCGGATAAGATCCCAAGAATGAGAGGTGCCGTTGTCTTGCGTCAGGAGGTTGAAACCTCTAGCCTCCTCCTCAGACAAAGCTATGTCATTTGGGCTCCCATCCACGGCAATCCCAAAAGAAGATCGAAATAGGGAACCCCAGTCTCCACCCTCCCAAACTATAAACAAAAAATCCTTCTTCCACCCCAAATTGTTGTCAGGGATGGATTTCCCATTCACAATATGGGGGATAGTGGGGCGTTGGTTGATAGAAACCCAACCCGGACTTTTATCGGGGCTGTTCTTGAACTGGAAAATCTTCCTGAAAACAGCAACAGATGTGGGAATGCTGTGCTTGGCGCATTGCGACAGATAGCATAGGATCAACCTCCAGGAGTTGGGGGGAAGCTGGCAAGGGCTGATGCCTACATCAGCCAAAAGTAAAGGAATGAATGGATGAAAAGGGAGTCTAATACCTGCCCTTAGAGTATCCCTATAGACGCATAGCGCGTCCTTCTTCCACTGACAGGCCCTGTCGGCCGGACCTGCAAGAACCAGCTTAAAAGGTTCTTTGATTTTGAAGCAGCCGCTCAACTTTTCCAGCTCCTTGGGATCCCGTAAGGCGCTGATATGATCGTGTGCGTCCAGATGCGCATCAGACGGATACTCGTCCCCTCGAGTGTTGATCATGTCGATTAAGGAAGTATACCTCGATCGAATAGGAAAATCATTGGACTTTCTAGCCACGTTCATCTTGGCCAAACGAGTCATTCTTTTGTCAGCCATCTGAAAAAAGGTATGAGGCACGTAAATAGGCTGTCTTAAAATGGCACACAATGGAAAAATGAACACAAAAAACAAAGGGAGAAATCTTACCTGAAAAAGCACTCCTGAGAAAGACTTAGAGCTCCGACTTGCTGTTATTGCTCTGAGAATCTTAGCAGGAGAATGAAGAAGAAAACAAAGAAATGAGGAAGTGAGGAGTAGTGACCTTTCCTCATTCCTTTATATAGGAGGAAAAAGAAGTTGAAGGGACAAAAAGCCCATTAAGAACAAAGGCCCATGAGAAAAAGCCCAGGAAAAAGCATCTTCCAGAATATTCCTAGGAATTCTAGGGCATTCTAAACAGGGCGTGATAAAGCCCAGTAAAGAGGCCCAGTAATATTTGATAAAGCCCAATAAAGAGGCCCAGTAATATTTGATAAAGCCCAATAAAGAGGCCCAGTAATATTTGATAAAGCCCAATAAAGAGGCCCAGTAATATTTGATAAAGCCCAATAAAGAGGCCCAGTAATATTTGATAAAGCCCAATAGAGAAATCCAGGCCCAAATCCAATTAGGATTTGGAAAATTCAGTTTTAGCCTTAAAAAATGTAAGGCCCAAATAAAAAGATGTAAGACCAGGATTCAGGTCGAAATCCAGGTCGTGAATCCTGCTCAAAAACTTTCGAGCAGACACCCGAAAATAACGGAGAAAAAAGACCAGGATTCAGGTCGAAATCCAGGTCGTGAATCCTGCTCAAAAACTTTCGAGCAGACACCCGAAAATAACGGAGAAAAAAGACCAGGATTCAGGTCGAAATCCAGGTCGTGAATCCTGCCCAAAAACTTTCGAGCAGACACCCGAAAATAACGGAGAAAAAAGACCAGGATTCAGGTCGAAATCCAGGTCGTGATCCCTGCTCGAAATTTTTCAACTAGATTCACGAAAAAAGCGGAAAAAATAGAACTGAATTGAGGTCGAAATTTCGACTAGGAATGAGGTCGAATTAGACAAGCATTTTACAGAAATAAGGATTAAAAATCCAGGTCGAATTTCGACTAGGATCCTGGTCGAAATCCAGGTCGTGAATCCTAGTCGAAATTCTTCGACCAGGAATCAAGAAAACCAAAGAATTTTCGACCAGGATCCAGGTCGAAATTTCGACTAGGATCCTGGTCGAAATCCTAGTCGAAGGGCTCAAAATCAGAAACTAAAAGTGGGGAATTGACGACCTAGATCCAGGTCGAAATTTCGACTAGGATCCTGGTCGAAATCCAGGTCGTGGATCCTAGTCGAAATCCTTCGACCAGGATGATAAGGCTGACCCTTATTTTCGACTAGGATCCAGGTCGAAATTTCGACTAGGATCCTGGTCGAAAAAAGGGCTGGAAATTTGAAAATCCCAGAAAAATTAGGGAAAATTCCAGAAAATAAGGAAAATCCCAGAAAAATTAGGGAAAATTCCAGAAAATAAGGAAAAATCCCAGAAAAATTAGGGAAAATTCCAGAAAATGAGGAAAAATCCCAGAAAAATTAGGGAAAATTCCAGAAAATAAGGAAAATCCCAGAAAAATTAGGGAAAATTCCAGAAAATAAGGAAAAATCCCAGAAAAATTAGGGAAAATTCCAGAAAATGAGGAAAAATCCCAGAAAAATTAGGGAAAAAATCCCGGAAATAAAGGAAAAACTCGTTGTAAACGTGTAGGTCGCTCCACACTTTACGCAAGAACGAAACCCTGTAAGGGAATGAATAGACTTAACTTCTGTGAAACCTAATCAATGTTTCCCAAAAGTTGGGGGGCAAATGATAGGGATAAATAAATCCTGATTTTATTAATAATGGGCTGCTGGACCCAATAATAAGATGTATAATATTCAGACCAGAAAGGTTAAGCCTGACGGACCAGATCAGGCCTGGTGGAATAAAAAAAGGCCCAAAAAGCCCTGATTATTAATTAATTTCGTAATTAATTAATAAGGGAGAAATCAGATGTTGAAAAGAGTCCCGATGAGGATATAAGTCCTTAGAGATTAGCCTCAAGGGGACCTAAAAGGATAAGGAATCAGCTTCCTACTTCCTAGGACTCCTAAGTCTATCCTAATTTAGAGGCTTATCCACCAAGTCTCCTATACCAAGTCCAATTCTAGGACTCCCACATCTATATAAGGGGTCTCACCCCCACCAATCAGAACTACGTTTTTTGACTTGATCCTTGGCAATCAGCAAGGTACGTAGGCATCTTGTTAAGGCAGATTGAGTCACGAAACACAAGAGCAGTCAAATCGAGCCTCGAAGCTCACGTTCCTTAGTATTAAATACAGCAATTATATATAGTAGTTTTAATCCATAACATCGATATATATATGTATATGTATATGTATATGTATATGTATATGTATATGTATATGTATATGTATATGTATATGTATATGTATATGTATATGTATATGTATATGTATATGTATATGTATATGTATATGTATATGTATATGTATATGTATATGTATATGTATATGTATATGTATATGTATATGTATATATATATATGTATATGTATATATATATGTATATGTATATATATATATATATATGTATATGTATATGTATATGTATATGTATATATATCTGGTGGATACATTCAAATCCACCAGAAAGTTTTAAAGACTTGTGTTTTTATTACTTTGTGTTTGATTTACTTAATTTCTTATTCCGCACTTTGTAAATCAAAACACTTATATATACATTGAGTTAGAACATTTTTATAAATCTCGAAAAGAAGCCAGAATTACATTCAACCCCCCTTCTGTAATTCTTGTTGTATTATTAGGGAATAACAATCTGGACTTCGAGGAAGATAAGAAGATTCCCATTATCTTGAGGAGACCATTCCTAGCTACTGGCCGAACTTTAATCGATGTGTAAAATGGCGAGCTTACTATGAGCGTTCAGGATCAGGATGTCATGTTCAATGTCTTCAATGCCATGAAATTCCCTATTGATGAAGAGGAGTACTTTAAAGTAGAGTTGGTCGACTCTGTAGTGACTTCAGAGCTTGATTAATTTCTAAGGACTGATGCCTTAGAGAGAGCCTTGACAGGGGGATCTGATAGTGAAGATGAAGAGGGAGCAGAGCAGCTGCAGTATTTGAATGCTTCTCCATGGAAAAGGAGATTGGATTTGCCATTCGAGTCTCTTGGATTAGCAGAGCTGAAGAATTCCCAGGATCGTCTCAAACCATCTATTGAGGAAGCTCCCACACTTCAACTCAAACCACTGCCTGATCACTTGAGGTATGCTTTTTTAGGTGAAGCATCTACTTTACCTGTTATTATTGCATCTGACCTTTCAGGTAGTGACGAAGACAAGCTCTTGCGAATTCTGAGAGAGTTTAAATCAACAATTGGATGGAATATAACAGATATCAAGGGAATTAGCCCTTCTTATTGCATACATAAAATTCTGCTGGAGGAAGGAAGTAAGCCAACAGTTGAACAACAGAGAAGACTTAATCCTATCATAAAAGAGGTTATGAAGAAGAAATTTCTTAAATGGCTGGATGCATGGATCATTTATCCGATTTTTGTAGTTCATGGGTGAGCCCGTTGTAGTGTATGCCTAAGAAAGGAGGCATTACAATTATTGCTAATGAGAAGAACGAGCTTATTCCGACTCGGGTAGTCACGGGATGGAGAGTATGCATGGATTATCGGAAGCTGAATAAAGCCACCAGGAAGGATCACTTCCCTCTTCCATTCATTGATCAAAGGCTTGATAGGTTGGCTATCCATGAGTATTATTGTCTTCTGGATGGGTATTCGGGCTATAATCAGATTCGCATTTCCCTAGAAGATCAGGAGAAGACTACTTTTACTTGTCCTTTTGGCACTTTCGCTTTCCGTCAAGTTTCTTTCGGACTTTGTGGTGCACCTGCTACTTTTCAGAGATGCATGATGGTCATATTCTCATATATGATTGGCACTAATATGGAGGTATTCATGGATGACTTCTTTGTGTTCGGGACTTCTTATGATGAGTGCTTGCATAATCTTAGTTTAGTGCTGAAAAAATGTGTTGAGACCAATCTGGTGCTCATCTGGGAAAAATTTCACTTCATGGTACGACATGGTATCATTCTTGGGAACAAGGTATCTAGAAAAGGTCTTGAAGTGGATAAGGCCAAGGTGGAGGTTATTGAAAATCTTCCTCGACCAATCTCAGTTAAAGGAATCCGCAGTTTTCTTGGTCATGCGGGTTTTTATCGGCGATTCATCAAAGATTTCTCAAAAATCTCTATACCCTTGTACAATCTGTTGGAGAAGGATGTTCCCTTCAAATTTGATGAAGAATGTTTGGCTGCGTTTGAGAGCTTGAAGAAGAGTTTGACCACAACACCTGTTATTACTACACCTAATTGGGATGAGCCCTTCGAGATGATGTGTGATGCCAGTGATTTTGCAGTTGGAGCTGTTCTTGGCCAGAGAAAGAGGAACATTTTTCATGTGGTTTACTATGTTAGTAAAACCCTTAATGGTGCTTAGCTGAATTATACTACTATAGAGAAGGAGCTCTTGGTAATTGTCTATGGTTTCGAGAAATTTCGATTATATTTACTTGGGACAAAAGTGACAATTTTTACTGATCATGCGATCCTAACTTCATTACTACTTCATTCAATAGTTATTATCATTAACCTTAGCATGTAATGGTGATGATATTAATCGAACAACACGAAACTGATAAATTCTAACTTTCGTTGTATAAATACCATTCTACCAAGCATCCACAATTAAGATAGAAGTTGAATAGGCATCAATTATGTTGAGACCCTATATGTCTACAGAATTTGACAACATAACGATTTAAGCACAAGTTATTCATGATGATTACACAGGGCAAGTAAAACGGTTAAAGTTACCCACTAATCATGCATACAATACATGAACCTATGCTAGCATGGCAAGTTCTAAATCTCAAGATTCACTGTCGCTTCAGAAGAGATTACAGGCTATCTTACATGTTCACGACGCATGTAAGACGAATAAGCACAACCTATACTAGATATCATACAATCACCACATACCCAGGTAATAAAGAATTAACTAAAGAAATCCATAGTAAATCTCGATTAGCCCATAATAGAACTTATCGTCACCATGGGTTCATATGAAAGCATGATAATAACACAACAATATAAGGCTAATAAAAATACTTAATAAATAATGAAGTACGTCACAAGAGTATTAAGGTTCAAAGCATAAAGAAAACTAGCATCCATAGTTACAACGAATTAAAAGAATCACAAGATAAACGTATGCTTCCTCTTCCTCGTGTTACGTGCTAAAACGGTCTTCTCAATCTTCTTGCCCCTGCTCCTGATTTCTTGATGAAGAAAACGTCTTCCCATAAGGTTTATATAATAGCCCAAGAGAACTGGCGATGACAGAAGCCCAATCGTACTCGAATTATAAAATCCAGATTTTAAAAATCCGCCCACAGGCGGTCGCCTGCATCCTATACGCAGTCGTCTGCTAGCACGCGGTCGCCTGCTCCTAGCGCGCGGCCGCCTGCAACCTTTCTGAAAAATTCCTTATTTTGCTTCTGCTTTTGCTGATTTCTTCGCTCATCACCCCTAGACTGATTCCAAGCACTTCCTTAAGCTTTATTAGATTAAAACCACATATCTAAGAAAGTTATACCCTGAAATGCAAAAACACTAGAAAATGCGTCAAATACACAAAATACTTAAGTCCAAGACACCAATTCAAGCCGTTATGAGACGCTCTAAGTGGAATAAAATGCCACTTATCACATCCACTATCCAAGATAAGTGTATTTTTCTTGTTACCCTGCAATCAGAAGAATAATTAATTAGAAGGATTTTTAAGGACCCACACTTGTTGGGACCTCTTTTTGGACAACTTAAAACTTTGTGTGTCAGTAGTACTTCTAACAGTTTTTCTTTTGTCAGGATTTATCTTGTTAGAAGCAAATTTAGTAGAACCAAAAGAATTAAACACATAAGCAACTTAAATAAATTTAGGCAAAGGTTCATAAAAGTTGTGATACAGCTTATGATAAGAACTACAAGTATAAATCGAATGCCAACTACTACCACAATGAAAATAAGAATTTTTTGGTTTATAAAATACTGATCTACCCCTGACATCAGACTCAGGAATAGCAGTTTTCAATTTCTTACTCGACCTGTAATTAATAGCAAGATGATTAGTATTTCCACAGTTAAAACAAGTTTTTCTAGGAGCATTGGGAACAACCTTGTAATTTGAATCCTTAGAAATACCTTGCTTATCATTCATGTTTCTTTTAGGACTTTTTACTTGAGGTTTGTCAATAACCTCAGATAATTTATTTTTCAATTATCGTGCTGACAAAAGTCCCATGTTCTTTTCTTTCTTAACAGTCTTAATGGTTTTTTTGCTTTCCTTTGTTTAAAGTTTACTTACCAATTTTTCTTGTGATACTGATGTTGAACCCTTTTCAAAGGTGGATTTGGGTTCATCAGCTTCTGAAGAGATAAACTTAACAGGAGTCTTAAGGGAAATTTTATTTTCAGTGTCAACATCTTTAACTCCATCTTTATAGCCTAGGCATTCTTTCCAGTTTTTCTTTGAGATCATCTCATGAGCCTTTTTTCCTGAATCAGTCCAGGCTTTAAGGGTTTTTCTCTTATTTTCTAAATCATTTTCTAACATACTGTATCTAGCCTCAATGATCTTTATTGTATGTTTAGCTCTCTCACATTCTTTCTTCAAATCAATCTGATTTATTAAGTCAGACTCTAACTATACATTCCTAGATTTTAAGATCTCAATTTCAGTTACAAGTCTATCATTTTCTAGAGTCTTATTCTTAAAATTATCATGCAGAGATTTAAGAATAGATTTCAACTCAGATATATCTTCAGTATCAAAAGAGAAGAAAGAAGTTGGTACCTTAGACTTAGAGGAAGCAGGATCATCAAGGCTAGCCATCAGTGCATAGCAAGTGTCTTCATTTTCAGAATCAGAGGAGTCCATCCAATTCTTGCTTGATGTGATCAGGACTTTGTTCTTCCCTTTATCATACTTTGTCTTCTTGCACTCTATAGCAAAGTGTTCAGGTTCATCACAGTTGTAGCACTTGATCTTTGTCATGTCTACCTTTCCAGCTTTAGAGTCCTTTCCATCTTTTCTTCCAGTTGACTTCCTTTCACCTCCAGTGAACTTCTTCCTGAAGCTTCTGTTGTTCTTAGACTTCCTGAATTGCATCCTCTTGAAGCCTTTAACCAGTAATGCAGCCATTTGCATGACATCAGAATCTGTCATGTTCTCATCAGTTTCAGAATCAGTATCATCATCAGGATTTGATGATGAATCATCAGTATCTGATTCTGGTAAATTGTTCTTCTTTCTTACAACTCCAACAAACTTTTCTTTTGAAGCTTTATCATTTACTTTTAAAGCAACTGATTTCCCTTTGTTGCTTTTCCTCTCCTTCCTTTGCTAGACTTCCAAATCATGAGTTCTCAGCATGCCATAGACTTCATCCAGAGTAATTATTTCCAAATCATACTAATGCCGTATGATTGAAGTCTGAGTCTCCCATTCTTCACTCAAGGCTCTCAGAAACTTGGTGTTTGAATCCTCTAGATCATACACCTTTCCCACCAAAGACAGATTGTTGAGCAGGGTCAGAAATCTGTCATAGATGTTAGTGAGACTTTCATCAGGCTTGACCTCAAAGTGTTCATTTTCTTGAATCAGAATAGCCCTTCTGTTCTTCTTGATGGCCATGGTTCCTTGATATTGAGTTTCAAGAGCATTCCAGATCTCTTTGGCAGTCTTGTAGGCTATAACCCTATTTGACATCGCAAAATCAAGACTGTTATATAAAATATTTCTTACCTTTGTATCTTTTAGCACAACTACTTTCTCTTCTGGTGTCCACTCACTCTTCTCCTTTAGCTAATAGTGTTCAGCAACAGTAGGAGTTGCAGGCACCAGTTTTGTTGGCATGTAGGGTCCATCATTAATCACGTCGAGATAATCTGGATCTGTAGCTTGTAGGTGCATGAGCATCTTCACCTTCCATGTAGGATATCCAGTCTTTTTCAGAATGGGAATTTTAATACTTTCATACTTGTTCAGAGACATGTTTAGATCGTTTCTGATTGTAAGTTTATCAGTGAGCTCTGATACCAATTGTTGCCCAGTAAAGATACAATTGTTTAAGGGGGTTGGATACAATGGTATAAATGTTTCGAACAAGTAATAAAATATAACAACTTTTATATATCTGATAAATTTTTTTACAAAACTCTCTCAAGAAATACTTATGTTCTTGAGAGATGCTAGGTCGAATGATACTCGAGATCGATACACTATGAGATGACCTAAACTGTGTTTATATACTACACAGCTACAACTAATCATTTTAAGATATTCATTATCAAAAACTAACTGAAACTGATACATATCTTCAACTGAATAGATAAAGTCCTATAATTCAGACGTAAAAGATATCTACTCCACAATCCAAGGAACATAACAAATCTTTTAAGCTGACTGTCTTCAAATACTGATGACATCCAAATGCTGATGATGTATCAAATCCTGACGACACATCAAATACTGATGACACCCAACAGCCAGATCATAAGCTTCTTCTGATCATTGAGAATTCAATATGTAACAAATTCATTTTTATGTTACAACTATGATTGATACCCGGTTGCGTAAAAAATAGATATGGATTGTTTGTTAGTGATAATGTGAATACCATATATAAATTATAGCAATTTATTTATTACATAATTTAAATTTTTTGAATAATTATAAATGCATGTTATTTAAATAATCAATTATTTCACTAGATGTTAATAATGATTATACATGTACATAAAAAGATATTTAGCATATAAATAATTGAAACCATCATAATTTACTAAGAGATGTAACATACAATAATTTACATGCTAACACACAAATATACATATAACTTAATTTTACTTTGTTAACAGTAGTGTAAATAAAAAACTAACATTTTCCCATACATACATACGTTGAATTTCAAAAACTAATATTTTTCATTAAAATCAACTTTAATATTAACAATAATGTAAATTTTATATTATTGTATATTATGATTGCAGGTCATTCTGACTTCAGTTATGCATTTTTTATATTTTAAATTGAGTAAATTAATTGTAAGTTAGTAGTGAACTCAGTAATAATATAGAGCAGTACATATAGTTTATTTAAATAAAATTCAAGATTTTGGTCAACTCTGTATTCAACATATATGTTAATTTGTAGTTTTTATTTGTAAACATACTAACGGCATTCTACAGATTAAGTTTAATCATTTCGTTTTAAACGTACGCAGTTACACAATTACAAGATAATCGCTAATTGATATGGAATATAATTCTGCTTCCTAAAATATATCAATCAGATATCTTTTCGTCCAAGTATTCTATTCTTCATAGAATTCCTTCTTCATGCATATCTCTTCTTATGTTTATCTTGATCTTCTTTCCTTTAATCAGCTACTATCCTTATCTGAATGAACTTCAACACTTAAGTTCTGATATCCATCTTCTGATGATTATCTCCTGATAATATAAGTACTGATATCCTTAAGTCCTGACTTCCAGTAAGTACTGATTTATCCTGTTTAAGTAAGATCTGAAAACTAAACATAAATCATATTAGCCATGACATTATCAAATATATCTAACAATCTCCCCCAACTTGTAAATTAGCATAATATACAAGTTTAACAGATATTTGATGATGTCAAAAACATTAAGTACAAATGCATGAGAATTAGACTAGATAACTACAACTTACAGTCCTTAAAGCTTTACCAATATTTAACTTCTGATAACAGCTTCAGTCTGTACAAATATCAGAATTTAATCAGTTGTAGATCTTGACTAGGCTTCATCTTCTGATCTCTCTGATGTCAGGAGTTGTTCTGAGATAGTTCTTCAACAAACATCTCTCAGCATATCTAAGTTCATCAATCATCCTCCTTTTAGCATCTTTAAGCTCTGCATTATCTTCACCAATTTGAAAGATTGCAGCCCTGAGATCATTAATCTTTGCTTTTCTTATATCCTGATCCAGTCTGATCAAATAAGCTTTATCAGACTCAAGATTGAATTCCACAGTCCTGTAATCCAGAAAGGTAGTTATAATCTTAGCAGTATTGGGCTTCATTTCAACTATATCACCCTTGTGATCTCTGTACTTTGGAACATATGTGCTGTCAGACTTAACAGAATAAAGTCTTTTCTGTCTCTGAATCTGATCCTTCAAGTAGTTTGCAGCACTTCTTGTCAATCTGTCATCCACTTGAAGTAAGAATAGTACATGCTCCAATTCTTCAAAATACTTCAATAGAATGGCATTTTGCCTTATATGATAAACCCTACCATCTGTCATGAAGTACAACAAGATGTGTTCTTTCAAGTAGGTATGGTAAACCATTTGTACAGATTCCAGTTGATTCAATCTCTCAGGTGTTGCTCCAATACCTGGTTCACTCAAGGAAGTTGGATCATTGGTAGTGTTCTGTATTCTTCTTTCATCAGCACTTCCCAATCCAGTTTTATCTCTTGCTTCCTTTCCAGTAACTACTATTGCTTCAAAACCACTTGCAGCAGTCTTCAAAGGTTGAGTCTATTTTGCTTTAGTGAATCCTGGTAGGAGTGTCTTTGATCTATCTTCTGATATCAAGTTAACTTGAGCTATGTCAGAGGTTACTTGCTTCTTTGGAATATCAAAACTTACTGTCTCTTGACTTTGAACAACTTGAGCCATGTCAGAGGTTGTTTTAAGAACTTTTCTTGAAGTCAGAGCAAGATCATCCTTTTCATCAGTGATTTTTTCATTCTCAGGTGGCACATAAACCTTGATAGGTTCACCAACCTTTTCTTTACCCTTGGATCTTGGATCTATCTGCGGTTGTGATTTAGCCAATGTTTCTTCAGTATTTGTCCTTTCTTTTATCACAATGCCTTTGATTTTTGGAAGTATCTTTTTACCAGAAGTTTCAGATTTAGATGTGACTTTTTCTGATTTAAGTCTGGCTTCTTCTTCCATTAAACTCTCCAAGTCCATTCCTGGATTTTCCTGAAGAAATAACTGTCTTGACATTTCTTCATCAAGATCTAAAAGTTCATCAGAACTTATCCTTTTACCAGTAGCAGAACTAATTCTTTTCCCAGTATCAGAACTTGTCTTGTGACTTGTGATTTTAGCTTTTCTTGATGAGAAACCTCTACCTTGACTATGACCTCTACTCATTCCAGAGTTGAATGAAATAACTTGAGTTCGATTCCCACAAACCATATTTTTTATATAAATATTAAAAATAGGGGTAATTTAGTCTTTTCAATGAGACTTTTTAATCTCATGAATTATATCCTTGTTCTCCTATTATATATAGAAAAGATTTAGGTTTCTATTTGATCATTCCCCTATATATATATGGGTTACAATTCATGAAGGGCTCACTTAGATAGAGGTTCGTAGAGAACCATTAATTAAAAAATGTAAATACATAATTTATTTCATTTTTCATCATATATAGTTTCAAATTTTAATTACCAAATTAAAAACGAAGTGACACAATTTTTTTATTTAAAAAATCATTGAAATTTGATGAAATAATTTAAAATGGTTCTGCAGTAGAATCACAATAAAATCACACTTATCCAAAATCATTCCACAATATAATTAAATTTAAAATCAATTATTTTTTTCAAATTTCAATTGTTAAACGTTTTATTATATTTAAATATAATTATTATTTGACATTAGTAACGAATTTGATGAAATTTTATAATAAAATCAATGATTATCTACTGTTCTCAGGGTTCTTTTTTGAAAAAAAAAAGCATATATATATATATATATATAAAGTTGTTATATTAGAATCAAAATTAATAATTTTCTGGTTTTGGGGTAAAAAACGATTTGATTGTGATATGTGGGGAAAACGAATGATGGGATCAATAATGTTGTACATGACTATGATAATTTCCTTGTGAATTGGATGCCATTCCAAGACTGTGAGCAGCAATTAGAATCCATTTTCTTTGTATGTGATGTTGTCATTCAGCAAGAAAAAGAAAAGTAATGAAAGAAAACAAAGTAACATGTCCCTCGTGATGCATACAATAATGTAAATTGATCAACAACAAACAATTCCCTAGCCTAGTCTACATATTTCACTATCTCACCAGGTCCATGTGTTTGGAAAGTGATTTTACAACTTCTAAGTTTGTGTTCTTCTTACAGACTTTTCTTTGCAAATTGAAATATCCATCTACATATATAATTCTAACTTCAACAAGTTGCAGTCTCCATATGTTCTCGTGTATACTAGCAGGAATCTTTTGTCTTTCTAATTCAATTTTTTTTAATTAATTAATTCCTATAATAATGCCTTTATTATCTTCCAATAAGGAAAAGACAATTGTAATATCATCCTTAAACAGCTAAAACCAACCCAATAGTATTACTCTTATGCAGGACAAGAAAGTTTAAATATTTATTCACGGGCACTCAAAACTAATAGTAACAAATTATCATGTCCCATCAACATTTGTCAACAACTTATGTGTTGATAAAGTTGGAACCAAAATTTGTGTACATATGTAGTTTGACACCATAGCTCTAGATAGACAACAGAAAGGGAGTGAGCGGGAGAGATGCACACAATCAAAAACCTCTCTCTCATTTCACAATTCATATTGGTTTTACAAACAATTTTAATCTACTGTGATGATCCCCTGGGCAGAAAATCAGTGGAAATAGGAGTGGGGCCAATTATAAGCATCGGTGGCAGCCCTCCAAAAGCTTACTGCCCGCCATCATCACCGGGGTCAATTTATCCTTACGAGAGCAAAAGGATCAAAATTGCGTACCCAGTTATACAAGAATTCAAAACAAAGATCACTCATGACCCTTTGGGCATTACAAAAACATGGGTGGGCCCTGACATATGTAACAAATACAAGGGCTTCTTTTGTGACACAGCCCCCGATTTAAATCAAACAGCTATAGCCGGTGTTGATTTCAACGGCTACAACTTTGGAGGTCCAGAACTTACACTATCCGGTTTTCTTGATCAGTTACCCGACATAGCTATTTTCCATGCAAATTCTAACAATTTTACGGGTTCAGTACCAAAAAGCATCGCCAATCTTCGGTTCCTGTACGAGCTTGATCTTAGCAACAATGTGTTTACTGGTGAGTTTCCTAACCAAGTTTATAGTGCAAAGAAATTAACATTTCTGGACCTCCGGTTCAATAAATTTTCAGGGATGCTTCCGCCTCAAGTGTTCCGATTAGGGGTTGACGTACTTTTCATAAATAACAATAAATTCACGCAAAAGCTTCCTGATAACCTGGGGTCAGGTCAGTTCTATTACCTTTCCCTAGCCAACAACAATTTAAGTGGTTCCATCCCTTCAAGCATTGGGGATTTAAAACATACTCTAGTTGAAATTGTGTTGTTGAACAACCAGCTTTCTGGTTGCTTGCCATGTGAAATTGGGGTTTTGGGAAATGTAACCCTTTTTGATGCCAGCCGAAATCAATTAACAGGCCCTATACCAGCCTCATTTGGTTGTATGGCTCAATTACAGTTACTCAACTTGGCCCGAAATCAGCTTTTTGGGGAAATACCAGAGTCCTTGTGCATGTTGCCCAACTTGGCCAATTTGTCACTGTCGTACAATTACTTCACCAAAATAGGTCCATTCTGCAAAATTTTGGTGTGGAGGAAAGTGATGGATGTTAGGATGAATTGCATTTTCGGCCTTCCAGGTCAAAGATCTCCGGCTGATTGTCGTGCATTTTTGTCTAAGCATAAATGTTGTTCCGAAGAAAAATTTAAAATCTGGATCCCTTGTGCTGCTCATTCCAGTAGTGCTCCAAAGCACCTGCCATCGGCTACCATAGTTCCTAAATCGTACCCCGCTCTAGCACCGCAATTAAAACCATAGAATTTTTTTTTGAACCAGAGCAGTGTTGTGGTCTTCAATTATTATTAGTCTTGTTGAATTATTATAATGTTTTCCTGTGAGAATTTTAGCGGAAGAACAAGTGTAAATATATTTATGTTTTATTTGTCCTACCCAAGTAAGAACTGTTGTTGATAATTATTTTTCACTAGAGCGTGTCATCACTATTGGTGGATATGTATTATTATGTTGACAGTGACAAAATTATTTTAATGACCGAAATAGACCATTAATCCTACTGGTATTCCTTTCAAAGTAAGATGATGATTGTGGATGTGCTGCGGTAATTAAAATTTAGATAACAAACTTGTTATAATTTTAACATGAAGGTTTGTACAGACTCAACTCTTTAATCAGAACATCCAAATCCATGTAAGATGATCCACCCTCTCCAATAACCTTTCTTGCCAAACGTTTTAGTCCTTTTGCTCTGTCTCTTCTCTCCTCAGCTTCTTTCCCCACCATTACACTCCTCACCGCCATCTCAACTGCCTCTCGTTTTATGTTGCCACTGCCTGTACCACTCACCCATTCTTTGGCCCCAACAGCAACTCCAATTTGAAGAATCTCGGTAATCAACTTGTCATTATAAAATTGCTCTGCGAATGAAGGCCAGGTCACCATTGGCACCCCAGCACTGATGCCTTCAAGAGTTGAGTTCCAACCGCAGTGTGTCACAAAACCCCCTATAGCTTCATGATCAAGAATCAGCACTTGGGGTGCCCATCCTCTAATTATTAGGCCTTCTCCTTTCATCCTTTCTTCAAATCCTTCAGGCATCCATTCCTCGGGTTTTTCATCATTTTTGCCTTTTCTCACAACCCATATGAATTGTTGTCCAGAGGCTTCTAGTCCCACAGCAATCTCATGTAGCTGATTACTAGGAAATTTGGCAGTACTTCCAAAACAGACATACAGAACCGAATTGGGCTTTTTGGTGTCCAGCCACTTGAAGCATTCATCTACATCGATTGCTGCTTTTTTCCCTCTGTGTGCCTTTTCCTCATCACTCCTATTGCATAATGAAACAGGACCTACATGCCATGCTCGTCTGTTCAAAACATTTCTGTAATGATCAGCATAGTCAGGTTCAAGCTCGTAAAAGCTGTTAACAATTACTCCGTAGCTTGTGAGTTCAGATTCTTTGACCCTAATCATCATCTTACTAAATTCTGTTTGTATATTTTGTCGTTGATAAGTGGGAACTTGGCTCACTGATAACTGGACGTGATGAGGAAGATTAGGAATAACAAACTCATCGGAGTCACTTTGAAAGTTGTGAAATGGAACGTGAAGCCTTGTTTGTTCGGAAGCACATAAAGAAAAGAAACACGTTCCATGAAAAACCAATCTTGGGATACCAAACTTGGCTGCAGAATCAGTAGCCCATGGGAAGAACATATCAGCAACAAGGCAGTTAGGACGATATTCTTCAAGAAGTAGCTCAACTTGTTCCTTAAGCATCTCAACAGCACCAAAAAATATTGGAGACATATCAGGACAAGTGAGCTGATCAGCATTTTCACAATCTTGTGGCAAACCAGAAACTTTGGGGAATTTAACAATTTTAATACTCATCCGAAAACCGGAATTGTTGGATTGCTCTACTGCTTTTTCAAAAACAGGAGCATTAAGAGGTGTAGTGATAATTGAGGAGTGTACACCATGAGTGGCAAATAACCTTGCCATATCAAGGGTGGGTATCATGTGACCATGAGCCAACATGGGGAAAAAGAACACTTGAAGCTCAACCATGGTTGCAAATATTTTTATGTATAAGAATAAAAAAAAACATGTATTATGCTATAAGATGAATCATGAATATAGTGGTGGTAGAGAAATCGAAATTGACAACTTCTAACCAGTCGTATAAATTAGTTTGAAAATAGGGAGAACATTTCAGTGCAATTCTTATAGCACAACTAGTAGATGCCGAATTATATGTTACTCTATATTATCCACACAATTTTTAAAGAGTTTTGACCATGTTGTTGGTGGTCCTAATTTTTAAAGAGTGTTGACCGAGAAATTTGGGAACAACAAAATTTGAGGTTAGTAGCCGAAAACAAGATCTGGGATGATAGTTCTTCGTCGGAAACGTGAACAGTAACCGGTGGATCCGATGAACAGTATTCGTCGGAAAAGGTGAACAGTGTTTGGTGGTGATAATTATTGGGGGCTGAGATTGCTTAGAGTTAGTGGTGGCTCCTTTGCGCTCTCGCTTCTGACCCCTCACAATGTGCCTACGTACCCCTATTTATAGGGGATCAAGCCCACGTAGTTCTTGGGGAACAAGAAACCTAACGGGCATAGATTTCTTATCCCGAGGCCCAGTAGGAAACCCACTGGAAACCGTCTTCTACTAGCTTTAGGAATGTCCGCCGATGAGGCCCAACCACAAAGGCCCAAGGCTCGTCCGCAGCTTCGAGACTTCACGGATGAGGCATCTCCCTGGCCGAGGATAACCCTCCGCTACCAGATGTTTCTCTAGTCCACGGACGCAGGTATAGCCGTGGTTCACCCCAAATGTTGGACGCATCCTTGTCCCCCGATAAGGAGCCCCTACCATATTACAGGACAAGTGATCCACAAGCTTTTGGGTGCAAAGTGCAGGATACTCCGAAGTCTCCCAACGAGGACACCCGTTGACTACAGAGACATAGCTCCCAAAGCACACACCAAATTTCACCTCACATCCCCAATGAGGACACCCATTGACTACAGGAGGAGGTCTTCAGTCCAGGCATACCCCTGGAGGTCTCTGACCATGGACACCGCCTTTCCTGTAGATGTGCTACATGGAGGAGTCCTTCAATAGAGTACCTGCATCAAATAGGTTAGTAATAACATTCTCCATCTTCCTTGAATCTTCCAAAGAGTTCATCCAAGTAACATGTCAAAGATGCATGTGTTTGCCAAGTAGAAGTTAAGGGCGCGCCCAATCATTCCTGCATGTTGGTGCCGCCCTGTGTCATCAACCTTTGATATTTTCCTATGTCTTTCTACATAATAGGGCGCGCCCTAAATTACTCACCATTAGGGCTTGTCCTAACTCTGTCCAGTAAAGCCAAGGCATGAGTCTATCAAAGCAATCATGTCCGAGTAATCTGTCCAAGGAGCCTTCCTTACTTAAGGCGCGCCCTAAGGCTCACCATGGAAAAAAATCCATTCAAGGAATTCCTCACCCCCTCTTCAGTAATTGGGCGCGCCTCCCCATTAGGCATGAGGGCGCGCCTTTCAGGCATGATAACTACAAACGTCAATCAGCTATTCAGTCAATGGGGCGCACTCTTAGGGCGCGCCTTCTATTTATGGAAAGTCAATCTTATCTTTTCCTAAATTTCAGGTGCTTCTCCTTCGATTCTGCTCATTTTATTAATCTTAATCTGAATATTGTTTATACCAATTTTTGGGCATAACAACTACCCCCCAAATTCCATATGCTATTGAAAATGGGATTGGAATTTTTCTTCACCTTTATCAAAATCTGTATAAACAAATCTTCCAATACTTTTTTACAGGGCGCGCTCAGAACATGGCGTGCTTTCCAATTTTTTTCCTTAAAGTTTCAATGATTTCATAATAATCAAATAAGGCGCGCCTTCAATAGGGCGCGTCCTAGAAGTTCAAACGGTTTAGAAGTAGTTCCCCTTATTATTAGAGATTCGCAATTGATGTGACTGATTTGACAGCTGTCATCTTTTTTACTATAAATACTAGTCACAATCAGTCATTTTTTTTCTTTTACTTTTACTCTCCCCCCTTTTTCTTACTTTCTCTTTCTTTCCAAAGGCTCCAAACCCAGCGGTATTGTTTTGCTCGGAACCAGCCTTCTCTGTTACCACTCCCCAAATCTCTTTCAGTCAACTTCTTCTCCATTCGAAAAAGTACGACCGGCTTCTTGTATGTCTGAATTTCGTTAAGTAAATCACATTGCATGTCATGTTACCTTTTTATCTTCCATTTCTGTTCTTGATAATATACATAAAATTGTGTATGTATCTGTGTATGTATATGTGTAATTTCAAATTTTGTTGCTTTAGATCCGAAATCGTTTGGGTCTAACTTTTAAATTTGTGTTTTTGAGAATTTCAATCGCTATTTACAATCCGCACATAACCACCTGTGCCTTTAGAATCCACCAGCAACTTAGGACGCGCCCTATCTTTAGCTTCTTATAATCTGTACATGACCATAATAGGGCGCGCCTATTATAATAAAACACATCCTTATTAATAGGCTTGGATTTTCTTTATGGCGCGCCTTCTTATGAGATGGCTTGTCTTAGAAAGGAGTTGACATAGATCATAGGAAATACTCTTCTCTTACACCTTCCACCTATCTTTCCTGTTTCCTTTACACTTTCGTATCTCGTTCTTTCGCATAGGGCGCGCCCTCAAAATTTCTTTTGGTTTTCTTGACAGCTGGAAGATGAGGGCGCGTCCTCTCCTTTTTACCCTCTCAAGAATTTCCTCACAAATTTGGGGATCTATTCACCTCCAAACGTTTACTTCGATCCTCAACCCCCAAACGCCCACCATACTCCTGAATTTCTGAACCGGGTGGCGCGCCTTCTTCAAGATTCCAAAAAAGGTATCTTGATGGCAGACTCCTCAGACAGTTCTTTTACAGACAACATTCCTTTATCTCATAGACACGGGAAGCAGAAGCTGGTCCAAAAGGACAGATCCCCAGCCCCAGATAGGACATAACTGGATGACGATGACTGGTTCGAGAGTTTGAATGCCGATAGGTATAGGGGTGTTGAGAGGGGTGTCAACGTAGGTGCAGGACCTTCTAAAGTATCCTACAGGGCTGTATCCCCAAGCCCATCTCCCCAACAAACAGAGTGCGCGCCTACTTCTCCTGTTCCTGAGGGCTCTCCTGAAGTAAGTGCGTCACCTCTACGTGATGAAGAAAATTTCTTTGACGAGGACTCCTTCTAATTTTCCACCTCCCCTGAACCTTCTCCAATACCCTTCCAATACTAGGAAGTTTCTGACAGTGAATTAGACTTTGATTGGGAAAAATTCGAACCATGCAATGAAGCTGTGAAGAAACATTTCAGGAAGGAGCATGGGAAGCTTTTCTGTGTGGGCCTGTCCTCAGCTTGTTCAGATGAGCAACTAGGATGGCCCATGGAATTTTATGATATGGAAGGCATATGGGCGCGCCCTTTAAGCATGTTGCGGCCCCATATCTTTAATTATGGGAGGAACTTTAAGATTCCTAGAATGGTAACTAGCCCAAAGCTGGTATCTTTGGGTATAAGCGCGCCCTTACACCCCTATCTTAGGGAAGTGATAGAACTTTACGACGTGGCTCCACTCCAACTTTCTCCCAACAGCTACAAGTTTATTCTGGCCCTGTTTATTCTCTATACAGACCTGGGCTTCCCTCAACCTTCCATGGTTGAAGTTGCTTATTTCTTTAACCTGAGAAAATCTGACCATGGGTACTACTACTTGGTTGTAGACAAGCAACATAACAAGAAAGGTTTCTCCTCTGGCAAGCTTAGACATGAAAAAGGCTGGAAGAAAAACTTCTTTTACTTATATAACGTTCCCAGAATAAGGATAAGATTCAACAAGTCACCAAGTAAGGGCGCGCCCTTTCCTTTTTTCCTTGCATTATCTCTATGTTGTTTGCTCTTTTTCATGTCTTTATACTTTTTCAGACAGACCAGTGGCCAAACCACTTAAGGGCGAGCCTAAAAAACGAGTTGAGGCCCTTCTCAGGGTGGCTACTGACAGGTGGAACCTGAAGACCTTAGTCACCCGTACTAATCTGATGCGAGTTGGGATCCTTTCTGACCAAGTAGGGACAAGGTGTAAATATGTAAAATTTAGGAAATGTGCCCCTGTTTCTCGTATAATCGACCCAGATAATGAAGAAGAGGCTGAGGAAGAAGAAGAAGCAGACGACAGCTCTTTTCAGGGCCAAGACCCTTCAGGTTCAATCAAGTATAGAGTCTAAAGGCGCGCCCTCTTACAATTGGCGCGTCTTAACTTCTTTTCTGTTAGCTTCTGTATTAGCTTACTAGATATAAATACCTGTTCATGTGGTCGATCTTTCCGCCCTTTAGGGTGCGCCCTTCCACTCTAGGCGTAGCACTTTATACATGTTTATCAATGTTATCTTTATCAATTGCCTTTCTTTATTACTCTGTTCAGCACATTTAACTATCACGTTCAATTAACATGTTCTGTGTTTAATGCAGAAATGGCTCCTCCAAGAATCTCCAAATCTTTTGGGGGGCGCCCCGGTGACAAACCTAGGCCCAAGCCAAAGAAAGATGCTCCTGCAGCACAGGCGTCCATTCCAAATTCTGCTCTCCTTCCTAAAACAACACCTGTTCCAAAAAGGCCCATAATTGATCTTACAGAGAAACAGGGCGTGCCTAAGAGGCATAGAGCAGAGGGCGCGCCTTCTGGCTCTTCTGCTGCTTTGAGCACTCTTGGCCCCATGGGTTCCCTTCACGTTTCAGATGAAGAAGTGGAACAGTGGCAAGCCACGGATTTGGGAGATGCTGCTCGTGCTTCTATAAAGGCATCTTGCTAATTGTTCATTGTAACACCCCCAAATCCGGGGTCGGGGATTCGGATTGTCACGAGTTCCATTTCCCTTATCAATACTTATTCTTAATAGTCAACCAACTACTGCGTACTGTGACCCCACAATACACATACACGCCACAAGTTATAGTCTCAGATATGAATACCAAAAATAACACAAATCATTTTATTCCACAATTATAAACCATTTCACCATAAAAAGGGTTTCTGAATAATTTACATATTCTTTGCCATTATTACAATTCATAAATATACATAACCTAGCACAACAAAAGTTGAAAGCCTAGCCTACTGGTAGCTCCTACCTCAGCTACAACGGCATCAACGCCTACAGGAAACTGCGGAACGTTTCCTAACCGCTCACGAATTGGGAGCTTGATTATGTTCATTTTGTCTATCTGTTGTTGTTTGATGAAAGAAGAAAGCAAGGGTGAGCAACAAGCCCACCAAAATAATATGTATAATGATTTATAATATGTGAGCATCCTCATAGTACTCATGAAAGTCTTGGTCAAAAAGAAATGAACCAAGTTTGTTATCTTAACGCGACCAAGTCGCAAAATATTCAGTATATATATATATACTTTTCACAATCTTTGAAATCCTCTGACATGTATAATATACACAGAGTTCCAATTTATAACTGTATAAAAATATCGTTGCAAGGTGATCTCATATATCTAACCTTGTCTCAACGTTTTTCTGAAAATCTTTGACATGCATAAGATAATCGTTTACTAGATATAAGTTTAAAAGATGAAGTTACAAGATACTCCAATATACTTATATCTTTTCCAAATACTACTTGAACTACCACCGTTCAAGTTATAATCAGTTTCAAAAGTTCATCACACTGATGAGACTACAAGATAAGACTTGAATAGATTCAATCTTTGAAATATCATTTGAAAGAAATGAAGTTACGAGATACTTCATTAAGTCCCGATATATATATATATATACACCTATATATATACATTTCATACATTCCTTGAAAACCTCTGTTATGAAAATTATAAACAAAGTTGCAATATCCAATGAATTTGGAAAAACAGAATTTTGGCATAAACCTGATATCTTGCTGATCAGGCAAATATACCAATTAAGTCACCTTTTCTACTAGTAGATGGATGAATCCCCCACTGGTCATCACCCTGGCCACATTAGGGCCTTATGTTGGACTGCCACTCAGCCACTTTCGCATTGATGGACTCCCACTGAGCCACTTACACTTTCATGGACGCCCACTGAGCCCATGTTGCTTATGCCGACTCAATAGATGGACTTACTTCCCGAACGTTGGGTAAGTAATCAATTCATTTACTAAAGTAGCAACCTCATTGCGAATATAAAATACACCACAGAACCGGATCCCTCAAGTTTTGAGCGAGTATTTAAATCCCCTTTTAAAGGAAGATCTTAAATATAAAAATGAGTTTTGGGATCCGCTCTAACCTTTAAAATCATTTTGAAGACTCCAAAACATTTTTAAGAATATTTGGAGTAATGCTGATTTAATGAAATAAATCAGTCACGATATATTAGAAAATATCTGAATATTATCATTTAAATAATATTCCCATAAAAGATATTCTCTATAAAAATAATTGAAGTAGAAGTTTTAAAACTCATACTTGAAATGAATAATAAATAACCAAAGATATACTTATACGAAAGCACGATCTTTATTTGAATAATAGAAAATAAGTTTGATTATCGAAACATTATTCTTTAATAAAATAAAGAATATTATTTAATAAAATAAGCGAAGTCATAAGTCCTCGAATGAATATTCAAAAATAATATTCATTTAATAAATTAAGCGGAGTCATAAGTACTCGAATGAATATTCAAAATAATATTCATTTAATAAAATAAAGTTATCGAATAAACCTTATTCGATTAATAGTTTTGAAAACTATATCTATATATATATAAATATATATATATATATATATATATATATATATTATACTCGGGAACATCGACTCCCGGTTTAGAAATGTTCACCTTTGGGTCCCCTATACTAAGGGTATACGCAACTACTGCTTATCTCTAGCATAGGTATTATGCAACTTATAAGCATTGAATCAACAATTAGATATCAAGATTACGAAACAAACATGCATATAAATATCATATCACATGCTCCAATATATTTCAAGATTTGCTAATAACAATCATGCACTTATCACAAGATAATGCATATACATATATACATCACAACAACAGTATAACGGGTAGAAAACTTGCCTGAGTGTTCCCGGATAGACTTAAGCTTAGAGTGGGTCCGATAACCTATGTACAACAACATAAGTCGGAATTAAACCCCGGTCGCCTAAGAAACTAGACTTTAACCAATTAGACTCTAACGTTCGCTTATGGTCACTTCTACGCTTAATGAATCACATAAGTCACTTGAGTACCCTCGGCTCCACCATTTTTAATAAATTAACCATTAAGAATATTAAGGCGATTCTTTCGCGAGTACCCTACCAACTGCCTAATCCACTTTACAAAATTGTTTCATACCCCAATTAGTCATTTAAGGGCCTTAACCAAGGTTTCAAAGTAAGGCGAGGGGTAAAGATTCGTTCGCGAAACGCCGTTACTTAAAACGGTCGTATCTCCTAAACCGTACATCGGATTCAAGCGAACTAAATACCAAAATGAAGCTTACGACATGATCTAGCTAAAAATGGCAAAGTTACAGATTGGTCAGTGAGTTATCTGGTCCGAGATTCATGTACAACAGTCTAAGGAAAACGGGCATTACGACGGCTATGTTTACGAGTTTTCCAAGTTTCTCACTACACCAAAACCTCACCAAACAACCCACAATTATTAACACATCAAAACCTCAACTAAATAATACTATACCAGTCCTTATTCTCCAGATTTTTCATCTCAACCAACTACAATCAAATTCTATTAACTATAACAAGATTCATTCACCAAATCACTCCAAATTCAAATCAAACTACTAATAATCAAAGATCATGCTTCTCATTTAGAAAACCAACCATCAAACTCACTAATAATCAAAGTAAAGGCTAGGGTTTGAAGTTTATACCTTCCTTGGGAGGTTTTAACTTTCTAGGAAGCTTTAGGGAGCCTCCTACAAGCTTGATCTTTCCAAAGAAATCAAGTACACAAAGTTAGGCTTTGAAGTTTCTAAAAGTCCGATTGAAAGAAATGTAAAAATGAGGGTCTTACCATGCTTATTTGGACGAGAATTGTGAACAAGAGTTGTAGGTCATCTCAATACCTTTCCAACGAGCTATAGAACACAATATTTGAGTGAGTATTAAACGAGATATGGCAGTTTGAAGTTGCTGGGTTTGTTTTGGCCGAGAGCTTTGTTCTTGGAAGCAAAAGTCAACTCTCCTTCTTTTTGTTTTATGAAACAATGCTTGGTTGCTTCTCTTTTTGTCTTAGCAAATGATTTCAATTTTTTTACCATGGTTAATTTTGCATGGTCCAAAATCAACCAATAAAATAAAATTCCTTTGTCATGCTTATGTCATCAAGCTTGTGTCATCTTTTAACACTTGTCTTCCCTTTGTGGTGTGATGACATCATCACCCACTAACCTCTTTGATTAACCTTTAATTACTTGGCTAATGACCGCTTATCTGTTATACGGTTCGCTTAACTTTCGTTCTCGTTCGTCGTATGAGGGATCATATCCGGGATCTTATTATTTTGGGTTTTCCTAAATCTTTCTCAATATTTTATATTTCTTTTATGATCCTCTCTTATAATCTTTGAATTTAAATCCTTTTAATCATGTTACCTTATACTCAATTCTTTCGGTATCTGGTGGATTTTCGGGAAAAAATCAAAGTGTCCGGATTCGAATTCTGACGACCTTTACATACACTCATTTACTTTATGGAATACCAATACGATCTCAGAATTTCCATAACAGTACTCCTATATAGCGTTGTCTGATAATTTTCCTTAATCAGCATCATCAGCAAAAAGTTAATATTCATCAGTGTTTCAAAAATTCCAAAAATTGGGGTTATTACAGTCTCCCCTCCTTAAAAGGATTCCGTCCTGGAATCAGATAGAAAATGAATAGGGTTACTTTCTTAGCATTGCACTTTCTAACTCTCAAGTCAATTTTCCATATTGTGGTTCTACCACCAAACTCTGACTAGTTTGATAACCCTTCTCCTAAGCACTTGTTCCTTTTCGATCTATAACCCTTACTGGTTGCTCCATATAGGTCAACTCTGGTTGCATGTCTAGGCGCTCGTATTCTCCTATGTGTCCGACATTCTGATTATGCTTCCTTAATATTGATACGTGGAATATGTTATGAACTTGCTGTAGGTTCGGGGGTAGGGCTAGTTCATTTGATAACTTCCCAATACATCGTAATATATCCAAGGGTCCTACAAATCGTGGACTTAGCTTTCCTTTCTTTCCGAACCTCATCGATCCTTTCTAAGGGTTTCCAAGGGGATACCTTTAACAACACTAGGTCCCCTATTTCATACTCTTTGTCCTTTCGAGTCAAATCAGCATACTTCTTCTGTCCATCCCGGGGTTGCTACCAGATGTCCTCTGATTAGATCCACTATGTCTTTGGTCCTTTGGACCACTTCAGATTCGAGCAGCTTGCGCTCTCCAACTTCATTCCGATATAAGGGAGATCAGTATTGCCTTCCCTAAAGGGCCTCATAAGGCGTCATCCTGATACTGACATAAAACCTATTATCGTAAGAAAACTCAATCCGTGCTAAGTGTTCATTCCAAATTATTTCAAGTCTATCGCACAGACTCTCATCATAGCTTCTTGCGCTATAGGTTTTTCTTCTCAATACCCACTCTTTCCCAGTTCGCAGTCATTACTATCTTCCGTACATAATACTATACTGGTTACACTTTTGCTCGTTAGCATTCTATAACCTTTTAATAATTACGTCAACCTTAGTATCACGAACGCGTTAGATTCGGAATACCACCGCACTGATACTACTTCCTTTCTAGCTGCTTCCATCTTCGAAAGCTTGATCCATCATATAGAAGTAAAAGATTTTATTGAGAGATCACTATGATCATGAACACTTGTTACATCGCATAGTTAGTACAGAAGGTGGCCAGCCTTTAGTACTTGACAAGCAATTAAATAATAGACGGTATCCTACTAGGCTTCTATCACACAGATAGATAGTCATTCGGCAATACCTCCCCTTCTGGAAGGGTTGTTCTTATCAGCTTATACAAAATGAAAAGGAGGGAAAAGAACGAATTGAAGAGAATTGTATATATTATAAATATACTGCCACAAAATATCTGGCTTGGAAACTACCTCTGAACTATAGAGGTTTATCATAGGAGAACAAAACATATACGTATATATATATATATCAACATCAAGTATTATAGCATCGTATTTCACATGCCTAAATATTTTTGCTATTCCGTCCATCATTCTATGGACCCATTCTCTTGCTCGAGCTTCTACACAATCACCTTTGAAACTCCCTCGACATCGAAAATCTAATTTGGGATTTCATTCTAGACATCATCAATACTAGAATTCTATGCTTGCACTGCAACCTTCCTCGTATAGTAATATAGTTCTCTATTCATAAGAAGGAATAAATATTCAATAGGTAGATAATCGACTCAATTAGTCTATCAATGATAACTTATACATCACCACAACCCGATTAGTGGTACTCAATCTCAACATTCATTCCAATACAACTCTCACGGTTGTAATTAATCGGCTCATTACTCGCAGAATCATTCCTGCATTACTATGGTCCACCGTTGACCTACTGTAGTCATTCGTTTTCCATGAAGTCTTAATAGCTAACCATACAGAGTCCTCAAATCCTTCTAAGGAGGTAACATAATCACCATTCATGATTCATGAAGAACACTCCTGATCCTGACATACATACATGACATGAGGCAGATAAAATTGCAGAAGAGTTTCAATCAAAGCAAAGATAGCAGGTTAATACCATTCTTAATCATATGCCTTCAATAGAAGACTTAACTCAAAGGTTTGTTTAGTACTTTTTGAAATATGGTCCTGGCTTATTCTCAAGATAGGACCTTCTAAGATAGATAGCCCGCTCATGGCGATTACACGAATTAAACCTTTACCCAACTACTATTACGGTTGAGTATTGCACAGTCATCAAAAGGAATGTCAATCTTCCGAACCGTAATACAACCTTCCCGGCTTCAACTATCATCACTGTATTCCTCTCGCACGAGCGCCTATAATTATCCTCTTACATTTAAAGTGTCGGCCACCTCTTTGGCCTTTCCTGATAGTAAAATTTCCTTACAATCAATGTCATTTTAACCACCTCCAACTAAATTTTCTACCTCATTTCAATCACTGCTTATGTGAAAATGCTTTTCTTAAATCCTGGTGAGAGAAAAAAAATCACCATTTTTCCATAAGTCATTGCCTTAGTCTTTAGATGTGAACATTGTCACGACTGACTCTCGATCATACTTAGGACGTCTCTTATCTTGGGTCCTTCTTATTTTCATCAATCTCGACCTTCATTGGGTTGATCTATACTTTCTCATGGTTCAACACGTGCCCACCTGGCATTATTATAATTACGTCATATTTCCTTCATCAGAATCTCTATTCTTGAGAACTTTGAATATTACCTTTCTCCTTGTAAAACCTCTAAGGTTGTCCTTAAATCCTTCACCAGGTACACCCTAGGCACATGGCATATCAAGTTACCATTTACTAATGCCAGAATCATTGTCTATATACTTCTAAAAATTTCTCCACTGATCCTTAAATGTTGTTGTTACCTTAATCTTTTCCAATTCATATTGTCAAAACTCATGCTATCCCTATTAAGGGCGAAATGTCAACCCTTATACATTCCCCTAGGGTTCATCTCAAGTTATTGAGGTTATATCCTTAATTCCACCTTTAAAAAGGTACTTGCACCCTTACATGGATAAATAAAGTCATATATCCCTGATAAGGGTATCTTATTCAATCATTTCCACCTCGATAGTCTATACCGAATTTCACAATAGCATCCTTATTCAAGTTAAGGTCAATCCACATGGCCTCCAAAAGATAAAAATGGTTATCCGCTTTTCTTTCCTGATTTGGTAATGATCACATGGATGTTCTGGAAGATATTGGTCGTGTTCAACGTGAACTTCTTAATAAATCCTTATTTACTTTTGTTG
Organism: Apium graveolens; assembly: GCF_009905375.1. NCBI lineage: Eukaryota > Viridiplantae > Streptophyta > Magnoliopsida > Apiales > Apiaceae > Apium > Apium graveolens. The sequence continues at coordinate 135,055,183 of NC_133653.1, read as the reverse complement.
TTTATCTCAACAGTCATCTCAATGTTGGGATATCTTTCATACCTGGCGTCTCCCTTTCTGGGTATCATGCCCCTGGTCTTACACTTCACATTCTTGAAGGTCACTTCCTTCATCCAATTTTCCTAATTTCTTACTTTCTTGTCTCCTCAGTCTATCCGCGTCTCATTGTTTATCCTTCGAACTATCTCAAGGTTTCTCCGAATCCTCCCAGCTTAAAGGGGATAAAATATATGTATCTCTTATGCCTTCAACCATCAATTTTAACTCATGGTGAATCACCCTCATCCTGACGATTACATACTTTTCTATTTCTATTGCTACGAGTCTTTAGGGTTTCCTCATACCCAACTCCCTTATCATTCCTCAAACTCTATTGCCTTTATATTCCTTTCCACTTCAGTTTCTTTTTATTTTCCTTTCTCTTATCATTATTTCATGAACCAACACAACATAAGCATTGATTTCAAACATCCCGTCATTCTGGATTCGTGTCCTCAGAACGAATCTTGACAACTTTTACAACTTAGATTCATAATTCATCATACTCGTCTGCCTTTGTTCTGTCTCTAAAGCTTTTACACTATCTCTATAACCTTGGGAAGTACTTTCCTGAAAACAATTGACTGAACTTAAATTAGTTTATTATAATCTCTTGCTCCGTGCCTTCCTTGGCCTTTCACCAGCGGGTGGCCTCTCTCTTAGGAGGGTAACTGACAAAAACAGTCTTTTGTGATTCGTCAATCATTTAGAATCTCAAATGATTTCTATAATTCCTTTAGCCAGGCTCTTTCCTGGACTGGGTCAGCTTGTTCCTTGGAACTCTGAGAGCTTAGCGACTTAAAGGTCCTGAAAGAATTTCTCACTGTATTGTTTCCTCAGTGTGGTGGTTGGGGATAATAGTATAAGTTTTGTTTAGGCAGATCCATGGATTGCCCAATAGGATTACCATCCTAGTTCTTCTTATCTTGCTCGACTTCTGTTTTCTCATTATGAAAAGTTTCATCCTTCTCCCATAATCGGGGTTATTTTATACGTTAAAATCCTTGATTTCCACTTTATTATGTTATGAGTTCCCTTTTTTTTTTGCGACCTCCCTGACTATCACATTCAGGTTTTGTCTTAAATCTTATTCCTCGAACTATGGTTTTAATCTAAGATCCCGTCCTTAAGCTCTTGAACGTTTGGAACCCAAATTCTGTCGGAATACCACATTATTCCCTTATCATCTTTCTCGATATTAATCTCTTCTCCCGTCATTGGATCTCTGCCTTCATTCATCACTTTTTCTTGGCACAAAATGATCTTTTCCAATAATTCGGGCTGCATTACAATCTCAAACAGCTTTTCAGTACCGGCTCCGGTTACCTTCACTTCTATTTCCATTTTCTCGAAATCTCTTACCAATTCTTCCGAAGACATTGTCATCTTGAGTCTTTCCTTTCTACTAAGGGCGTTAGCCACCATATTGGCTTTTCTTGGATGATAAAGAATCTCATAATCGTAATCCTTGATTAGATCTAACTACCTTCTCTGTTGCATGTTGAGCTCTATCTGCGTGAAAATGTACTAGAACTCTTATGGTTTGGGTAAATCTCGCACTTCTCTCCATACAAGTAGTGCCTCCAATCTTTAGGGCAAAACTATTGCCACGAGCCCAAGCTCATGGGTGGGGATATCGAATTTTATATTCCCTTAATTGTCTTGACGCGTACGCGATTACCTTGATGTGCTGTATAAGAAACACCCTAATTCCTTATGCGAAGCGTCACTACATATCACAAAATCTCATTTTCCATCTGGCAACGCCAACATAGGGGCCATCACCAATATTTGCTTCAGTTCTTAAAAGCTGTTCTTGTATTTTTCTATCCATTCGAACTTCTCAGTCTTACAAGTAAGCCGCGTTAAAGGGGCTACTATCTTTACAAACATGAACGAACCTCCGGTAGTGACTAGCCAATCCTACCTCTGGTAGTCGCCCTAACCATGGTCATCAATTCCTCAGTGGTCCTTTATTCATTCTTGTCAGGATCCTCCACGGGATCCTCCTCAGCAACAATCACTTCTAGGACAACATCCTTAACCGCTACATCCTCAATATGAACATCATCTGGTCCCGTGTTAGGACGCACTATCGGATCCATAATCTGATCTCCAATACATAATAAAACATCATCGCGTTGTTGCTCCTCAACCTCAGGGTTCGGAGTCCCGCTACCATATACGATAACGAACTACGCTTCTATCACGATATTTATAAGGGTTCCCGTAAGGGTTTTAACTCTCAGTACTACGTTAAGTAGTCCGACTATGAACTTGGCAAGAGTTCTTATTATCTTAGTGAACTTATTATTTTAACATCACATCATCTCTGAGGTTTATAACGCTTGGCTCTGATACCATTTTTGTAACACCCCCAAATCCGGGGTCGGGGATTCGGGTTGTCACGAGTTCCATTTCCCTTATCAATACTTAATCTTAATAGTCAACCAACTACTGCGTACTGTGACCCCACAATATACACACACACCACAAGTTATAGTCTCAGAGATGAATACCAAAAATAACACAAGTCATTTTATTCCACAATTATAAACCATTTCACCATAAAAAGGGTTTCTGAATAATTTACATATTATTTGCCATTATTACAATTCATAAATATACATAAGTCTAGTACAACAAAAGTTGAAAGCCTAGCCTACTGGTAGCTCCTACCTCAGCTACAACGGCATCAACGCCTACAGGAAACTGCGGAACGTTTCCTAACCGCTGACGAATTTGGAGCTTGTCCTGTTCATCTTGTCTATCTGTTGTTGTGTGATGAAAGAAGAAAGAAAGGGTGAGCAACAAGCCCACCAAAAAAATATGTATAATGATTTACAATATGTGAGCATCCTCATAGTAGTCATGAAAGTCTTGGTCAAAAATAAATGAACCAAGTTTGTTATCTTAACGCGACCAAGTCGCAAAATATTCAGTATATATATATATATACTTTTCACAATCTTTGAAATCCTCTGACATGTATAAATACACAGAGTTCCAGTTTATAACTGTATAAAAATATAAATGCAAGGTGATCCTATATATCTAACCTTGTCTCAACATTTTTCTGAAAATCTTTGACATGCATAAGATAATCATTTACTATATATAAGTTTAAAAGATGAAGTTACAAGATACTCCAATATACTTATATCTTTTCCAAATACTACTTGAACTACCACCGTTCAAGTTATAATCAGTTTCAAAAGTTCATCACACTGATGAGACTACAAGATAAGACTTGAATAGATTCAATCTTTGAAATATAATTTGAAAGAAATGAAGTTACGAGATACTTCATTAAGTCCCGATATATATATATACACCTATATATATATATATATTTCATACACTCCTTGAAAACCTCTGCTATGAAAATTATAAACAGAGTTGCAATATCCAATGAATTTGGAAAAACAGAATTTTGGCATAAACCTGATATCTTGCTGATCAGGCAAAGATACCAATTAAGTCACCTTTTCTACTAGTAGATGGATGAATCCCCCACTGGTCATCACCCTGGCCACATTAGGGCCTTATGCTGGACTGCCACTCAGTCACTTTCGCATTGATGGACTCCAACTGAGCCACTTACACATTCATGGACGCCCACTGAGCCCATGTTGCTTATGCCGACTCAGTAGATGGACTTACTTCCCGAACGTTGGGTAAGTAATCAATTCATTTATCAAAGCAACAACCTCGTTGCGAATATAAAATACACTACAGAGCCGGATCCCTCAAGTTTTGAGCGAGTATTTAAATTCCCTTTTAAAGGAAGATCTTAAATATAAAAATGAGTTTTGGGATCCGCTCTAACCTTTAAAATCATTTTAAAGACTCAAAAATATTTTTAAGAATGTTTGGAGTAATGCTGATTTATTGAAATAAATCTGTCTCGATATATTAGAAAATATCTGAATATTATCATTTAAATAATATTCCCATAAAGGATATTCTCTATAAAAATAATTGAAGTAGAAGTTTTAAAACTCATACTTGAAATGAATAATAAATAACCAAAGATATACTTATACGAAAGCACGATCTTTATTTGAATAATCAAAAATAAGTTTGATTATCGAAACATTATTCTTTAATAAAATAAAGAATATTATTTAATAAAATAATCGGAGTCATAAGTCCTCGAATGAATATTCAAAAATAATATTCATTTAATAAATTAAGCGGAGTCATAAGTCCTCGAATGAATATTCAAAATAATATTCATTTAATAAAATAAAGTTATCGAATAAACCTTATTCGATTAATAGTTTTGAAAACTATATCTATATATATATGGATATATATATATATATTATACTCGGGAACATCGACTCCCGGTTTAGAAAATATTCACCTTTGGGTCCCCTATACTAAGGGTATACCAACTACTACTTATCTCTAGCATAGGTATTATGCAACTTATAAGCATTGAATCAACAATTAGATATCAAGATTACGAAATAAACATGCATATAAATATCATATCACATGCTCCAATATATTTCAAGATTTGCTAATAACAATCATGCACTTATCACAAGATATTGCATATATATATATATACATCACAACAACAGTATAACGGGTAGAAAACTTGCCTGAGTGTTCCCGGATAGACTTAAGCTTAGAGTGGGTCCGATAACCTATGAACAACAATATAAGTCGGAATTAAACCCTGGTCGCTTAAGAAACTAGACTTTAACCAATTAGACTCTAACGTTCGCTTATGGTCACTTCTACGCTTAACGAATCACATAAGTCACTCGAGTACCCTCGGCTCCGCCATATTTAATAAATTAACCATTAAGAATTTTAAGGCGATTCTTTCGCGAGTACCCTACCAACTGCCTAATCCACTTTACAAAATTGTTTCATACCCCAATTAGTCATTTAAGAACCTTAACCAAGGTTTTAAAGTAAGGCGAGGGGTAAAGGTTCATTCGCGAAACGCCGTTACTTAAAACGGTCGTTTCTCCTAAACCGTACATCGGATTCAAGCGAACTACATACCAAAATGAAGCTTACGATACGATCTAGCTAACCATGGCAAAGTTACAGATTGGTCAGTGAGTTATCTGGTCTGAGATTCATGTACAACAGTCTAAGGAAAACGGGCATTACGACGGCTATATTTACGAGTTTTCCAAGTTTCTCACTACACCAAAACCTCACCAAAAACCCACAATTATTAACACATCAAAACCTCAACTAAATAATACTATACCAGTCCTTATTCTCCAGATTTTTCATCTCAACCAACTACAATCAAGTTCTATTAACTATAATAAGATTCATTCACCAAATCACTCCAAATTCAAATTAAACTACTAATAATCAAAGATCATGCTTCTCATTTAGAAAACCAACCATCAAACTCACTAATAATCAAAGTAAAGGTTAGGGTTTGAAGTTTATACCTTCCTTGGGAGGTGTTAAGTTGCTAGGAAGCCTTAGGGAGCCTCCTACAAGCTTGATCTTTCCAAAGAAATCAAGAACACAAAGTTAGGCTTTGAAGTTTCTAAAAGTCCGATTGAAAGAACTGTAAAAAAGAGGGTCTTACCATGCTTATTTGGACGAGACTTGTGAACATGAGTTGTAGGCCATCTCAATACCTTTCCAACGAGCTATAGAAGACAACATTTGAGTGAGTATTGAAGGAGATATGGCAGTTTGAAGTTGCTGGGTTTGTTTTGGCCGAGAGCTTTGTTCTTGGAAGCAAAAGTCAACTCTCCTTCTTTTTGTTTTATGAAATAATGCTTGGTTGCTTCTCTTTTTGTCTTAGCAAATGATTTAAATTTTTTTACCATGATTAATTTTGCATGGTCCAAAATTAACCAACAAAACAAAATCCCTTTATCATGCTTATGTCATCAAGCTTGTGTCATCTTTTAACACTTGTCTTCCCTTTGTGGTGTGATGACATCATCACCCACTAACCTCTTTGATTAACCCTTAATTACTTGGCTATGACCACTTATCTGTTATACGGTTCGCTTAACTTTCGTTCTCGTTCGTCGTATGAGGGATCATATCCGGGATCTTATTATTTGGGTTTCCCTAAACCTTTCTCAATATTTTATATTTCTTTTATGATCCTCTCTTATAATCCTTGAATTTAAATCCTTTTAATCATGTTACCTTATACTCAATTCTTTCCGTATCTGGTGGATTTTCGGGAAAAAAATTAAAGTGTCCGGATTCGAATTCCGACGACCTTTATATACACTTATTTACTTTATGGAATACCAATACGATCTCAGAATTTCCATAACAGTACTCCTATACAGTGTTGTCTGATAATTTTCCTTAATCAGCATCATCAGCAAAAAGTTACTATTCATCAGTGTTTCAAAAATTCCAAAAATTAGGGTTATTACATTCATCCACTCCACTCGAGTGGTGGATAAGTTACTTGAGGAGGGGGCGTGCCTAGAGAGGCTGCAGGGTGACAACACATTCTGAGAAACACCCTCAAGGACAAGGATTTTTTGCATGCTAAGGATATCAAGGCCAAGGATTCTGAAATCTCCTTTCTCAAGGATGAAGTGGCCAATCTCACTTCTCAGCTAGAGATTGCCAACAAAAAGGCTACCTCTCTCAACACTGAGCTTGGTGCAGCCAACTTGAGGATTGAGTATCTAGAGGAGCAGCAGAAACTAGGATGGCCTGATGAAAAGAGGGAAATGACTGATGAGGCATTTGCCAGTGGTTTCCACTTCTATAGGGTCAGTTTTGTGGCCAACAATCCTGATTATTCTTTTGAGAACTTTGGAGAAGAGACCGTCGCTGAGATGGTGGAATTTATAAAGGAGCATGCTGCTGAAATCAAGGCAAGGAGGATAGAACTGGGGTAAGAGGAGGAAGAAAATGAGGGCGCGCCACAAGAGGACGTCCCCAAGGACGCGCCTGAAGCTGATCCCACTGTTCCTCTTCAATCTATTCCTCCAACAGACCAGTCTCAGGGCGCGCCTTGATTCATTTTAGTTTAAATTTCAAATACTTCTGAGGAGCCAGCCCTCTTTTGATGTTGTGCAAAGTTGTATGACTTATTTTTCTGCTACTCTTTTACTTTTGCATGTATGGCTCGACGTTAATTTTATCTTTCCCCATATGCACAAAAATTTGTTAAGGCACTTTGATTTTTCCCTTGACCATTTATTAAAACATGACTCATATTTTCGCGATGACGCGCTCTCATATCACCATAAATCTTGTCAGTTCATTATGACTGATGTTACTACAGGGCACACCCTTTAATATCAGAGCTTATTTATTTAGCACATTCGTGGGTGTTTTCTTTTTACGTGATCTCGAAGTTATTATCGTCCCTTTTATCGTAGCACTTAGATATGAGGGCGCGCCATATTACATATAGCACGTACTTTTTCTTATCAGTAATGCCTTCACAATATTTTACTTACTTATCAGTCCAAGGGCGCGCCTTAATTTGGGGAGCTTTTGCCTTAGCTTATTTTGCTGGCCATGTACATTTATTTCTTTCACCCTTGTATACAATGTTTATCTTGATTATGAAGCAGAAGTTATTAAATAGGGCGCGCCTCAACATAGGGCACGCCTCTGATGTTTTTCAAATGAGAAATTTCATGTCAAGCAAATAAAGAAATTTGAAGTAACTTTTCCCTTTTATTGATAATGCGCTCTAGTGTATAATTATACCAGTCCCATGGCTACTATGCTCTATGGGGAAATTATTCAAAAAAATTTCTTCCTTCTGCTAGTTCCAAGGTTCGCAGTCACATGTACTACCCCCTAGGCTAGGAGGAATTTATTTGCTACTAGCCTATTACATAAGAATCAAATAAGAAAATAAGGGGGACACAGCCACACCCTACTGATAATACTTCTGTAAATTTTCTACATTCTATGCTCGAGGAATAAGTTTACCATCCAGATCTTCTAAGCGATAGGTTCCCTTCCAGAGTATAGCTTCAACTTTGTACGGTCCTTCCCAATTAGCTCCAAGCACCCCGTGCTGAGCTATCTTAGTGTTAGGCATAACCTTTCGCAACACAAGATCTCCAACCTTGAACGGTACGGATATTACCTTTTTATTGAAATACCTTGCAATTCTCTGTTGATACGCAGCAAGCTTTAATTGAGAGTTCGTTCGAGCTTCGTCTAACAGATCCAAGTGAAGCCTCTGGTTAACTTCTGCATCTTCCTCAACAAACACGTCTCTCCGAAGGGATCCAACTCCTACCTCCATGGGAACAATGGCCTCATACTCATAAGTCAGCAGAAAGGGGGTTTCTCCTGTGGCCGATCTAGGGGTCGTATTGTAAGACCAAATGACCATAGGCATCTCCTCCGGCCAATCTCCTTTTTTCTCTTCTAATTTTACCTTCAAGGTATGTTTTATGATTTTGTTTATGGCTTCCGTCTGGTGAAGTAATCCACAGCCACCACGGCGTATTTCACACCCCCCTTTGCTTTGGGCAACTCTCCAATGAGATCAATTCCCCACATGGAAAAAGGCCAGGGACTTGCCAACGAGGTAATGGTGGATGTCGGGGCGTTGGAATAGTTGGTGAATCACTGGCAACGATCACAAGCCCGAACAAAATTGAAGGCATCTTCTCTCATAGTCGGCTAGTAGTATCCTTGTCTGAGCACTTTTAATGCCAACGAACCACCCCCCGAGTGGTTGCCACAAATTCCTTCGTGCACCTCTCTGAGAATATAGTTTCCTTCTTCCATATCCACACAACATAACAGTGGCTGATTAAATCCTCTATTGTACAATATCCCATCATATTCCACATACTTTGCGGCCTGGTACCGAAGGCGTCGAGCCTGTAATTTGTCTTCTGGTATAACTTCTGTTTGAATATAGTTATGAATGGGGCTCATCCAGCTTTCTCGCGGGATTTCTTATGTCTAAAGCACCTCTACCTCTGGAATACTTGGGATTTCCTGGATTCCCAAAGGGATTTGTCCAAGTTGAACGCCGTCCATCTGTGAGCCCATCTTGGCCAAGGCATCCGCATTACTATTTTCTTCTCGCGGAATGCTTTCTAGCCTGGCATTTGAAATTTTTTTCAGTAGGCGTTGCGCACATCTCATATATAACTCCGTTCGCGGTCCCCGTGCTTGGAAACCTCCATTGACCTGGTTCACAACTAACTCGGAATCGCTCTGAACTATCAGATTCACGGCCCTACCTCCAAAGCTAATTTCAGACCGTTGATCAAGGCTTCATACTCAGCATCATTGTTAGTAGCATAAAACGTGAAATAAATAGCACTCATCAAACGGTGCCCCTCCGGAGTGATCAAGACAATCCCGGCACCTGATCCATTGTTGTTCACGGCCCCGTCAATATGTAATATCCACCAAGGGTGTGGGAGTTCCTGCCTCTTTTCATCCTGAGAACTTCCTTGCGAGGACGGTTCCGCCAACACTATGGCCTTGCCATTAACTTCTGCATCAAATTTGATTATGAAATCAGCCAGCGCTTGTCCCTTGATTGCCGTACGAGGACAATATTCTAAATTGAATTGTCCTAGCTCCACTGCCCATTTTAACATTCTCCCTGACGATTCGAGTTTATGTAGAATATGCCGAAGCGGATAAGCGGTGCGGACTTCTATTCGGTGAGCCTGAAAGTATGGTCTTAGCTTTCGTGCCGCAAGAATAAGAGCGTACACTAGTTTTTCCATATTGGTATACCTGGTTTCCGCATCTAACAACCTTTTGCTCACATAGTATATGGGCCACTGGTGGCTTGCTTCTTCCTTGACCCACACCGCGCTGACGGAGTATTCAGATACCGCCAAGTAAAGAATCAATGTTTCTCCATCTTCTGGCTTGGCCAACATCGGAGGGTTTCCCAACTGCTCTTTGATTTTCAGAAAAGCTTCTTCACACTCAGGAGTCCACATAAAATCCTTCCCCCTTCCTTTGATTACCTTGAAGAATTCTTTGCACCTATCTGATGACTTTTAGATAAATCGATTTAGGGCCGCAATCCTTCCTGTCAGACTCTGTACTTGTTTGACGCTGGTGGGAGATTTCATGTCTAGTAGAGCTTTGATTTTTGCCGGGTTAGCTTCAATCCCCCGGTGGTTAACCATGAATCCCAGGAATTTCCCAGACTCCACACCGAACACAAACTTCTGCGGGTTTAGTTTCATCTTATATTTTCTCAGAATATGGAACATTTCAGCTAAGTCGGCGATGTGGTCTTCCGCCCTTTCCGATTTTATGAGCATGTCATCCACATACACTTCCATCGTCTTCCTAATCTGCTTCTTGAACATTTTGTTTACCAATCTTTGATAAGTGGCACCGACGTTGATCAGACCAAATGGCATTCCGATATAGCAGTAGAGCCCTCTATCAGTGATGAAAGAGGTGTGCTCCTGGTCAGGCTCATACATAAGGATTTGGTTATACCCGGAGTATGCGTCCATGAAGCTGAGCAAAGCATGTCCTGCCGTGGCATCGACCAACTAATCAATTCTTGGTAGGGGAAAACTATCTTTCGGGCATGCCTTATTCAGATCGGTGAAATCCACGCATGTTCTCCATTTGCCGTTGGGCTTTTTTACCAACACCGGGTTTGCTAGCCATTCTGGGTAGAAGGATTCCCGGATTAGTCCGACGTCCAGGAGCCTCTCTACTTCCTCTGCTAGGGCTATAGCTCTTTCTCCGCTTACGGCCCTTCGTTTTTGTCGAACCCCTTTATGCTTGGGGTCGATATTATGGCACATTATCTCTGGATCAATTCCTACCATATCAGAATGGCTCCATGCAAATACATCAAGGTTCGCCAAGAGAAATATTGAAAGACCTTCCTTCAACCTTGGTGCCAACTGGGATCCTATTCTCAAAACCTTACTCGGATCTTTTTCATCGACAGGGATTTCAATCGTATCTTCTGCTGGCCCCATCTTTTCCGTCGTCATTGGTATCCGGGGATCCAGGTCAGGCGAGTCATGGATTTCATTGTCTTGTAGAGAAGGCGCGTCCCCTTTAGGAGGAGCTTTGACTTCTTTAGAAGGCGCGCTTTGCATAGCAGGGGCATCAACTTCCTTAGTATGTTTTGCGGGTAAGGGTGGTCCTTCAGGGGAAAGGGCTTCATCCTGTTCGAGGCTTTGCAAGACATCGAATCTTCCTTCTAATCATTCCCCATTGAAATATGTTTGGACTATGATGTCCATTGCCTCCTCTTCTTCCAACATCTCAATTCTGATTGCGTCTTCCAAGTATAACATTGTTGGAGGCAGCTCGGAGGGATGCTCATCTTCTTGCTCAACATAATAGTGGACTCGGATTTCCTCGATTGGTTGTTCAATGCTTTTTTCTTGATCTACGTCCGAAGTATCTTTAGCATGGGAGTCTTTTCTAAAGCCCCTCATAGCTTGCCTGTAGCACTCCCGAGAGTCATACTGAGAACCCTTTATACTCCCCACCCCATTTGGCATTGGAAATTTGATGGTTAGGTGGTGGATTGAAGTGATGACTCTCATCTCCCGCAAAAAAGGTCATCCCAACAACATATTGTGGGACGATTCCTGATTCAGGACCTTAAGTTCAAGCATCTTTGTTACCAACAATGGGCTTTCCCCCAAATTACATGGCAGCCGAATCGATCCCATGACTCTAACTCCTACACCTGAAAAGCCATAGACCCGCGAGTCTTCCCCCGACATATCCTGATCAGGTAGTCCCATCTTCTTGAAGGTGCTGTAATAGAGGATGTTTGCCGAGCTTCCATTATCCACGAAGGCTCTATGGACAATTTTGGTTCCGATTTGGATGGAAATAACCAGCGCATCATTGTGGGGATGATGTACCCATCGGGCATCTGCTTCTCTGAAGGTGATATCCATGGACTCACCCTTAAATACTTTGGGCGGCCGAGTTTCCACCCTATGAATGTTCGTGAGAGGCCTGAACCGGGCTTCCCTAGCGTATCTCGCCAAGGCTCGGTTGCTGCATTCCATCCCGGGATCTCCCCCGTAGATTGTTCGGATACTGCCGTCCCTGACAAATTTATTTTCCTCCAGAGTATCATTGTTCGAACCGCGCGGGGTTCGCCTTTCTTCTTCCTTTGTTCTGTCATCCTTGTGCTTCCTTACTTCCTTGACTACCCATTCTCCAAGGTATCCTTCCTTGATAAGCGCTTCGATTTCATCTTTTAAATATCGGCACTCATGTGTGTTATGTCCAGATGATTCATGGTATTCGCAATATTTTTTCTTGTCTTTGCTTTGCCATGATGATAAAGCTTCAGGTTTTCTAAATAGCCCTTTATTTTTGTTTACTTCGTAGATATGCTCAATAGATGCGACCAAAGGCGTGTACCGGCTTGTCCTGTAGTCATAGTTTGAGGGAGGACTCCATCCCCTTCTTGTGCTCACGGTATTTATCTGATCTGGGCTTCGACTACTTCTTCTGTACTGTGGGCTTGGAGACCTATCCCTCTTCCTTCCTTTGCTTCTCTGACTTGACTGTGAAATCGATTGCACTTCTGCCAGAGATTGTTCTATAGCTTTAAACGATTCTGCCAATGCAAAGACATCTGCTAGAGTAGCCGGGTCTTTCCCTTGCAAGTACTTCCAAAAGTCCGAGCCAACCCTTAATCCTGCGATCAAGAAGCTTTTCAGGGCTTCGTCTGATGCTCCCCTCACGCTGGTAGATTCAGCGTTGAACCTTTTGAAGTACGATGTCAAGCTTTCATTTTCCCTTTGCCTAACGTTGGCAAGAGTTGTGACAGAGGGTGCATATCTCACCGCGGCTTGGAACTTGGTTAACAACATAGTTTTCATTTGATCCCATGAGGTGATCACTCCTGGCCCGAGCTTTTGAAACCACTGCTGGGCACTTTTTCTGAAGGTTGCCGCCAAGAGATGGCATCGAGCCAAGTCCGGGACCTGGTACACATCCATCTCTATATTGAAACGACCCAGGAATTCTACCGGATCTAAATTTCCGTGGAAACGGAGATCGCTAGTAGTGTTGCGATACCCGGCCGGCAATTGCGCCTCTCTTACCGCCACCAAGAATGGAGAAGGAATTTTAGCTATGGCCGTCACTCTGCCTTCCAGGTGGTTAAGTAGCCTTTTTAGATCTCCCACGTTGAAAGTCCCTACGCCTGGAATGGTCTGCATTTGAGGCTGCGGACCTTGGGGTTGTAATGGAGGCGCCTCCACTTGATTCCCCCGGGAAGGGCTTGCTGCTGGTTCGTGTTTTGGGCGTCTTCGGGTATCACAATTATTTCGGGATTCCTTCCTTCATTTCTCCCTTGATTTTCTCCTTGACCTTGGCCGCGGCCTCGAGCCGTACCACGATCGTAGTTTTCTACGTCTCTATGATCATCATATTCCGCATAGTCATAGCTGTCTACTCGGTTATTCCAGCGGGAATCAAGGCGATCGCGGTAATTGTCGCGACGGTATCCTTCTAAGTATCTACCTCGGCCTCCACCTCTTCCCCTCCATTGAGGCCTTCTCCAACGATCGTTTCCATACCCACACCCATATCAATCCAGCGATATGTGGGGAGGAGCTCTCTTATGATCGCGGTGCCGCTCTCGATTTTCCTAGAAATTCAAGGGAACACGCGTTGGATCGTGGTGCCGCTCCTGATTTTCTTGGGAATTTAGGGGCACACGCGTTGGATCGCGGTGCCGCTCCCGATTTTCCTGGGAATTCAGAGGCACACGCGTTGTATCATGGGGCATCACATCTCCATGATCAGCTTCTTTCTGCCATTCAAGTAACACCATTCTTAAATCATCATCGCCCAAGCGGATCCCCAAGCGATCTTTCAAAGCTACGAAGCCCCGTTGCTGATTCTCCGACATCGACTCTGCCTGTCGACGTTCTTCGAGACTACGTCTAGACCGGTGCGGATGGGTGGCTCCCCGGGCATCCGCCCGCGTAATTTCCCGACCATCAGCGTCTTCTTCCACTAGCTCGATGATTGGGGACGTGTCATTGGAATAGTCCAGGCGCCGCGGGGTTATCGGTACACGCCCTCCTTCGGGGTGAAGGAGATGCCCACCAATCTTGGGATACCAAACTTGGCTGCAGAATCAGTAGCCCATGGGAAGAACATTTCAACAACAAGGCAGTTAGGACGATATTCTTCAAGAAGTAGCTCAACTTGTTTCTTAAACATCTCAATAGCACCAAAAAATATTGGAGACATATCTGGACAAGTGAGCTGATCAGCATTTTCACAATCTTGTGGCAAACCAGAAACTTTGGGGAATTTAACAATTTTAATACTCATCCGAAAACCGGAATTGTTGGATTGCTCTACTGCTTTTTCAAAAACAAGAGCATTAAGAGGTGTAGTGATAATTGAGGAGTGTACACCATGAGTGGAAAATAACCTTGCCATATCAAGGGTGGGTATCATGTGACCATGAGCCAACATGGGGAAAAAGAACATTTGAAGCTCAACCATGGTTGCAAAAATTCTTATATACAAGAATAAAAAAAAACATGTATTATGCTATAAGATGAATCATGAATATAGTGGTGGTAGAAAAATCGAAATTGACAACTTCTAACCAGTCGTATAAATTAGTTTGAAAATAGGGAGAACATTTCAGTGCAATTCTTATAGCACAACTAGTATATGCCGAATTATATGTTTCTCTATATTATCCACACAATTTTTAAAGAGTTTTGACCATGTTGTTGGTGGTTCTAATTTAAATCTTTATCTAAATATAAATGATATTTATAATTTATTTACAAAGAAGATATACGAAAGAAAGTTTAAAATGCTGTCATGAAATAATGGCATGTGTGTTGATGGAGGAATTTGGGAACAACAAAACTTGAGGTTAGCAGCCGGAAACAAGATCTGGGATGGCAGTTCTTCGTCGGAAACGTGAACAGTAACCGGTGGATCCGATGAACAGTATTCGTCGGAAAAGATGAACAGTGTTTGGTGGTGATAATTATTGGGGGCTGAGATTGCTTAGGTTAGTGGTGGCTCCTTTGCGCTCTCACTTCTGACCCCTCACAATGTGCCTACGTACCCCTATTTATAGGGGATAAAGCCCACGTAGTTCTTGGGGAACAAGAAACCTAACGGGCTTAGATTTCTTATCCCAAGGCCCAGTAGGAAACCCACTGAAAACCGTCTTCTACGAGCTTTAGGAATGTCCGCCGATGAGGCCCAACCACAAAGGCCCAAGGCTCGTCCGCAGCTTCGAGACTTCACGGATGAGGCATCTCCCTGGCCAAGGATAACCCTCCACTACCAGCTGTTTCTCTAGTCCACGGACGTAGGTATAGCCGTAGTTCACCCCAAATATTGGACGCATCCTTGTCCCCCGATAAGGAGCCCCTACCAGATTACGGGACAAGTGATCCCAAGCTTTTGGGTACAAAGTGCAGGATACTACGAAGTCTCTCAACGAGGACACCCGTTGACTACAGAGACAGAGCTCCCAAAGCACACACCAAATCTCACCTCACATCCCCAATGAGAACACCCATTGACTACAGGAGGAGGTCTTCAGTACAGGCATACCCCTGGAGGTCTCTGACCACAGACACCGCCTTTCCTTTAGATGTGCTACAGGGAGGAGTCCTTCAATAGAGTACCTGCATCAAATAGGTTAGTAATAACATTCTCCATCTTCCTTGAATCTTCCAAAGAGTTCATCCAAGTAACAAGTCAAAGATGCATTTGTGTTCCAAGTAGAAGTTAAGGGCGCGCCCAATCTTTCCTGGATGTTGGCGCCGCCCTGTGTCATCAGCCTTTGATCTTTTCCTATGTCTTTCTACATCATAGGGAGCGCCCTAAATTACTCACCATTAGGGCTTGTCCCAACTCTGTCCAGTAAAGCCAAGGTATGAGTCTATCAAAGCAATCATGTCCGAGTAATCTATCCAAGGAGCCTTCCTTACTTAAGGCGCACCCTAAGGCTCACCATGGAAAAGAATCCATTCAAGGAATTTCTCACCCCCTCTTCAGTAATTGGGCGCGCCTCCCCATTAGGCATGAGGGCGCGCCTTTCAGGCATGATAACTACAACCGTCAATCAGCTATTCAGTCAATGGGGCGTGCTCTTAGGGCGCGCCTTCTATTTATGGAAAGTTGATCTTATCTTTTCCTAGATTTCAGGCGCTTCTCCTTCGATTCTGCTCATTTTATTAATCTTAATCTGAATATTGTTTATACCAATTTTTGGGCATAACAATGTGCATAAACGAGTTTAAGAGGTACTCCCTCCTTCCATATGTTAATTATAATATTAAATAATAAAAATTTAAATAGCATAAATATTTATTATAATTTATTTACAAAGAAGATATATAAAAATAAAAAATTTAAAATGCTCTCATGGCATGTACGTGTGTAAATAAATTTAAGCAACTAATATTAAAGAAAGGACATAGATTTTAGGGCCCATTTGTTGAAAAAGTATCATATATATAAAGATCATAACTTATAACTTATAATTTATTTAAGTGTTCGGATAAATTTATGTATAGGTAAATTATAAGTTGATAATGTGTTTGGTTAATTATAACTTATAATCTATATTTTTTTTGAGAAAAAATTTAAATATAAATTACAAATTATATGAATTAACTTTGATACATGAATATAAAATAAAAAAGGATAATAATAAAGAGATAAAACTATATAATATGCACTATTTATCTCGACGAAAATAAAGTTATACTATTGGTCCAGATTAAAAAAACAAAACTATATATAATTAGATTGATTTAGTTTGGTCATTATAATAATTTTCGGTTAAAATAAAAGCATACGATTAAAACCGGATAAAATAAAATTAAAATTTATTCAAAAAATTTGATATTAAAATATTTAGAAATTTGAAGATTAAAATTTGAAGTTAAAAATTTAAAATTTGAATATAATAATTATAATACATTAATATAAAAATAAAAGACAAAATTTTAAAATATATAAAATAATATATATATATATATATATATGAATATTACAACTGCTAAACATACAGAATTACATCAATGATTAAAAAGCAAAATGGGGAGGGGAATATGGGCCTGTTTGGGGTTTCTTAAAAAATGTAACTTATGAGTTAAAGTTGAAAAGTGTCGTATAAGTGATATGGACACCTTAACTTATAAGTAAATTAAGTATTTGGATAATTTTATATATAAGTTAATTATAAGTTGATAATGTGTTTGGTAAATCATAACTTATAAGTTATATTTTTTTTAGAAAAAAGTTAAAATATAAATTACAAATTACATGAATCAAAAATTTAATACATGAATATAAAATTTAAAACTATTTTTTTAAATAATAACCTCGGAATAAAACTATATAATATACATTATTAATCTCGAAAAAAATAAAATTATAAAATTGACCCGGGCTAATAAAACAAAACTTAATTTCCCTTTACATATTTTTCATCAAAACTAACATATTACCTTTTCCAATTATAATAACAATAACCTAAGATGCTGCAATAAAATATTAATTAATTATTATTTAATTAATATTGCATTGTGAAGTAAAGGGCCGGAGTATGAATTAATATATTTTATAGCTAAAATTATATAAGTGGCTGACAGGTGGGATTAAAATGTAAAATGAAATGAAAAAGTACAAGTCCCCTAACTTTCCCGTTTTCATCATTTAAGCACCCATTTCATCCATAAACCAAAACATCCAAATAATTCATGCAAAATAGGATGTAACTTATCAGATGAATGAGCTCCTAGAATGAATTGCCAAACAGGCACTATATATATCCTCGTGCCAACTTTCAGATTTTAGACGATTTTCAGCATATACAACAGTTTATTTTAGGTTGTCAAACGGTACAATGTGTTATACCCAAAATTTGGCATTAGATTGACTCGGGTCAAATACGGATTAAGTACAGTCAACATCGGTATTGCATTGTGGAAGGTGAGGACGCATCCAGGTACAGAGGACGCGCCTACATTTCAGGAGATGTTTTATGGTCTGATAATAGAGAAGTTTGGGAGTGCAAGATTAGGGAAAAACGCGTCCAAGTGTTTTGGACGCGTCAGCCGTGGTGAAAGTACTTGGCAAATGTGGTATTTTGGCAATGGAAGCTGGAGGACGCGCCCGTCCCTATTAGGACGCGTCTTGTCGCCGTGGCATGCTGTAAGAAATAGTTGTTGAGGAAACAATACTGATTTCATAAAGGTGAGGACGCGCCCAAGGTCTTAGGACGCGTCCTGTGTTTGGTCAATACACTCTCAATGGTGACTTCAGGACAAAGCTTGCATGGAGAGGAGCAGTGGAGATTATTTTTACTAATGTATTTGTTGCAGGTACTCTTTGAAGAATTCCCTACTTGAGACGGTCAAGAAGGGGGATGTCCGTGAAAAGTTTGAAGGCCTCCAGGGGTATGCCTGATGATTGAAGGCCTCCTCCTGTATTCAACGGGTGTCCTCGTTGGGGATGCTGGGTTAACATTGGTGTGTACTTTGGGAACTCTGTTCTTGTATTCAACTGGTGTCCTCGTTGGAGAACTTTGGAGTCATCCTGCACTTTACACCCAAGAGCTTGGGATCACCTCTACTGTTATCTGGTGGGTTATCCTCATTCGGGGGACAGGGATGCGTCCGACACTTGGGGTGAACCGTGGCTATACCTGCGTCCGTAAATCAAGGGAGATAGCTGTAGCGGAGTGTTATCCTTGCGCAGGGAGATGCACTATCCGTGAAGTCCTGCAATTACGGATGACCCTTGGGCCTTCGCGGTTGGGCCTCATAGTTGGACATTCTTAAAGCTAGCGGAAGACGGACTTTGGATGGGCTTCTACCGGGCTTAGGAATAAGAAGTCTAAGCCCATTAGATTTCTTGTTCCACAAGAACTACGTCAGGCTTGATCCCTATATAAAGGGTACGTAGGCACATTGAGAGGGTAAGAAGTTGAGAGCTGATAAGAGAGCCACCACTTACTCTGATCAATCTTAGCCTAAAACAACCACAAACAACCACACACCGCTTGATTTTCCGGCGAAGAACCACCGTGATAGATCTTAATTCCGGCGAGAAACCTCAATCTTTGTTGTTACTAGATTCCTTCGTCAACAAATTGGCGCTAGAAGGAGGGGTGCTAATTAAGATCGTAATCTTGGGAGGAAAAGATGTCTTACAATCATGATGGAGGTTCTTATGATGGAAGTGATAGCAGATCTGAAGGAGAATGCGAGGGAGGCTACACTCGTCACGAACCCTACATGCCCAGAAACATGGCAGATCCACCGAGAGCTCCGGATGTGGGAGGGACACCTCCAGTTCTCATCAGCAACGCTGATATCTTGGAGCAGTTGCACCGTATGGGTGATACTCTTAACAGTTTTCAGTCAAGGTTGAATACGGTGGAGCGTTGCAGGACGATGATGGGTCGTCATCTTCCCCGTTATGGCCACGCCGTGGGGAAGGCACCCGTAGTCGAAGGAGATGCTCAGGTCAGCGGGGAAAACCCACGAATCACTCCGTGATGCTTGGAATATTCTGATGATGTAGAACCTATTGTGGAGCTTGTTGATGAGGACACTGGCGGTAGAGAAAGGTCTCTTCCTGTCAATCAAGTCATACCACACCCCCATAGGTCTGGGCGTACGATGAACGAGCGTCGTCGTGCGGAAAATACTCAGAATCAAGATGGGGAAGGAATAGATTTTTCAACCTTAAAAACAAGGCTTGGCATAAGGTTGGAGGATGACGATTTAAGAATGGTGCTGGTAGAATGGCAAAAGGAAGGAAATGGTGGAAAAGCGAGGCCCTGTGACACAACACGTGTGCCCCCTATATATCAAAGGGATGATAGGGTGAGGCACTGCGAGCACGAGCATGCCCCTCCACGAGGAAGGTTCGGGAACTATTACCGAGGCTACCAAAAGGAATGGGCGAGGAAGAATGGGATACCAACATGGAAGGGCACCTTACAATGGTAGGAGAGATGGTGCGTTCTCCAATAAAGAAGCTCCTGTTGTTGTTCCTGTAGCTTCCTACAGTGCTACGGGCAATGGTTCCAGCACTCGTCCTCATGACCGGGATGGCGTGCGAATTCAAGAAAGGTTGCGGAATAATGAGGAAGTGACGCGACGCGGCCAGGAGGAGCCCCGCATGCGAGACAATGTTCAAAATCAAGATGGTAACATACCACAGCCGCAGCCTCAGGGCGAGGGGCGGGGAGATCCACCGCTACACCCGGGGGGTAATCAAGGGGAACCGCAACAAATTGTGGAGCAACCCCAACAACCTAATGTTCAAACCATTCCTGGAGTAGGGACATTTAATGTGAACGATCTTAAGAGGTTGCTCAATCATCTTGAAGGAGGAAGAGTAACGGCGACTACGCAAGCTCCTTCTCCTTTTGCTGTTGTGAGGGAGGCGCAGTTGTCGGCAGGATACAGGAACACAACCAATGACTTGCATTTTCATGGGAACTCTGACCCTGTGGAATTTCTAGGGCATTTCAACGTTAAGATGGATGTATATCAGGTACCTGACTTGGCTCGATGCCGTCTCCTAGCGGCCACTTTTAGAGAGGGCGCTCAGCAATGGTTTCAAAAACTTGGTCCAGGGGTGATCACATCTCGGGAACAGATGAAAACCTTGTTTCTAACTCAGTTTCAAGCTGCTGTAAAGTATACACCGTCAGTCACCACACTGGCCAATGTGAAATAGAAAGAGGGGGAAAGCTTGACCTCATACTTTAAAAGGTTCAATGCAGAGTCTACTTTGGTGAGGGGCGCAACTGATGAAACACCGAAAATACTCCTTATAGTCTGTCTGCGTGTGGCAACTTATTTCTGGAAGCACCTGCAAGGGAAGGACCCGGTGTCGTTAGCTGATGTACTCGCGCAGGCGGAATCATTCAAAGCAATTGAGCAGTCACTTACAGAAACAAAAAAGAATGATAACACCCACAACTCCAAGGGGCAAACCAAGAGGAGAGATAGGTCTATGATCCCGGATTATCGGCGGAATGCCAGAAGCCCTAATAGGGTGAACACCATGAACACGCGGAGAGAATGGAACCCGCCATCGAACTAAGAAAGGAGAGTAAGCAACTACACTCCATTGACAGTGTCCATTGATCATATCTTCGAGGTGAATAAGGATAGATGAATCTTCAAGAAACCAGACCGTCTGACTTCATGGCAGAGTAGAGATAAAAAGAAGTATTGTGATTACCATGAGTCTACCGGCCACGACACCCATGAATGTCGTCACCTGAAAGATGAAATTGAAGAATTGATCAAGGAGGGATACCTGGGAGAATGGATTGACAAGGTAAAGTGACGCAGGGGGAATGATGACAAAGGGAAAGATGAAAGGCAACCCCCGCGGGAAGAGGATGCTGAAAAGACAGCGGAGGTTAAGTTCCAAAGAGCTGGTAGTATCAGGAAAATTTTTTGAGGACACCCCTTTGTCGGTGATAGTAATTGGGCGTTGGAAAGAAATGCAAGAGAAGCACGACATCCGCCACTTACCATCATTCATAGTTTGGAAGATAGATCTCCGAAAATATTCAAAGGGGAATTAGCTGATATTACGTTCAGAGAGAGAGAATCAAGATGGGTACATCATCCCCACAATGATGCACTAGTGATAACTATTCTTATTGGGGAAATGAATGTGCATCAGGTCTTTTTGGACAACGGGAGCTCTACGAACATCCTGTATTATAGCACGTACAAAAAATTGGGTTTTCCGGATAACGACATGTATTTTGAAGATGCACACATCTATGGCTACACTGGAAAAGCAGTGAGAGTTATGAGTTCGGTTAGGCTTCCCGTCACACTTGGGGAAAGAGCTCTGTCTGTCACTCAAATGATAGATTTCAAAGTGCTGGATTAAGACTTTGCGCATAACGTGATGGTGAGCAGACCTTGGTTACGGGCATTCAGGGTGATAACCTCGATACATCACTTGATGATAAAGTTCCCAACACCTAACGGAGTAGGCAGTCTTAGAGGGTCACAATACGAGTCATACGACTGCTATCACAAGGCTGTTAAGGAATTCCGCAGGAGAAGATACGAGGGAAAAGGTCTTCCATTTGAGGGTGCAGAGGACATTCATACAAAACCAAGTGGAGAGGTTCATGCCCACTATTTTGTGGAAGGCCCAGAGGAAGAAGAAACCCATATTACCAGACCCCCTTTTTGACGTTGGGAAATGTTTCGAGGATCCGTAGTGTGGAAGAAGTTGTGGTGAAACATCTAGAAGAGATCATACAAAAATATGTTGATGGAGAAAAGTTGGAAGGAAGAAGTGAGATTTTACAAGGTCTTGAAAGTAGCCTCAAGGTAGATGCTCCTCAAAAAGAGGACGCGCCCTTGAAGAGTGAAAATGGAATTGAGATTGATGCTCCTCAAACTGAGGATGCGCCCTCCACACCTGCATTGCACAAGACCATGCCTTGTCCTGAGGAAGATGCTCCCACACATGGAGACGCGCCCTCGGACATAAAAATGGGCATCGAGGATCCCCGTGACATTGATTTTGATCTGGATCCCAGGACCCCTATGCCCGCTGAGAAGACGGGGCCGGCCGAAGACACAATATCTGTTCCGGTCGACAAGGGTGACCCGAGCAAGGTTTTGAAAGTAGGATCTCAGCTAAGTAATGAATGAGAGAAAGACTTACTCATTTTCTAATTAAAAATCTCGATGTCTTCGCATGGAGTCATTCAGACATGGTGGGAATCGACCCCGGAGTAATGTGTCATCGGTTAAACATTTTCCCTAATTGTACTGGCATACGACAAAAGTGTCGCCCAGTGAGCGGGGAAAGGGCGATAGCATTAAAGGAGGAGGTGGACCGACTGTTGGAAGTGGGGTTGATCAAAGAATCTTACTACCCCGAATGGCTTGCAAATCCAGTGCTCGTAAAAAAGCCGAACGGGAAGTGGAGGACGTGTGTGGATTTCACAGATCTCAACAAGGCATGTCCAAAGGATAGTTTCCCGCTCCCACGAATTGATCAGCTGGTTGACGTGACGGCAGGGCATGCTTGCTAAGTTTCATGGATGCATACTCTGGTTATAATTAGATCCCCATGTATGGTCCCGATCAAGAGCATACATCCTTCATCAACGACAGGGGGCTATACTGCTACATAGGAATGCCGTTTGGATTGATTAACGCTGGTGCAACCTATCAGTGGTTGGTGAATATGAAGTTCAAAAACCAGATTGGGAGAACCATGGAGGTGTATGTGGATGATATGTTGGTAAAATCCAAGGAGGCGAATGACCATATCGAACACTTGATGGAAATGTTTAACATTCTAAGGAGGTTTCGCATGAAGTTGAACCCACAAAAGTATGTATTCGGCGTGGAGTCGGGCAAGTTTCTCGGGTTCATCGTCAACCATAGGGGAATTGAGGCCAATCCCTCAAAGATTAAGGCACTGCTGGATATGAAATCACCCACCAATGTGAAACAAGTGCAAAGTTTAACTGGGAGGATCGCCGCGCTGAATCGATTTGTTTCCAAATTGTCTGACAGATGCAAGGAATTCTTTAAGGCGATTAAGCTGGCAGGGAAAGACTTCGTATGGACACCAGAATGTGAAGAGGCTTTCAGAAAGATCAAGTAGCAACTGGGAAACCCTCCCATGCTGGCAAAACCGTTAGATGGAGAATCTCTAATAATGTACCTTGCGGTATCTGAGTATTCGATCAGCGCTGTTCTGGTAAGAGAGGAAGACAGATAGTAGTCAGCAGTGTATTATGTGAGCAAGCGGTTGCACGATGCTGAGACTCGCTACACTAGCATGGAGAAACTAGTTTATGCCCCGATCCTTGTATCAAGAAAATTACGACCATACTTCTAGGCCCATAGAATTGAAGTCCGTACGTCATACCCGCTACGGCAAGTCCTTCACAAACCAGAATCATCAGGGAGAATATTGAAGTGGGCTGTGGAGTTGGGACAGTTTGATTTGGAATATATTCCTCAAACATCGATTAAAAGACAAGCCTTAGCTGACTTCTTGTTGGAATTTGACTCTGCAGTTGATGACAGAGCTCTAGTAATGATGTGTCCTCCTCGTGCAGAGGAGTTTTTGGAGGAATTTCCATATCCTTGGTGGATCTTGCATGTGGATGGGGCAGTTAACAATGGAGGAGCAGGTGCGGGTATAGTACTCGTGTCTCCAGAAGGCCACCATCTGATGAGCGCAATTCACTTTAAATTTTATGCAACAAATAATGATGCAGAGTATGAATCATTGATTAATGGCCTAAAGATCGCTCTGGAAATGGGAGTGCAGAACCTAATTGCCAGGAGTGACTCGAAGCTGGTGGTAAATCACGTGAATGGGGGGTTTCAAGCTCGAGGACCATGGACAAAATTGTACTTGAGATGCACGCAACGCCTGATTGAAAAGTTCAGAGAAGTTAGGCTGGAATGTGTACTGCGGGAGAAGAATAGCAACGCGGATGCCCTGGCCAAAATGGGGTCACAGCAGGAAGCTGTGTTACTGAGATCTATACCCATAGAGATCCAGGAGATTCCTAATATCCCGGAGGTAGAAATGATGCAAGTAGATGAGGCGCCCAAGGAAACATGGATGACACCCATTCTCTCTTATATTCATAAAGGAACCCTCCCCGAGAATAAGTTCAAGGCTCGACGACTCCGCTACCAAGCTGTAAGGTATATGGTATACGATGGAATTCTGTATAAGAGGGGCTTCAATCAACCTCTGCTTAGATGTGTTGATAAAGAGGAAGGAAATTATATCTTAAGGGAAGTGCATGAAGGGATCTGTGGCAATCACTCGGGGGGTAGCTCGTTGGCAATGAAAGTTTTGCGTCAAGGATACTATTGGCCTACAATGAAAGAGGATGCTGCAAATTTCGTCAGGGCATGCGATCGCTGCCAGCGCTTTGCAAACTACTCATCTAAGCCAGCGACGCTCTTGACGTCTATGATAAGCCCGTGGCCATTTGCCATGTGGGGGATTGGGGAGTTACCCACGGCTAAAGGGGATGTCAAGTATACGGTGGTCGCGGTTGAC
Source organism: Apium graveolens (assembly GCF_009905375.1). Lineage (NCBI taxonomy): Eukaryota > Viridiplantae > Streptophyta > Magnoliopsida > Apiales > Apiaceae > Apium > Apium graveolens. The sequence goes on along the minus strand of NC_133653.1, from coordinate 135,030,106 downwards.
TACTTTACTAATTGGGCAGAGGCTATGCCATTGGCAACTCTCACGGCAAAGAAAATCAGAGATTTCATTTTCAACTCCATTGTTTGCAGGTTTGGTATTACTTACAAACTTGTCTCTGACAATGGGAAGCAGTTTGACAGTAAGGAACTGCGGCAATTATGTGAGGACCTAAAAATTAAGAAGGATTTTACAGCGGTCTATCATCCTCAAAGCAATGGATAGACATAGGCCGTGAATAAAATAATAAAGCACACCCTTAAGACTAAACTGGGAGAGCGCAAAGGGAATTGGCCTGAAGAACTCCCAAAAGTGATGTGGTCCTACAACATTACTCCTCATTCAACTACGGGAGAAATTCCATTTATGCTGACTTATGGCTATGAAGCAATGGTCCCCGTCGAAGTTGGTTCGGGGTCGCTTCGCAGAGATCGTTACACGGAGGAGGATGCAGAGGTTAATCAAAGGCTTCATTTGGATCTTTTTGAAGAAAGAAGGGAGAATTCTCAGCTGAGGCTTGCGGTGTATCAACAACGTGCCGCAAGGTATTATAACAAGAAGGTAAAGGGATAGTTGCTAAAGGTAGGGGATTTGGTGCTCAGGAAGGTGATGCCAAACACGAAGAATCCCGACATGGAGTGTTTGGAGCTAATTGGGAAGGACCATCTAAGATAAAAACAATTTTGTGGAAATGGACTTCTCACCTTGAGGATATGGAAGGGAAGCTGGTTCCGCGAGTGTGGAACACAGAACATCTCCGAAAGTATTGTCAGTTTGGCACGGCTTTGGCCCCTTACATACCTCTTTTATTATATACTTAGGGCTATGCCTAAATTATAGACTAGAATTAAATAAATTCCTCCTAGCCTAGGGGGTAGTGCATGAACTACTTACCTTAGAACTAGTTGAAGGATCATTTTTTTTGAATAAATTCCCCACAGAGCATAGTAGCCGTGGGACTGGTGCACTTCTGACACCAGAGCGCATTATTAATGAAAACTTTGATATATTCCAAAAGTTATTTGCTTGTTAATTTGCTTGTCTACATGACACGTCCTAGCCATAGGGCGCGCCCTGAGTAATAGTTCTATACAGATGTTAATTGAAGCAGTGGATGTCAATAGGAACAACAAAACTCAAGTAAAAATGGAACTTAGACGCGTACTATTTCCAAGAACGCGCCCAAGTTATCTTGGTTGATGCTCTTTGAGTTTTAAGTTTCTTTAATTTTGACAAAACATAACTAAAAGGGAAGACACGTCCTTACTAAGGACACGTCCAGTCTGAGGGATTAAATATATCTTTAAAATAAAGGGTAGACGTGTCAAGATAGTAGGACACACCCCTCATACTTTATGCCTTTTCTAAAAAGTACAAGTGTAGCATGATATCATAATTACTAAAAATATCCTATGTGGATGATCTAAGGAAACGCCCAATTAAAGAGGACGCACCCTTCAAGGACATCTACTTAACAGATGTTGGTAAAAATATAACCAGAATTCAAAGACAACGCTACCTAAAAGTAGGACGCGCCCTTATCTATGACAAAGCAAAGTTAAGAAAATAAAACGATATGCATAAAAAGTAATTAAAGAGAAATATCATGGAAAGTGCAAGCAAAATGAGTTCGAAGATAATCATTACAAGTTGCAAGGTTTAAAGGGGCCCGCACCCTTAAGATAGTTCTGATAAAAGTTGCATGAATAAAACAAAGACGCATCCTAAATAGGGGGCGCATCCTGTGGCTTGTCTTGGTTTTCAGTTGGAGGAGACTGAACATTAAGTGGAGAAGGCGCTGGGGACATGTCACCTTCCTCCAAGCCTAGAAAAATCCTCTTGCTTTTAATGGAATCTGCAACTCTGATTCTGAAATCATTTACCCATTTCTGGATGTCTTCATCAAACTTAGAAAAAGTGTATGTTGGGTCATTTGCTATGAACCCAGAACACCACTCTTCAAAGCCGGCTGCAAAACCAGTTTGGTACACTAACTTCTTCTCCTCTTTCCAGCCATGCAGCCTGTCATCATTTATAGTGTCAAGCTCCAGCTGCATTGTGGAATTCAGAGAGATCACATCCTCCATAGCCTTTTCCATTGAGGTGACATTACCTTCCAGCACTGCTTTCTCACCCTCAAGACGCGTCTTGTCCTCCTGCAGGCGCTTGATCTCGGCATCTTTTTCTTGGGCGAGCAAATTGATGTACTTTTCTAAGGATTTGACTTTGTCTTCAGCTTGGCTCTTTGCAGTGTCAGTGGCAGCAAGACGCGCCCTGAGTCTGGCAGCCATGTTGGTGTTCTGCCTTGCATGCATGTGAAGCTCAACTCCAGCCCTTACCATAGCTTCCTCTATTTGCTGCTCGGTTCTGAAAGTCCAGCCCTTTACTTCATCTTCAGTGAAAGCACCGGCTGAGGATGCGCCCAGATATCTGAGGACGAAGGATTGGTCATCAGGAACAGTCTTTTGACGCTTTGAGGGCGCGTCCTCATTCACAGGGATGTCGGGCCTTGTGGTGGCCATAATCTTGGGTGAAGGTGGAGGAGTCACAGCAGGAGTAGGGTTTTTCACCTTTGGGTCAGACTTTACATGAGTTTGCTTCTTTGCCCTTAACTTTTTGGAAGCTCCAATAGCGAAATCTTTTGGGAGAGATGCCATGTATGTGTAATAAACATGGAGAAACATTAGTTAAATAAGGTAGACGCGTCCTGATAGTAGGATGCGCCAAGAACATAATTCAAAGATTGTCGATGCGTAAATGTCAATTAGAATTCACATAAAGACATGTAAATGCATGAAGATATGTCAAGAAAAATGTATGCGAAGACATGAAGAGTGTATATATATTTGATTATGACGCATCCTGAATGTACGACGCGTCCTACTGGAGGATATATTAGCTACGACGTGGATTATGAAGAAATATGAGTGACATGCTAACGATGTCGGTCACAAATATTACAGGAAGACGCGCCCTAAAAATAAGGCGCGCCCAAAACAAAGTCATATATGCAGGAAACGCCTGTAAATTAGATCAAGTTTTGCGTATAAAAGGAAAGATAAACATATGCATGACACGTCAAAGAAACATGACGCGTCCTACGAATTTTGGTGAGTTGGCACTTTTAAAATGAGAAGCTGATTCTGTAGCTTTGGACGCATCCAAAAAGGATGACGCATCCTCTCTCATATATACTTACCTTGTTCTAAGTCAAATTGCTTACTGATATCAATCGCGACCACTTCTGCGGCACTAAGGCCCTTGGCTGTGAGAACATGTTTGCCATTATGAAATTCACTAAATTTGCAGACAGAACCAACCCGGGCGGACAACGCGCCCACTACTTTGAGGTTGTCTTCTGTAATCATGTTCTTGAGGTTGAAGTGTTTCTCAGCATACTGAAGTACTTTCTCTGCTCTCTTTTTTCTTTTTCCTGTTAATTCCTTTTGAACTCTTTTGTTTAAAGATAAAAAGAAAATGAAATGAGGACTTGTTAAGGGAAACGAAATTTTTGGAAAAGAGGACGCGTCCAGAGTAAGAGGACGCGTCAAGCTTATGAGGATGTGTTTTGGAAATCACTTACTTGGTTCTAAGTGGAAGCGAACCCGGGTTCTCTTGACATCATAGATGTAGAAGAAAGGTTCCTTCCAATCCCTCTCGTGGCTGATCTTGCCCTTATTGAATCCTTTGTTGTTCAACCACTTGTTGACTACAAAGAAATGGTAGCCTGGAATGAATTTTCTGATGCTGTAGAAGAAGCTTAATTCCTTCATGGAGGGCACGCCTAGTCCAAGATTGTGGTACATAATGTACAAAGCCCATGCTAGTTTGTATAAGTTTGGAGATAATTGAACCGGGGTAACGTCATACAATTTTAAAATCTTTTTGATGTATGGGTGCAAGGGCGCGCCCACGCCTAGAGAGATTAGTTTTTGTGTGAGCACCATTCTAGGGATCCTTTGATTCCCAATGTTGAAGATGTGTGGCCTCATTGTACGAAGAGGGCGCGCCCAGATGCCCTCCATGTCATAGTATTTCATGTGCCACTAGATCTCCAAGTTAGTTGTAGTGGAGTCGAGGGCTACACAAGCTAGCTTGCTTTCATTTTTCCTCCGAGCATTTTTCTCTGCTTCGGTTAGAGCACCAAGCTTTGTCCAGTCATAATCTACTTCAACATCTGAGGGTTCCCAGTGTTCGAGGGGCGAATCGGATTTTTGAGGAGACACAGGGTATTTTTCAGGGTCAGGAATCCTCTTTTCCAATTCACTAATGTTGAGAGGGGACGCGTCCTGTGAAAGAGCCGTGTCCTGAGAAGCAGCCGAAGAAGGGGACGCGTCGTTATCTGAAGTAATCATGCGTAGGGGCTGTTGGCTGGTTGTGGGTATAATTTCATCATTCGTCCAATCTTCGATAGCAGCCCTAGCATTGAGAATTGGAGTTCTTTTTTGTTTGAATCCTTTCTTTTTCATTCTAGAGCTTATAGGGGTGTGATCCATAGAATCGGAACTGGAATCAGACATTATAGAAGTCTTTGATTTGAGAGATTCGAAGACGCGTCTTTCTGCTTTAAGGAAGGAACTCATCCTGTGAAATTCAGGGAAATCGGGTTTGAAAGAGATCAAGTGTGGGGTGTAGATCCTAAGGCGTTTGTTGAGAACTTTGAATGGATGGAAAAGTGATGAAGAAGACGCATCCTCCATCTGCAAAAGAAGGTAGAAAAACTTCAGGACGCGTCCACAAAAAAAAAGAGAACAAAGGGAAGATACTGAAAACGTACGAGGACGCTGAAAGGAATATGTCCTAAGTCCAATCATGTATTAGGATTTAGGAATAACTTTTTATGTAATCTGTTTTGATTTCATTGATATTAATAAAAGACTTGTTTTGTTTTTATTACGGGCTCTATCTATTTAAGTGTTTAAATAAGATATACCATAGTTTAGAGTAAAGCTTTTTATGGATTATGATGAGATCATAATAGTGAGACCTAAAAGATGATAACTCTAAACTTAAATAGTTCCTGATCATAGGATTACTAACTGGTAATTAATAATCCGCAAAGATCGGTACATACTATGCTTGCTTCATTATGAAGGATGTCTGTTCTCATAGACATTTGTGTGGTGACACTATAGCTAGTATGTAGGTGCTTATTATAGAATAAGTTCACTGAACATGACTCAAACAGCTGAACAACTGATGGAGTTCACTCACGTGTCAGCAGTTGTTCACATAGTGATATTTGTACAAGTATCCTTAGACTTGAGGTCATCATAGTCATCTTGTGTACACTGAACTATGCTTTGGTTTAGTTCTTAGTCTCCAGGGACAATTATTAGGGCTCTACTGGGTATAGGAATTTGTACACGAAGATAGTGTATGATCAATAAAGGATCTACCCCTTCCAGTGAAGGAAGTGAATGTTCAAGGCTGATCCACTTATGCTAGTTCAGGAATCTCTGGCCAGAGTGAATGAAATTAGAAAGGAGTTTCTAATTTGCATAGAACTAAGCATAGTAAATGGTAAGCAAGTGATTAAATTAGATAGGCTTGACACAAGATCCATGCCTTGTATTTAATCAGGACATTATAGGGTAGAAGGAGTTTATTGTACGGTAACTATTCACTGAATAGGTTCTTGGTATTCTAAGCAGTGAATTCGTATTATCCGGATAGTCGCGATATGCTGAGAAGTATCCCTCACGATGTAGAATAAATATGATTAATTAATTAATCATATTTAATAAATTAGAGAATTTATATAAATAATGATAAAATAGTTTTATTATTATTTATTTCTACTACCGGCTTAATATTGAACCTACAGGGTCACACCATAAAAAGAAAATGATTTAATGGTGGAGGAATTAATTAATAATGGCTAATAATTATTTATTTATGAAATAAATAATTAATTGTCAAATTTAATAATTGATTAAATGAGATTTAATTGATTATAAATTAATTAAGAAAAGTTCTTAATATTATTAATTAAGAATTTAATTTTTGGAAATTAAATCAAGAGAGAGAATTATTTCTAAAGTGTTTAGAAAAAGTATTAATAATTAAAAGGTGTTTTAATTATTAATGAAAATAATAAATGGGTTAATAATAATAATATTTTATGGGAAAATTTCAGCTAAAAATTTTGCCTATAAATATACTATTATAAACCCTATTTTCATTCTAACCCAAAAAAAAACCCAAAAAGTTTTTAGAAAACCTAATTCTCTCCACCTCCTCCTCCTTAACGTCGTTTTCTTGGTGGATACTGGTGGAGTGCTTCACGTTTGAGGAGCAGCTGCTAAGGATCTCCGATCATTGCTTTTGGATCGCTATTAAAGGTTAGTAATCGATTCATATGTTTTAATCACGATTTATATGCTTTTATTTGGATTTTATATGTGTAAAATTGTTTTACCATGCCTCCGCTGCGATTAAAATCCAACACTGGTATCAGAGCATAGGTTGTATGCATATAGATCTGTGGTAAAAATTTCAGAATTTTATGTGCTTGTATGAATTAATTATGATTTTTACAAGTTATATTATGGATTAATTTTGTCTGATGAGAAATCATTTCTCAGAATAATTTTGAATGTTGATCTGGGTTCTACAAGTGTTGTAGATCGTTTGGGTATTTTTTTCATAATTTTATGATGTATAGATTTTTTATTATGAATTTTTGAAGATCTTGCAATTAAATTCGTAATTAAATAATCATATATATATATATAAATTGTAAGCATGTATATATATATATCTGCTGCTGTTGCTGTACTGACTGATGGCACGGAAGCAAGACAAAGAAACAGAACAACACGGCGATCGAGAACTGTCAGGCGGCGGCAGGTGCAGGCGCGTGTAGCGCACGCGCGCGCGGGAGGGTGTGGCGCATTCTGGGAATGCGTTACACACTGTGGCGCATTCACGGAATGCGTTACACCTTTTAATGGCTTAAAAGGGTTGTAACGCATCACCGGAATGCGTTACAGGGCTTGTAACGCGTTCCTGTAATGCGTTACAGCCCGACTGTCCACATTAAATTTGATTTTTGGGAGTTTCGTAACTCCGTTTTGGGCGTGCAATATATCGTTGGATTCGTTTTTCCGAGACGAATCTAATGGATTGATCAAATTTTAGTTTATATAAAAGTTTTGAACTGTTTATATTTCCGAAAGTGTTTTAAAGCTGTTTTTAACTATTTTAACTGCTTTTAAATGCTTCATGTGATACATAGAGATGTATAATGCTTAGACCAATATGCTAGATGATGTAACATACCTACCTTGATGTTTATTCATGTTGATATATGTGATATATGCTTAGTTTATCATGCGATGATAGATTTAGGTGAACTTAAATGAACATAAGGCGTTTGTTAGACAACCTAGTATAGTGAAAGTGTTTCATAACCTTAATAATAATATTATGAATACAATCATGAGATTCTTGTGTTTATGAAACACGTAATTGAATATGAATTTTTGATATGAGAGAAAGGATGATTCTGTCAACAACAGATTTCTATCTGTAAGAAAGGGTTATTAAGTGACGCCTCTTGACAATGTTCCACCCGATCTGGGAATCATCTGATTATTGATTATTGATTTGAAATATTTAATTTAAAAGGAAGAATCTCTTTATAATATGATTATGATTGTAACGTAATATAATCCCTCTAAAATTAAATAATATCAAGTAGTAATTGGCCAATGAAACAACGGGCTTGTGTCGGTCATAGCCTTCCAACATGATAGAAAAGTAGTTCTTATTTTTAAATCATTGTCGGTTCGTTCTACAACCGAGGGCTTTGATTTCGAAATAAGAAATACTTGTCTATTACATAGAGATGTGTACATTGAATAAGAATCTAAAGGTCGGTACGTGCCACAGCCGTGGGCCGTTGGAGACTGATTCAAATGTACGGAATATTGGGTTAGACTTGACTTAGAATATTGAGTTTGTCGTGCCACAGCCGTGACTCAATTATTCAAGAGGCTAAAGTTTGATTAGGGAATAACATAAGATGTAATTGACAAGAGTTGTCTGCCTATTGAACATTACATGGCGGTTCGTGCTACAGCCGGGGTTGTGTAATGGAATGTAGGATCCCTATTCCCACTAGCATTATGAATGCTTAATTTTTTCACGTAGGGGGTTGAATAAATTAGATAAACTAGTGGGAGCCACTTATGAATAAAGACCCGATTCATATAGTGTTTTGAAATGAAATTGAATATTTGCTAAGTGTTGTTATGTGTTTATCATTTACAGATTTACTATATTATATCTTCTGCACTATCACTCAGGAGCATACTAGATGCTCACAAGTTGACTGATCCTAATTTAGCTGTATGCTTTCACTGTAACAAGTTAGGGCACTGGAAGAGAAACTGCAAGGTTTACCTTGCAGAATTGAAGAAGAGGAAGGGTAGTAAGACTACCGCTTCTGATTCAGGCATGTTCATGATCGAAGTTAATATGTCACTAGGTCAAATTTCTACTTGGGTATTAGATACCGCCTGTGGTTCTCATATTTGCAATTCGTTGCGAGGACTAAAGGGAAGTAGGAATCTTGAAAAAGATGAGGTGATTCTACGTATGGGCAATGGAGCAAGTGTTGCGGCCATAGCTGTAGGATCATTTAGTTTACATATGCCTACGGGCAAGACTATTATTTTGAATAATTGTTATTACGTTCCCTCTATTGTGAGGAATATTGTTTCTATCCCTATGTTGGATTTGGATGGTTTTTCATTTATTATTAAGAATAATGAATGTTCTATCCTTAGAGATAATGTTCTTTATGGACGTGGAATTTTAAATAATGGTCTGTATGTATGTGACGTAGAGCATGATTTACTTCAGATTGAACAAACTAATAAAAGAAAACGAGATGATGAAAATCTGACCTATTTATGGCACTGTAGGCTAGGTCATATTAGTGAAAATAGACTTCAGACATTGCATAAGGAAGGGTTACTAGACCCCTTTGATTTTGAATCATATCCTACATGCGAGTCTTGTCTATTGGGTAAAATGACCAAATCTCCATTTAGTGGACATGGAGAAAGGGCTGCAGATTTGCTAGGATTGGTACACACAGATGTATGTGGACCAATGTCTACGCAAGCCATGGGAGGATTTTCGTACTTCATTACTTTCATAGATGATAGATCTAGATTCAGATATGTGTATTTGATGAAACACAAGTCTGAAGCCTTTGAAAAGTTCAAGAAATATAAACATGAAGTGGAGAAACAAACCAAACACAGTATTATAACTCTTCGATCAGATCGAGGTGGTGAATACTTGAATGGAGAGTTTCTAGATTATCTCAAAGAAAATGGTATAGTCTCCCAGTGGACTCCTCCATATACTCCACCGTTGAATGGGGTATATGAAAGGAGAAATCGAACTCTGTTAGACATGGTTCGGTCCATGATGAGCTATGCGAATCTTCCAGTATTCCTATGGGGTTACGCATTGGAAACCTCAGCATATTTACTGAATAAGGTGCCTTCCAAATCTGTTCCTCAAACTCCATATGAGATATGGAAAGAAAGGAAACCGAGTCTTAAACACGTTAAGATTTGGGGATGTCCAGCTTATGTCAAGAAAGTTAACCCAGATAAGCTGGAATCTCGATCCATAAAATGTAGTTTTGTGGGATATCCTAAAGAGACTTTAGTGTATTACTTTTACACCGATCATCGGGTGTTTGTCTCCAGACATGCTACCTTCTTGGAAAAGGAGTTTATCCTTGAAGGAAACAGTGGGAGCAAAATTGAACTTGATGAAGTTCAAGAAGCACAAACTACTACGGTTCAAGTGGAAACACCTGTTCAGACTGAACAACCTTCTGTGGAACAGCCCATTCGTAGGTCAGAGAGAGTGTCTCGCCAACCTGAGAGATATTATGGCCTTGTCATTAAGAATGACAATGAGTTGTTAATCATTGATGAAGACGACCCTAAGACCTATAATGAGGCTATGAGTAGTGTTGACTCAGAGAAATGGCATAGTGCCATGAAATCCGAAATGGAATCTATGTATACCAACCAAGTATGGACTCTGGTTGAAGCGCCTGAAGGTGTTAAGCCTATTGGGTGCAAGGGGTATATAAGAGAAAGATTGGAGCACGGTAACATTTCTTGTATTGTATGTGGATGACATACTTCTTATAGGAAATGATATACCGATGCTGCAATCAGTCAAAGTATGGCTATCAAAGAACTTCACCATGAAGGACTTGGGAGAAGCATCCTACATTCTCGGTATGAAGATCTATAGAGATAGATCTAGAAGAATGATAGGTCTTACCCAGGGTACATACATCCAGAAAGTGCTTAAAAGGTTTAGCATGGAAAACTCCAAAAGAGGTCTCATACCGATGAGTCATGGAGTGTCCCTTTCCGAAAAAATGTCCCCTAAGACACTTGAGGAAAGAGAGCGTATGAGTAAGATTCCTTATGCTTCAGCAATAGGATCTATCATGTACGCGATGTTGTGTACAAGGCCTGATGTTGCTTATTTAATTAGTGTGACGAGCAGATATCAGTCCAATCCAGGTGAAGACCACTGGAAAATAGTGAAAAACATCCTTAAGTACTTGCGAAGGACTCAGGACATTTTTCTTGTTTTTGGCGGTGAATCTGAGTTAAAAATAGAGGGTTATACTGACTCTAGTTTTCAATCAGAGAGTGATAGCAAATCCATGTCAGGGTATGTGTTTACTCTAAACGGTGGTGCGATAAGTTGGAAGAGTTCCAAACAGTCGACAACGGCTGACTCCACAGCGGAAGCAGAATATATAGCTGCAAGTGAGGCTGCAAAAGAAGCTGTTTGGATGAGGAAATTTGTTTCTGAGTTAGGAGTTGTTCCTAGCGTCGAAGAGCCTATTGTGTTGTATTGTGATAACAACGCAGCAATAACACAAGCCAAGGAACCTAGGTCTCATAAAAATTCCAAACATGTCCTGCGGCGCTTTCTTCTGATTAGGGAGATTGTTGAAAGAGGAGATGTCAACGTCGAGAGAGTTAACACACATAACAACGTAGCAGACCCACTCACAAAGCCACTTTCTCAGAGTCACTTTGATCGTTATAAAGACAAGATGGGTATTAGATACTAGAGTGATTGGCTTTAGTACAAGTGGGAGATTGAAAGGAATATGTCCTAAGTCCAATCATGTATTAGGATTTAGGAATAACTTTTTATGTAATTTGTTTTGATTTCATTGATATTAATGAAAGACTTGTTTTGTTTTTATTACGGGCTCTATCTATTTAAGTGTTTAAATAAGATATACCATAGTTTAGAGTAAAGCTTTTTATGGATTATGATGAGATCATAATAGTGAGACCTAAAAGATGATAACTCTAAACTTAAATAGTTCCTGATCATAGAATTACTAAATGGTAATTAATAATCCGTAAAGATCGGTACATACTATGCTTGCTTCATTATGAAGGATGTCTGTTCTCATAGACATTTGTGTGGTGACACTATAGCTAGTATGTAGGTGCTTATTATAGAATAAGTTCACTGAACATGACTCGCACAGCTGAACAACTGATGGAGTTCACTCACGTGTCAGCAGTTGTTCACATAGTGATAGTTGTACAAGTATCCTTAGACTTGAGGTCATCATAGTCATCTTGTGTACACTGAACTATGCTTTGGTTTAGTTCTTAGTCTCCAGGGACAATTATTAGAGCTCTACTGGGTATAGGAATTTTTACACGAAGATAGTGTATGAATAATAAAGGATCTACCCCTTCCAGTGAAGGAAGCAAATGTTCAAGGCTGATCCACTTATGCTAGTTCAGGAATCTCTGGCCAGAGTGAATGAAATTAGAAAGGAGTTTCTAATTTGCATAGAACTAAGCATAGTAAATGGTAAGCAAGTGATTAAATTAGATAGGCTTGACACAAGATCCATGCCTTGTATTTAATCAAGACATTGTAGGGTAGAAGGAGTTTATTGTACGGTAACTATTCACTGAATAGGTTCTTGGTATTCTAAGCAGTGAATTCGTATTATCCGGATAGTCGCGATATGCTGAGAAGTATCCCTCACGATGTAGAATAAATATGATTAATTAATTAATCATATTTAATAAATTAGAGAATTTATATAAATAATGATAAAATAGTTTTATTATTATTTATTTCTACTACCAACTTAATATTGAACCTACAGGGTCACACCATAAAAAGAAAATGATTTAATGGTGGAGGAATTAATTAATAATGGTTAATAATTATTTATTTATGAAATAAATAATTAATTGGCAAATTTAATAATTGATTAAATGAGATTTAATTGATTATAAATTAATTAAGAAAAGTTCTTAATATTATTAATAAAGAATTTAATTTTTGGAAATTAAATCAAGAGAGAGAATTATTTCTAAAGTGTTTAGAAAAAGGATTAATAATTAAAAGGTGTTTTAATTATTAATGAAAATAATAAATGGGTTAATAATAATAATATTTTATGGGAAAATTTCAGCGGAAAATTTTGCCTATAAATACACTATTATAAACCTTATTTTCATTCTAACCCAAAAAAAACCCAAAAAGTTTTTAGAAAACCTAATTCTCTCCACCTCCTCCTCCTCCTTAACGTCGTTTTCTTGGTGGATATCGGTGGAGTGCTTCACGTTTGAGGAGCAGCTGCTAAAGATCTCCGATCGTTGATTTTGAATCGCTATTAAAGGTTAGTAATCGATTTATATGTTTTAATCACGATTTATATGCTTTTATTTGGATTTTATATGTGTAAAAGTATTTTACCATGCCTCCGCTGTGATTAAAATCCAACAGACGCGTCCTAAGAATCTATCGCAGGAGACGTACTACGATGACGCGTCCTAGTAAGGCACTGCCTCTATATGACCTTTGGTTAAAACAACTTAAAAACATGTCTTAAACGAGACGCGCCCTTTGAGGATGACGCATCCTAAACTAGCAGAATACGTAGGAATTCTAATCGGTTATAAGCAATTTGGGGGAAATTCTCTAAAAATCTAAAAATCTAAAAACCTGAAATTAGAGAATCAAAGGAGCTAAATATGATGTTTTTACCTATACATACACATATATATGCAAAAGGGAATGAAGAACAGTCAAAGGAGAAACGAAGCATACGAACGATTTTTCGCTTATTGCGGTTGGATTACTCGACCAAATAAAGAAATAAAAGACTTTTACGTACCTCGTAAGTTGAGGGTTGGATTGAGCTAAAGAAATCGAGAAATGGCCGGCTAAATCGTCGGAGTTTTGAACTTGAAGTTTAGAGGCGGCGACGATGGCGGTTTTCTGAGAAAGAAAAGGGTAAACTGTCGATGGGAGTTCCCTTTTAGGGTATTTATAGAAGAAGGTTAGCTGACGTGGAGGACAGCTGTGTGCCATGAGTATAAAGTGAAGGCAAGACGCGTCCTCGGTAATTGACACGTCCTGTGTTTGTGAGCCAAATTTCGTTGTTTGAATTTAAGGATAAAAATTCCAATTTTATTTTCAACTGCAAATGGAATTTGGGGGGTAGTTATACCCAAAATTTGGCATTGGATTGACTCGGGTCAAATGCGGATTAAGTACAGTCAACATCGGTATTGCATTATGGAAGGTGAAGACGTATGCACAGAGGACGCGCCTACATTTGAGGAGAAGTTTTATGGTCTGATAATAGAGAAGCTTGTGAGTGCATGATTAGGGAAGAACGCGTCCAAGTGTTGTGGACGCGTCAGCCGTGGTGAAAGTACTTGGCAAATGTGGTCTTTTGGCAATGGAAGCTGGAGGACGCGCCCGTCCATATTAGGATGCGTCTTGTCGCCGTGGCATGCTGTAAGAAATACTTGTTGAGGAAATAATACTGATTTCATAAAAGTGATGACGCGCCCAAGGTCTTAGGACGCGTCCTGTGTTTGGTCTATACACTCTTAATGGTGACTTCAGGACAAAGCTTGCATGGAGAGGAGCAGTGGAGATTATTTTTACTAATGTATTTATTGCAGGTACTCTTTGAAGAATTCCCTCCTTGAGACGGTCAAGAAGGGGGATGTCCGTGAAAAGCTTGAAGGCCTCTAGGGGTATGCCTGATGATTGAAGGCCTCCTTCTGTATTCAACGGGTGTCCTCATTGGGGGATGCAGGGTTAACATTGGTGTGTGTTTTGGGAACTCTGTTCTTGTATTCAACGGGTGTCCTCATTGGAGAACTTTGGAGTCATCCGGCACTTTGCACCCAAGAGCTTGGGATCACCTGTCCTGTTATCTGGTGGGTTATCCTCATTCGGGGGACAGGGATGCGTCCGGTACTTGGGGTAAACCGTGGCTATACCTGCATCCGTAAATCAAGGGAGATAGATGTAGCGGAGTGTTATTCTTGCGCAGGGAGATGCACTATCCGTGAAGTCCTGCGATTATGGACGAGCCTTGGGCCTTCGCGGTTGGGCCTCATAGTTGGACATTCCTAAAGCTAGCGGAAGACGGACTTTGGATGGGCTTCTATCGGGACTAGGATAAGAAGTCTAAGCCCATTAGATTTCTTGTTCCACAAGAACTACGTCAGGCTTGATCCCTATATAAAGGGTACGTAGGCACATTGAGAGGGTAAGAAGTTGAGAGCTGATAAGAGAGCCACCACTTACTCTGATCAATCTCAGCCTAAAACAACCACAAACCACCACATACAGCTTGATTTTCCGGCGAAGAACCACCGTGATAGATCTTAATTATGGTAAGAAACCTCAATATTTGAAATGAGTTTTAAGCCCAATCTAAAACTCCCAAACAGCCACTTAGGCGAGCAGCCTGGATGGAGAGTAATTATATTTGTAATTGAAAATAGTTAGGCATTTCAAATTAAATATAATTTATTATGTAAAATATTATTTTTGTAAATATTTTTGCACAAAATTTTATTTTTGTAAATATTTTTAGAAATTCGTAAAATTATAAATAATTTTACAAAAAGTTATTTTTGGTAAATTTCCTATTTTTATGTTTGTATTGTGGCATTATCATAATTTATATTATTATATTTTAAATTTTACTTTAGTTTTTAAATATAAAAAAGAAGGGAAATTAATATTTCATTAATGAAATTAAAATAAAAATATCTTCTGATTCGTTTTAAATAAGGTATGAAGAAGTATCTCTTGGTTGAGCCATTATGAACATATAAATAATTACGCGACAAAAAAAACATATAAATCATTAACTTTTATTAGTTAAGAAATAGGAAATCACTTACAAATTGTTGCAAATTGTTGCTGCATTAGATTATTCAAATTATACACTACTGTATTTCTAAAAATTTACCTAAGAGTTTCATAAAAATAACTTACTGGAGTTGCTATTACTTATAAGTTTTAAAACGGGAACTATAATGTGAACCCTCTCCTAACTAACTAATCCAAGATAAAACAGTATTAGTAATATCCCATCTATACTGTATTGTTTTATTATATTAAAAATTAAATATTAAAAATTTGGTTGTTTTTTCTCTTATCACTTAATTCAAAATCGTTAGATCAAATTAATGAGAACCGATAAATATAAATTTTAAAAAATAATATTTAATGAATATAAAATTGGAATCATATTGGCAATATAATAAAATTATGAATTAAAATTTATAATGACAAAACTAATTGTGCATCATACTCGTTACGTACTAATATTATAAACAAATTAAGGCATAAACAAATTTTGTTACAAGAGAAATATAAGTTAGGATACGTAAGCGCATACGTTAGTCGTATAATAAAATCACATGATACAATTTTGACCGTCAAATATTTAAAACATTTTCCCACTTACATAGAATCCACAAATTGCACTCGACAACATAAACGACCGATCATTCCGTGTTGTGTGCCAGCTGCCAACCAGTCACAACTCATAACCAATATAAGGAACAAGAACAACCTTTGTCCATTAAGAGCAACTATAATCATGGATGTTAACGTCATGTGACATGAACGGTTTTGACATTCTTGATAGCACTCTGATTAAGAAATGTCATTGACATGTCAAGTAAGTTGACATCTTGACATGGGGTGTCAAAGTTGGCATCCCATAAAGTAAGGGCCAACTTCGATCCCAATATGAATGATACATAAATATTATTTTTAATATATTTTTATTATTTATTTCTTTATTGAATTAGTGAAATTGACATCTTGTAGTGCCAATTTGAAAGAAGGATACTAAAGTTGATATGGAAGAAAAAAAAATTTAAAATACAATATATTTGATTATGTGGCAAAATTGACACCTTTAAAGGTGTCAAAAATTGAATATACTCTACCACTCAAATAGATCATACAATTGCAACCCCATTAGTACCAATCCTAAGAGCAACTGCAGCACTTGGATCAATTTTTCAAATATTCCTACCCCGGAGATAAGTCACCCAGGTAAAAGTAGTTAGTCCTTAAATTATTGTTAAGTGAATATCTCCAACAAAACGGGTCTGTTTTACCCAGTTTAAAGTAATATATTCATAATGCAGGACATTTCAAAGTTATTAAATTAAACTTCATTTGTACAATTCGGTAACAAAAACTAAGGTTATTTATTCAATTTGCAAATAAAACTTTACTTATAAATTTTAAATTCTAAAATAAATTTTTATATATAATCAAATTAAAGTGATTAAAAGTTTGAAAATATTATTAAAATATAAAACCCGTAATTAAAATGCACCATTTAATTTAAAAACATCAAATAATAATGTCACCTAAGGAAATATTAAATTTAAACATTACAATATAAGCAAAAATTAATGATTATTATAAAATATGTTGAATCACGTCATTTTGTAGCTGGCGATGTATCCGTTTATCACGCATCTGCATAATATTTTAAATATATGTTTCATATGGGAAAAAAGTTCTTCACCCAAGTTTAGTTTCATTAAGCCATTTATTCCATCATCATAAGTTGGTAGTGGATCAAACTGAGTGGCATATATGTCCCTCTCGTCTTCAACAATCATATTATGTATTATGATGCATGCTCTCGTGATTCTCCCAAGATCTGCTCTGTCCCAAAAGCGTGTTGGATCACATACAATTGCGAAACAGGACTATAACACACTAAACACTCGTTCAACATCTTTTCGTTGGCTTTCTTGATAATTTGAAAATAATTTTATTTTCTCACGTTGTGGTCGTGATATCGTTTTAATGAATGTTGACCATTCAATATATATTCCATTGGTTAGGTAATATCCCATATTATAATTATTTCCATTGATAGTAAAATTTATTTCTGGAGCACGGCCTTGTAGCACATCAAAAATACTGGTGATCGTTCTAAAATATTTTTTTCATTATTTGATCCAACAACTTCAACAAAAAACATTTCATATTCATAGATCAGATAAACCAACCGCTTCCAATATAATTTTTGCAACTCCATTGTGAACACTCACGAACCCTTCCATACTTTTGGACAATTTTTCCATTGTCATGCAATTAATACTTCTCATCATACCAGGAAAGGCACGAGCCTCACCCATCTATAATAGGCGTTGCACGTCATTCGATTTTATCTTCAACCCACCTTCAATATTAACATTGTGTTACTCACTAACAATCAACTTAAGTTAATTTGTAGAGGGGGTTAAATACAAATTAAATTTTTCACAGTAATTTATATTTGCGAAATAAAAACTGAACACGAATATTCAAAATTTTCAGGGGATTTGTTATTCGACTTTCCACTTGAGGTTTATATTGAAGAAATAATCTGTTACGATTAAAAAGTAATCTTACAACTACAGTTTACAGTGTTTCACTCAGAAGAGTCTCTCTTTCGCTCTTGATATTATAAATCTATTTCTTAAGTGATACATCTGCTAAAACTTGGTTTATATACCACAAAGTTACAATACTTGTTATACAATACATAACACAGTCTTCTAGGTACAACAAGATTGCTTCTGCATTTTTTCCAATGAGGCTTGATAAATGATGCTAAATTTTATCTTGATATATTGCTTTGAATATCCCTCGGATTTGTCATGCATAGTAAATATAATGTTTCTTCTTCTTCAGAATCCAAGATCACATGCAAAGTTTATTTTGGCTTTCATTTCTTTACTGAGATTCCCACCAACCCATGTGCTATGTCAGACTCAGGACTTGACCAATATCGAGTCACTATCACCAACTATGTGAGTTCCCTGAGTTGTTGACAGTCACTGGATTAGCCGTTGATGTAGTTAGCCGTTGATGCTGTAGCTTAACTTAGCAGTTGATAGCTCACTTCACTTAATCAAAATTATATGGCATCAAGTATTTACAATTATCCACCCTATTCTAAATTATCCGTTGAGTCAATATGACTTCTGAATGAATAACAACATTACTATCTATAGCAAGAATCTCACAGAAAATGTTATAAAAACCTCATCAGTTGATGAGCTACTCTTTCAACGGCTATCCCTTAGGATGGCTAGTTATTGAAGACTACAGTTTAACTAAACATAATTATGTCATGTGATTTGCTTATCATCAAGATTCAGGTTTGATTCCTAACAATCTCCCCCAATTTATGACTGATAGAATAACAGCTGTAAATTAAAAGCCTTGATGATAACAAAACACATTCTGAATAATGAACACTAAGATTGCATTATTATATTATGTTAAGCTGTTGATAAATGGAGTGTACAAGCAATATAGATTTGAGGAAAAAATGTTACACTGAAAGTAGCTCCTTTAAGCTGAGCATGTGAGAGCTTTTTCTCTTTCAGATTCCTTGCTTTTTGATACTCCAATCTGTCTTTTTAAGAAATACAAGAAAGGTACATTCACCCATTCCTAATGCACCTCGAAATACATGTTTTAACTGTGGTAGTGCTAATCATCTTGCTGTTACTTGCAGGAAGAATAAAGGGATACATACTGTTCCTCCTAAGTCAGAGTTTAGGAATAGAATAGTTAAATATAAATCTCAGAATCCATGTTTTCATTGTGGTAGTGTTTGGCATTCAATTTACACATGTAAAGAGTATCATAATTTATATTATGACTATTATGAACTGAAACCGTCTTTAAATAAATCTAAAGTTATTTCTGCATGTGTAAACTGAAGGGTTTTTAGCACATAAATGCAGCGAAAACGTAAATTTAAATCTTAAAAAAACCGAAACCCTCCGCAGGATCCATGCGAAAAATAATATTTAATTCGTAGTTCAGTATGTTTACCTTAAGAAGCTTTAAGTTAATAGAAAGATGGAGGTCTTTAATGGCGATCCAAAAATGATGAACGAAGATCTTTAGCAGCTGCTCCTCAAGTGTGAAGCACTCCACCGGTATCCACCAAGAAAACGATGTAATGAAGGAGGAGGAGATGGAGAGAATTAGGGTTTTGTAAATCTTTTTGGTTGAGGAAAAAATAGGGTCTATAATATTATATTTATAGGCAAAATTTTCAGCTAAAAATTTTGCCATAAAATATTATTATTATTAACCCTTTATTATTCTCACTAATAATTAAAACACCTTTTAATTATTAATCCTTTTTTCTAAACTCTTTAGAAATAATTCTCTCACTTGATTTAATTTCCAAAAATTAAATTCTAAATTAATAATATTAAGAACCTTTTCTTAATTAATTTATAATCAATTAAATGTCATTTAATCAATTATTAAATTTACCAATTAATTATTTATTTCACAAATAAATAATTATCAGCCATTATTAATTAATTCCTCCACCATTAAATCATTCTCTTTTATGGTGTGACCCTGTATGTTCAATATTAAGCTGGTTGTAGAAATAAATAATAATAAAACTATTTTATCATTATTTATATAAATTTTCTAATTCATTAAATATGATTAATTAATTAATCATATTTATTCTACATCGTGAGGGATACTTCTCAGCATATCGCGACTATCCGGATAATACGAATCCATTGCTTAGAATACCAAGAACCTATTCAGTGAGTAGTTACCGTACAATTAATTGCTTCTACCCTGCAATGTCACGATTAAATACAAGGCATGGAACTTGTGTCAAGCCTATCTTATTTAATCACTTGCTTTCTCATTCACTATGCTTAGTTCTATTTAATGTAAATTAGAAACTCCTTTCTAATTTCATTCACTCTGGCCAGAGATTCCTGAACTAACATAAGTGGATCAGCATTGAACATTCTCTTCCTACACTGGAAGGGGTAGATCCTTTATTGATCATACACTATCTTCGTGTACAAATTCCTATACCCAATAGAGCCTTTATAATTGTCCCTTGAGACTAAGAACTAAACCAAAGCATAGTTCAGTGTACACAAGATGACTATGATGACCTCAAGTCTAAGGATACTTGTGCAACTATCACTATGTGAACAACTGCTGACACGTGAGTGAACTCCATTAGTTGTTCAGCTGTGTGAGTCATGTTTAGTGAACTTATTCTATAATAAGCACCTACATACTAGCTATAGTGTCACCACACAAATGTCTATGAGAACAGACATCCTTCATAATGAAGCAAGCATAGTATGTACCGATCTTTGCGGATTATTAATTACCAGTTAGTAATCCTACGACCAGGAACTATTTAAGTTTAGAGTTATCATTTTTTAGGTCTCATTATTATGATCTCATCACAATCCATAAAAAGCTTTACTCTGAATTGTGGTATATCTTATTTAAACATTTAAATAGACAGAGCCCGCAATAAAAATAAAACAAGTCTTTTATTAATATGAATGAAATCAAAATAGATTACATAAAAGTTATTCTTAAATCCTCATACATGATTGGACTTAGGACATATCTCTTTCAATCTCCCACTTGTACTAAAGCCAATCATTTTGGTATCTAATACCCATCTTGTCTTTATGATGATCAAAGTGACTCTGAGAAAGTGGCTTTGTGAGTGGGTCTGCTACGTTGTTATGTGTGTCAACTCTCTCGACGTTGACATCTCCTCTTTCAACAATCTCCCTAATCAGATGAAAGCGCCGCAGGATATGTTTGGAATTTCTATGAGACCTAGGTTCCTTGGCTTGTGCTATTGCTACGTTGTTATCATAATACAACATAATAGGCTCTTCAACGCTAGGAAAAACTCCCAACTCAGAAACAAATTTCCTCATCCAAACGGCTTCTTTTGCAACCTCACTTGCAGCTATATATTCTGCTTCCGCTGTGGAGTCAGCCGTTGTAGACTGTTTGGAACTCTTCCAACTAATCGCACCACCATTCAGAGTAAACACGTACCCTGACATGGATTTGCTATCACTTTCTGATTGAAAACTAGAGTCAGTATAACCCTTTATTTTCAACTCAGATTCACCACCAAAAACAAGAAAAATGTCCTGAGTCCTTCGCAAGTACTTAAGGATGTTTTTCACTGCTTTCCAGTGGTCTTCACCTGGATTGGACTGATATCTGCTCGTCACACTAATTGAATAAGCAACATCAGGCCTTGTACACAACATCGCGTACATGATAGATCCTATTGCTGAAGCATAAGGAATCTTACTCTTACGCTCTCTTTCCTCAGGTGTCTTAGGAGACATTTTTTCGGAAAGGGACACTCCATGGCTCATCGGTATGAGACCTCTTTTGGAGTTTTCCATGATAAACCTTTTAAGCACTTTCTGGATGTATGTACCCTGGGTAAGACCTATCATTCTTCTAGATCTATCTCTATAGATCTTCATACCGAGAATGTAGGATGCTTCTCCCAAGGCGTTCATGGTGAAGTTCTTTGATAGCCATACTTTGACTGATTGTAGCATCGGTATATCATTTCCTATAAGAAGTATGTCATCCACATACAATACAAGAAATGTTATCGCGCTCCCACTAATCTTCTTGTAGACACATGGTTCATCTATGTTTTTGATAAAACCAAACTCTTTGATTGTCTCATCAAAACGGATGTTCCATCTACGAGAAGCTTGCCTTAAATCATATATGGTTCGCAGCAGCTTACACACTAGGTGTTCATTTCCCTTGGAAAGAAAACCCTCTGGCTGTGTCATATACACTTCCTCCTCAAGTTCCCCATTGAGGAAGGCCATTTTCACGTCCATTTTCCAGATCTCATAGTCGTAGTAAGCAGCAATCGCAAGCAAAATCCAAATTGATTTTAACAGGGCTACAGGCGAAAAAGTTTCATCAAAGTTAATCCCTTGCCTTTGTTTGAATCCTTTTACCACGAGCCTGGCCTTATAGGTCTCCACCTGGCCATCTGCTCCAATCTTTCTTTTGTATACCCATTTGCACCCAATAGGCTTAACACCTTCAGGCGCCTCAACCAGAGTCCATACTTGGTTGGTATACATAGATTCCATTTTGGATTTCATGGCACTATGCCATTTCTCTGAGTCAACACTACTCATAGCCTCATTATAGGTCACAGGGTCGTCATCATCAATGATTGACAACTCATTGTCATTCTTAATGACAAGGCCATAATACCTCTCAGGTTGGCGAGACACTCTCCCTGTCCTATGAATGGGCTGTTCCACAGAAGGTTGTTCAGTCTGAACAGGTGTTTCCACTTGATCCGTAGTAGTTTGTGCTTCTTGAACTTCATCAAGTTCAATTTTGCTCCCACTGTTTCCTTCAAGGATAAACTCCTTTTCCAAGAAGGTAGCATGTCTGGAGACAAACACCCGATGATCGGTGTAAAAGTAATACCCCAAAGTCTCTTTAGGATATCCCACAAATTACATTTTACGGATCAAGATTCCAGCTTATCTGGGTCAACTTTCTTGACATAAGCTGGACATCCCCAAATCTAAACGTGTTTAAAACTCAGTTTCCTTTCTTTTCATATCTTATATGGTGTTTGAGGAACAGATTTGGAAGGCACCTTATTCAGTAAATATGATGAGGTTTCCAATGCATAACCCCATAGGAATACTGGAAGATTTGCATAGCTCATCATGGACCGAACCATGTCTAACAAAGTTCGATTTCTCTTTTCAGATACCCCATTTAACTGTGGAGTATATGGAGGAGTCCATTGGGAGACTATACCATTTTCTTTGAGATAATCTAGAAACTCTCCATTCAAGTATTCACCACCTCGATCTGGATTGAAGAATTATAATACTGTGTTTGGTTTGTTTCTCCACGTCATGTTTATATTCTTTGAACTTTTCAAAGGCTTCAGACTTGTGTTTCATCAAATACACATATCTGAATCTAGATCTATCATCTATGAAAGTAATGAAGTACGAAAATCCACCCATGGCTTGCATAGACATTGGTCCACATACATCTGTGTGTACCAATCCTAGCAAATCTGCAGCCCTCTCTCCATGTCCACTAAATGGAGATTTGGTCATTTTACCCAATAGACAAGACTCACATGTAGGATATGATTCAAAATCAAAGGGGTCAAGTAACCCTTCCTTATGCAATGTCCGCAGTCTATTTTCACTAATATGACCTAGCCTACAGTGCCATAAATAGGTCATATTTTCATCATCTCGTTTTCTTTTATTAGTTTGTTCAATCTGAAGTAAATCATGCTCTACGTCACATACATACAGACCATTATTTAAAATGCCACGTCCAAAAAGAACATTATCTCTAAGGATAGAACATTCATTATTCCTAATAATAAATGAAAAACCATCCACATCCAACATAGGAATAGAAACAATATTCCTCACAATAGAGGGAACGTAATAACAATTATTCAAAATAATAGTCTTTCCCGTAGGCATATGTAAACTAAATGATCCTACAGATATGGCCGCAACCCTTGCTCCATTGCCCATACATATTGTTCCTCCTATTGTTTTGGATTAAAGTCTGACAGGCTTGACCTTTTTGATTTCTCTATTCTTAGTTTTTCTTGGCTTAGTTTGGATTGGAATGTTTAGATTAGGAAGTGGTAGGCTTTCCCAATCTATATGTTCATCCTTGAGAATTATGGTTTCACCATAGAAGTTCATGTCAGGATAGACCTTGAATTCAGCCTGCTCTATTGTGGGCATGGCTGTTTGACTTGAGGTAGTAGATTGGGTTGGCATATATTCATCCTTCTCTTCATTAAAATCCATCATCTTCTTTGGTTTGAGCTTGTATCTTTGTTTCTTAATCTGCTTTGGTTTTACTTGCCTTTCTTCAATATGAGTCTCAGCTGTCACAGTGGGCATTACAGAATCTGTGGGTGTAGGTTTCTTAGCTTGGTTCTTGGCATCTAAAGCAGCTTGCTTTTGTTATTGTTTAAGCCTCACCTTTTCTTCTTTCTTAGCCTCTACAAACTGTGGATGTCCAGCCACCACATAGATTAATTTTCCATTCTTGTAGATTTTAGCAATTATTTTCTTTAGGACTGAATCTCTGGGATCTTTGAAGAAAGTAATAGACCTTTCAAGCAGCTTATTCTCATCAGGCTTGGGAGTTTCATAGGCCATGTCCAATGGATTTTTTTCTGAGTTCTTTGGATTATTTCTCTTTGGCTGAAAAATCACATTGGCCTTTAGAGATTTGATTATTTAGGGTTGACCCCTTTCCATGTTCCCTAAGCTGATGTCATTGTATAAAATTGGTCTCAATTAAGAGAAATGAGAAAACGCTTTGTCTTGTTTCTCAATTCGATCAAATTTCTTCTTGATGTTCTCATCAAGCTTCTTCCATTTTTCAATCAACTCCAATTCAGCTATTGCAATGTTGATTAAATCAATGATGTCAAGCATTGGTGGCTTTGTGAAGGTAATTTCTGGAACTATTACCTTGTTGACATTTATGTTTAGCACTTTATCCCCCTCACTAGATGACTCTTTCTGGCTAACTGGAATGATAGAGTCTTTCTCCCCCTTTTTGTTAGCATTAAGTTGAGCAGAGTTTGAGGTTTGTGCAGCCATCAACTTTTGAAGAAGTAGAGTCTGTTAGGCTTGATGGAGTTGGATTTGAGTTATAGAGGTTTCTAGAGTCTTGAGCCTGGTGTCCAAAGAATCCACCTTGCTACCAAGATCAGAGTTTTTCCTGAGTTGTCTGTTGATATCTGACAATGTAGTGGCAGGAAGCATAGACTCCAATCTATCAGTAATATCCTTTTTGACTTCTCCAATCTCTGTCTTGATTTCAGACACATCTTGATTTTGCTTTAGAGATTGGATTTTATGCAATTGAAGAGACTCAAGGTGGGCTTGAAGAAGACTCTTAGTGTTGGCATCAGTAGTGGCTTGAAGAGCTGTCCGAGTCTGATGAATTAGTGTGAAGAGAGTCGATTGGAAGTTGTTCGCACTGCATTCTTTGTTAAACATCCATGATGGAGTGTTTGTATTGGAGCTAGGGCCTGCTTCTCCCCCTATGTTCATCAAATCTCCTTCATCATCTTCACCATCATCCCCAAAACTGTCTTCAGAAACACCAGTTTGATATTCAAAATCATCGCCAGCTATGGAGGGCATAACAGCGATTGCATCCTTAGCCCTTTGCATGGAAGCAATTGTGTGCACCAAATTGAGAATTCTCTCAGCAGCCACATTGTCATGTTCAACTAAAACTTGTTAAGCTAGAACCGGGTGAGTAAATGCCTCAGCTTCATAAGAAATAGATTCTAAGACAACTTGATATTCTTGCAAAAATAACTGTTTCTTTTCAGCCTTATTGACATCCCTTAACTCGCTAACAATGGGCTCTTCCCATTCTTCAGTACCTGATTTTCTCTCATTTTCTCTATTTTCTTGCATCAAGGGCTCCCCTTAGCTTCCCACCCTCACACCCTCACCTTCACCTACTAAGGTGGGACTCCACTCACTCACTTTTGCCAAGCTGGAAGAAATAGCTTGCATAGTTTCACTCTTTTCCTTTCCTTTTGCCTCAGAGCAACTCAGCCTCTCACTCTGTTCACTCTCTTCCCTCAATCCTATGAGTGATTGTACAACTACTAAATCATCTGCACTTGTAATAATAGTTGAGATTTCAAGTGGTGCAGTGATAGTCAACGGATGAGAAACATCCATCGAGATAGTAATTGAGAGTTTCAATGGATGACTGCTGTTAAGTACATCCGTCGAGATACAATCACTAGTCAACGGATGAACAATATCCGTCGAGATAGTAGAAATGACAGAGTTTGGAGTGAAAACTACTATAGAATCTGTGGTGATTGATTTAAGATTTGGCACAGATTTCTCAATAGAATTGGAAAGAAATGATAAGTGAGCTAACAAATCATCTAAAAGATGATGCTCACTTGCTCTAGAATTTGGCTTCTCCATGAGAGTTAAAGATGGAAAATCAGGAATTGATGTGTGAATCATATCCACATCAAGAGAATTTGTGGGTGAGTTTTGTGTGTGAGGTGCTTCTATTATTAAATTTTTTTGCCGTGACTCCACATTTATAGGAGCCACATCAACCTGACTTTGAGAAGGTGCTGTAACTGGGTGTTTGACTGCAGTTTGCAAAGTGTATGCACCCTGTGTATCCCCAAGCGTTTTTTATTTCTTCTTTTCCCTAACCCTCTTGGCATGTGCTCTTGGTTGAGATCTTGTTTGAATAATGACATTCTTTTAGGAGGATGGAACTATTAATGAGCTTATATCCTTATTAAGAACTACAGTTTATTGGGAAACTGTAGTATGGCTAGGCTTGGTTATACACACCTCTCCATCCTTATTCTTATGGTTTCTTTTATGTTCACCCTGTCCCTCACCAGACTTACTCCCCTTCAAACTCCCCTTTTTTATTTTAGTAGATATTGAAACTAGTTCCTTTTGAGAGGAACTGGAGTGGGGTCTTTGAGACTTGGTTTTGGAAACTTTTATTTTAGTGGCTTGGGTAGGCACATGTTTGGTCAATGTCACAGATGCCATAGCCACAGTTGTCTGCAAAGAAACTGGTGGTAGAGGAGTCGTAGGGACAGAAGTATTTACCTCACTTACCTGAGGCCCCTCCATGATTGGCAAGTAGACTAGAGGAACCTCACTGAGGTTGTTTGCCCTGTTCAAATCAGCAATAACCCTTTTTTTTAACCCAACAATCAAGCTTTTTGGTTGGGTTCTCAATGATAAGATCTTCAGAAAAAAATTAGCTAGCAACATAAAAGTCTAGCATCATATATTTTTAGACCTTTTTTTAATATCTCTTAGCTTAAAGCTTAATTCATACAGGACAGACTCACTGAAGTTATGGTACTTATCATTAAGCAACATATATAACATGTTAACAAGTGAGTATGTCACAACATCAAAGTTACTAATTTTTCCAGAAAAGACTTTAATAAAGGAGTCACAGAGAAAGCTCCACTCCTTTCTAAGGCCTTTCCTTTTAACCTCACCTAGCTTGGAAGGGTCAAAAGAATAACCCATAAAATTAAGCATAGAGCTTACATTTGTGTCAGTGTGTGGAACTAGTGCATTATTCTCAGGAAATTGAAAACAAGCATGAATTATATCACTTTTAATGCAGTAGATTTACCTCTAAGAGAGAAGTAATTATTTTGTCCTTTGAGTTGTAAATAGTAGTGGTCCATACTTCCTCAACTACTTCACAATAGATAACAGGAGACTTCAACATAGCATATTTCAGTTTGCAACTTCAAATAAAATCCATCATTTTGTGGTAATCTTCAGAAGCTGCAATCTCCTTGTTTACTAGTGCGATAAAGTTATTATTTTCATAAACAAACCCAGTTTGGAACATGATCTTGACTACTGGTGCCATTGCTGAGAATAAGAATAATTGGAGAGAAGAAAGCTTTTTCTTTGGAGACGAAAGAGTTAAAGAAATTGCTTGAGAAAGATAAAAGTAAAAATGAAAAAAGAAATTGGCTTTTATACTATCTCAAAAATAAATGGTTAAAAAGTAAAAGCAAAAATAAAGTAACCAATCAAATTTGCCCAAAATAGCCGTTTAAAAATAAAGAAAACCGTCAAAATTCTAATGATTTTCCATCGAAATATACTTACAGGCTGTAAGTAAATTCAACGGATAATGCCTAGAATTAACGACTAAGATTGAGAGCAATTCAACGGATAAGGATAAAGTACCCAAAGTAATATTTGATACTTCAATGGATGATAGAATTCAACGGATATTCATTTTCAACGGATAATGAACATCCGTCGAGATGTAAATTCTGACTTAGGCAAAATTTCATCTTTTGACAGGAAATATCAAAGTTTACTCTACCTGCATTTCAATTTGCTTGGACATCAAAACAAGTTAAGAGTAATTAAGCATACCTAACTCACTTACCAACCTAGTAAAGGTGGACTCATTAAGTGGCTTGGTAAAGATGTCTGCAAGTTGTTTCTCACTTGGAACAAAATGAAGTTCCACAGTACCATTCATTACATGCTCTCTAATGAAGTGGTACTTGATGTCAATGTGCTTTGTCCTTGAGTGCTGTACTGGATTTTCAGTAATTGCAATAGCACTTGTGTTATCACAGAAAATAAGAATCTTATTCACCTGTCACCCATAGTCCAACAGTTGACTTTTCATCCATAAAATCTATGCACAACAGCTGCCAGCAGCAATATATTCAGCCTCAACTGTAGAAGTAGAGACTGAATTTTACTTTTTACTGAACCAGGATGTTAGATATATTTGAGATGTCATGTTTAATATGTTTCATGTTTAGTTTTTAGATCTTAACAAACAGGAAATATCAGGACTTACTGGAATCAGTACTTACTGGAAGTTAGAACTTCATATCAGAACTTATGGTCATATTAGAACTTAAGTACGGGAGGACTTATAGTTAAGGAAGGAAGTTGATTTAAAGTAGAAGATCGAGACTAAAACAAAAGAAGATATGCATGGAAAGAATTAGAAGACTGGAAGACTTGTATAAGATATCTGATTGATATATTTTAGGAGACAGAATTATATTCCATATCAATTAGAAGTTATCTTGTAACTGTGTAGTATATAAACACATAAATAGGTTTACACTATATGTGTTGTCATTATCGAGATACGTTATTCATTGTAAGCTATCAGCTCTTAGTAATATTTGTTCATCACTGAGAGAGAACAGTTCCATTGTAACAGAATTTATTATATTGAATATATCTGTTTAGTGTTACTTGTGTTCAAGATCGATTTGATTGTAACAACACTGTATTCAACCCCATTCTACAGTGTTGTGTGACCTAACAATTGGTATCAGAGCCTATCGGTTAACACACATACAGTACAGATCCAAACAATTATGTCTGAAGAAGCACAAACTCCAACCAAGCCCACCAAAACTGAAGAAACTAAAAACACTCAAATCCACAGTCGATATTGAAAGGGATGTGTCCTAAGTCCAATCATGTATGATGATTTAGGAATAACTTTTATGTAATCTATTTTGATTTCATTGATATTAATAAAAGACTTGTTTTGGTTTTATTGCGGGATTTATCTATTTAAGTGTTTAAATAAGATATACAATAGTTTAGAGTAAAGCTTTTTATGGATTATGATGAGATCATAATAATGAGACCTAAAAGATGATAACTCTAAACTTAAATATTTCCTGGTCGTAGGATTACTAACTGGTAATTAGTAATCTGCAAAGATCAGTACATACTATGCTTACTTCATTATAAAGGATGTATGTTCTCATAGACATTTATGTGGTGACACTATAGCTAGTATGTAGGTGCTTATTATAGAATAAGTTCACTGAACATGACTCGCACAGCTGAACAACTGATGGAGTTCACTCACGTGTCAGCAGTTGTTCACATAGTGATAGTTGTACAAGTATCCTTAGACTTGAGGTCATCATAGTCATCTTGTGTACACTGAACTATGCTTTGGTT
Source organism: Apium graveolens (assembly GCF_009905375.1). NCBI lineage: Eukaryota > Viridiplantae > Streptophyta > Magnoliopsida > Apiales > Apiaceae > Apium > Apium graveolens. Next base: position 135,000,332 of record NC_133653.1, on the reverse strand, counting down.
TAGTTCTTAGTCTCCAGGGACAATTATAAGAGCTCTACTGGGTATAGGAATTTGTACACAAAGATAGTGTATGATCAATAAAGGATCTACCCCTTCCAGTGAAGGAAGAGAATGTTCAATGCTGATCCACTTATGCTAGTTCAGGAATCTCTGGCCAGAGTGAATGAAATTAGAAAGGAGTTTCTAATTTACATTAAATAGAACTAAGAGGGAAAGCAAATGATTAAATAAGATAGGCTTGACACAAGTTCCATACCTTGTATTTAATCGTGACATTACAGGGTAGAAGGTATTGATTGTACGGTAACTACTCACTGAATAGGTTCTTGGTATTCTAAGCAGTGAATTTGTATTATCCGGATAGTCGCGATATGCTGAGAAGTATCCCTCACGATGTAGAATAAATATGATTAATTTATTAATTAATCATATTTAATGAATTAGAGAATTTATATAAATAATGATAAAATAGATTTATTATTATTTATTTCTACTATCGGCTTAATATTGAACCTACAAGGTCATACCATAAAAGAGAATGATTTAATGGTGGAGGAATTAATTAATAATGGCTGGTAATTATTTATTTGTGAAATAAATAATTAATTAGCAGATTTAATAATTGATTAAATGAGATGTAATTAATTCTTAATATTATTAATTAAGAATTTAATTTTGGAAATTAAATCAAGTGAGAGAATTATTTTTCTAAAGTGTTTAGAAAAGGGATTAATGATTAAAAGGTGTTTTAATTATTAGTTAATTGGTTAATAAGAATAATCAATTAAAGGGTTAATAATAATAATATTTTATGGAAAATTTTCAGCTGAAAATATTGCCTATAAAATATACTATTATAAACCCTATTTGCCTCAATCCAAATAATTAACCCTAATTCTAAAGTAGAACAAGAGGGAGGCAACTAATTCTCTCAACCTCTTCCTCCTCCATCACATTGATCTCTTGGTGGATACCGATGGAGTGCTTCACACTTGACGAGCAGCTGCTAGGGATCTCCGCTCATCGTTCTTGGATCGCTATTAAAGACCTCAATCTTTCCATTAACGTAAAGCTTCTTAATGTAAACATACTGAACTACGAATTAAATATTATTTTTCGCATGGATCCTGCGGAGGGTTTCGGTTTTTTTTAAGATTTAAATTTACGTTTTCGTTGCGTTTATGTGCTAAAAACCCTTCAGATATGAGACTATTAGGGTTCCCATACTGAGACCTTCCGAGTATCCCATATGGAAAGTTAAGATGGCTATGTTTCTGGAAGCTACAGATCGAGAATACCTTGATAGGATTAATGAAGGACCATATAAGCCAACCAAGCTCTCTGTTGCAGTTGCAGATCAACCAGCAAAGTCCATACCAAAGGAGAAAGGTGATTACACAGCTGAAGACATCTCATCTATTGCCAAGGATGCAAGGGTAAGGCATTTGCTGCATAGTGCCATTGATAATGTCATGTCAAACAGGGTAATTAATTGCAAGACTGCAAAGGAGATATGGGATGCCTTGGAGACAAGATGCCAGGGAACTGATACAATCAAAAAGAATAGGAGGACAATACTCACTCAAGAGTATGAGCACTTTGACTCAAAAGCTGGTGAGTCATTAACTGAATTATATGACAGGTTTGTCAAACTCTTGAATGATCTGTCACTGGTGGACAAGGAATATGATCTTGAAGATTCAAATATGAAATTCCTTTTAGCTCTTCCTAAAAATTGGGATTTGAAGTCTACTACCATAAGAGACAACTATGCTCTTGATGAAACTACTCTTGATGAAATTTATGGTATGTTCAAGACTTATGAACTTGAGTGGATCAAAGGAGCAAGAGACATGGGAGAAAGTCAAGGATAGTTTCTCTTAAAGCTGAGGAGGAATCTCCTAAAGTTGCCATCTCAAAGAAGGGCAAAGAAAAGGCTCTAATCATAGAGTCTGATTCAGAGTCATCATATTCCGATGATGATGATTCAGAAACTGAAAGCTTGCCGGAAATGGATGCTGATGCAGAGATGATGAAATTGTGTGCTCTTATGGTGAAGGGTATCACAAAGATAGCCTACAGGAAATTCTGAAAGGGAAAGAAGTTTTCCAAGAAAGGTGTAAGTGCTGATAAGAAAGGGTTCAGAAAGTCTGAAGGCAAAAGTGCAAAGTCTGACAGAGGAGACAACTCAAATGTCAAATGCTACAATTGTGGTGAAAGAGGCCGCATATCTCCTGACTACAAGAAATGAAAGAGTGATAAAGGCAAAGCACTTGTCACAAAGAAGAAAAGCTGGACAGATTCTTCAGATTCTGAATATGAGGTGAAATATGCCTTGATGGCAAATGCAAATGGCAGCCCTGAAACTGCTGAATTGAAGGTACCTCAAACAACTTATGCTTTTCATACTGATGATATTACTGAGTTGAGATTATATCTTAAAACCATGTTTATTAGTTACAGAGATCAAACTTTAACATGTGAAAGATTAACTTCTGAAAATCTTGCTTATAAGCAAAGGAATGACTATTTAAAAAAAGAGTTAGTTATGTTCCACCAAACTCAGAAAGAAAGAGATGATGCTTTTTATGTTAGAGATGAAGTGCTAAAATTGAATGAATATCTAAAAACTGAGTTAGAAAAAGAAAGAGAGATTATCAGGACTTAGACTAACTCTGGAAAAACAACTCAAAATTTGTTAAGTAGTGGAAACTGGAAAGAGGGCTTAGGTTATGGAGATGATAAAAGTGAAAAAGGAACTGAAGAAATTGAGCCAAGTGTTGTTAAACAGACTGCTAAGCCAAAGGTGAATCCTGTTAAGTTTGTAGCTAAAACTGTAAAGTCTGATTCTGAAAAGATGAAAGAGTCTATAGCAGAAGTTAAGGAAAAGTCAACTTCTGAAAAATTAGAACAGGATAAACCAGCTGAAGTTAACATAGGCTTAATGACAAAGAAGTAGCTTAAGCATAAGCTGAAAGAAATCAGTAATGTCAACAAGGTAAAGGCAGCTAGGAAAAACAGGAATGGTAAGGAAGGTGTGAATAAAAGCAATAATTATATGCCTGTTCCTAATGTTCCTAGAAAAAAATGTTATAACTGTGGAAACTCTAACAATCTTGCTTCTTTTTGTAGGAAGAATAAGAATATAAACTCTTTAACTCCTAAGTCAGGAATTAAGAGTCAGTCTGTTAGGTTTAAGCCACAAAATCCTTGTTTTCATTGTGGTAGTTTATGACATTCCATTTATACTTGTATGGAATATTATAGTTTGTACTATGATTATTATCAAATAAAACCTTCATTAAAGAAGGTTACGTTAATTCCTTCTAGTGTAAAGTCTAATGCAAAGTCTGATATTAGTTCTGATAAACAGCATGTTAGCATAAACTCTGATATTAAATCCGCTGCAAATGCTAACAAACTTAAATAGGCCAAAGGATCCAAGCAAGTCTGGGTCCTTAAAACTAATCATTAGTGATCTTTGTGATTGCAGGGCAACAGGAAAGATATCCTAGTGCTGGACAGTGGATGTTCAGGACATATGACTGGAAATAAAGCTCTACTATTAGATTTTTAGAGAAAGCTGGCCCAAGAGTTTTTTATGGAGATGGAAACATGGGAAAAACTCTGGGATATGACAATATCAATCTTGGGAATGTCATTATTGAATCAGTAGCTCTTGTCTCAGGACTTAAACACAATCTGCTGAGTGTAAGTCAAATCTGTGACAGAGGTTATCATGTGGATTTCTTTGAAGAACACTGTGAAGTTGTAAGCAATTCTACAGGCAAAGTGGTTCTAAAAGGTTACAGGCATGGTAACATTTATGAAGCCAGACTTTCAACAAGTTTTGATGGTTCTGTAATCTGTCTGTTGAGTAGAGCATCAATTGAAGAAAGCTGGAATTGGCATAAAAGACTTTCTCATTTAAATTTCAACAATATAAATGAGCTTGTAAAGAAAGATCTCGTGAGTGGATTGCAAAATCAGTATTTGCTCCTGATGGCCTTTGTGATTCATGTCAAAAGGCAAAACAAAGAAAATCTTCATTCAAGAGCAAAACTGAAACCTCAATTCTTGAGCCTTATCACCTACTGCATGTTGATTTATTTGGTCTAGTCAATGTCATGTCTATTACAAGGAAGAAATATGATATGGTTATAGTGGATGAGTTCACAAGATACATTTGGGTGTATTTCTTGCACAAGAATGAAACTGCATCTACTTTAATTGATCATGTTAGACAGCTGGATAAGTTGGTCAAAGATTCTGTTAAAATTATAAGAAGTGATAATGGCACTGAGTTCAAGAATTCAATCATGGAAGAGTTCTGCAAAGAGCATGGAATCAAACAGGAATTTTCTGCACCTAGAACTCCACAACAAAATGGAGTTGTAGAAAGAAAGAACAGGACTCTCATTGAAGCTGCACGAACTATGCTTGTTGAAGCAAGGCTACCAACCTACTTTTGGGCTGAAGCTGTGAAGACTGCTTATTTTACACAGAATGCTACACTCATAAACAAGCATGGAAAAACACCATATGAGATGGTGAAGAAAAAGAAGCCAAATCTGAAATACTTTCATGTATTTGGAAGTAAGTGTTTTATTCTTAAGACTCATCCTGAACAGCTGTCAAAATTTGATCTAAAAGCTGATGAAAGAATTTTTTTTGGATATCCACTTTCCACAAAAGCCTTCTGAGTCTACAATTTAAGAACAAGGGTTGTCATGGAATCTATCAATGTATCTTTTGATGATAAGAAGCTTACTGGACTTGAAGATTTCAATGATCATGATCAGCTGATATTTGAAAATGAAGACTTAAATTCTGATTCTGTGAATTGTGATGACTTATACTCTGATCCTGTAAGTTCTGATATCATTGAAACTGTGGTAATGTCCAGGGGAAGCAAGCTGACGATCCTACCACAACTCAAGATTCTCAAGAAGCATTAGAATCTGTAACTGGCTCTTCAAGTTCTGATGAGCCAAATTCTGATAATTCTGGAAACTCTGATTCTTCAAATACTGAAGGATCTAACTCAAATTCTGAAGTCTCAGAGAGCATAACTACAGGGGAGCATCATAAAATGCTAATGGAGATAACATGGATCATGGGGGAGGATCCGGTTCTAGAAATTAACTTCCATCTGCAAGGAAGTGGACTAAATCACATAAACCTGATTTAATTATTGGAGATCCTGAAGCAGGTGTCAGAACTAGAACTACAACATCAAATGAATGTCTCTATCATTCTTTTCTATCTCAGACTGAACCAAAGAAAGTGGAAGAAGCTCTTCAAGATGCTGATTGGGTGCAAGCAATGCAGGAAGAGTTAAATGAATTTGAAAGAAACAAAGTCTAGACCCTAGTGCCAAGACCAAAGAACAGATCAGTTCTTGGCACAAAGTGGGTGTTCAGAAATAAAACTGACAGTGATGGCATAATTACAAGAAACAAAGCAAGGCTGGTTGCTAAGAGTTACTCTCAACATGAGGGTATTGATTATGATGAAACATTTGCACCAGTTGCTAGATTAGAAGCCATAAGAATCTTTTTAGCTTATGTTGCTCACAAAAAGTTTAAAGTCTTTCAAATGGATATAAAAAGTGCTTTACTCATGTTGGATTTTTAAACGCAGCGGGGTCATGGCAAAACACTTTTACACATACAAAATCCAAATAAAAGCATATAAATCGTGAATAAAAATTCGAGGGATCGAATCTAACCTTTTAAAATAATTCGGAGACAACGATCAGAGATCCTTAGCAGTTGCTCCTCAAGTGTGAAGCACTCCACCGGTATCCACCAAGAAAACGATGTTAAGGAGGAGGAAGGAGGTGGAGAGAATTGGGTTTTCCAAACTTTTTGGGTTTTCGGTTTCTATGTGGGTTAGAATAAAATAGAGTCTATAATAGTGTATTTATAGGCAAAATTTTCAGCTGAAATTTTCCCATAAATAATATTATTATTATCCCATTTATTATTCTCATTAATAATTAAAACACCTTTTAATTATTAATCCTTTTTCTAAACACTTTAGAAATAATTCTCTCTCTTGATTTAATTTCCAAAAATTAAATCCTTTAATTAATAATATTAAGAACTTTTCTTAATTAATTTATAATCAATTAAATCTCATTTAATCAATTAAATCTCATTTAATCAATTATTAAATTTGCCAATTAATTATTTATTTCATAAATAAATAATTATTAGCCATTATTAATTAATTCCTCCACCATTAAATCATTCTCTTTTTATGGTGTGACCCTGTAGGTTCAATATTAAGCCGGTAGTAGAAATAAATAATAATAAAACTATTTTATCATTATTTATATAAATTCTCTAATTTATTAAATATGATTGATTAATTAATCACATTTATTCTACATCGTGAGGGATACTTCTCAGCATATCGCGACTATCCGGATAATATGAATTCACTGCTTAGAATACCAAGAACCTATTCAGTGAATAGTTACCGTACAATAAACTCCTTCTACCCTACAATGTTCCGATTAAAAACAAGGCATGGATCTCGTGTCAAGCCTATCAAATTCAATCACTTGCTTACCATTTACTATGCGTAGTTCTATGCAAATTAGAAACTCCTTTCTAATTTCATTCACTCTGGCCAGAGATTCCTGAACTAGCATAAGTGGATCAGCCTTGAACATTCGCTTCCTTCACTGGAAGGGGTAGATCCTTTATTGATCATACACTATCTTTGTGTACAAATTCCTATACCCAGAAGAGCCCTAATAATTGTCCCTGGAGACTAAGAACTAAACCAAAGCATAGTTCAGTGTACACAAGATTACTATGATGACCTCAAGTCTAAGGATACTTGTACAACTATCACTCTGCGAACAACCGCTGACACGTGAGTGAACTCCATCAGTGGTTCAGCTGTGCGAGTCATGTTCAATGAACTTATTCTATAATAAGCACCTACATACTAGCTATAGTGTCACCACACAAATGTCTATGAGAACAGACATCCTTCATAATGAAGCAAACATAGTATGTACCGATCTTTCCGGATTATTAATTACCAGTTAGTAATCCTATGACCAGGAACTATTTAAGTTTAGAGTTATCATCTTTTTAGGTCTCACTATTATGATCTCATCATAATCCATAAAAAGCTTTACTCTAAACTATGGTATATCTTATTTAAACACTTAAATAGATAGAGCCCGTAATAAAAACAAAACAAGTCTTTTATTAATATCAATGAAATCAAAACAGATTACATAAAAGTTATTCCTAAATCCTAATACACGATTGGACTTAGGACATATTCCTTTCAATCTCCCACTTGTACTAAAGCCAATCACTCTGGTATCTAATACCCATTTTGATGATCAAAGTGACTTTCATAAAGTAGCTTTGTGAGTGGGTCTGCTATGTTGTTATATGTGTCAACTCTATTTCAATACAACACAAGAAATGTTATCGCGCTCCCACTAACCCTTTTATAGACGCATGGTTCATCTACGTTTTTGATAAAATCAAACTCTTTGATTGTCTCATCAAAACGAATGTTCCATTTTTCGAGAAGCTTGCTTTAAACCACATATGGTTCGCAGCAGCTTACACACTAGGTTTTATTTTCCTTGGAAAGAAAACTATCTGGCCATCTGTCAGATTTCATAGTCGTAGTAAGCAGCATTCGCAAGCAAAATCTGAACTGATTTTAACAGGGCTATAGGTAAAAAGTTTCATCAAAGTCAATCCATTGCCTTTGTTTGAATCCTATTGCCACAAGCCTGGCCTTAAAGGTCTCCACCTGGCCATCTGCTCTAATCATTCTTTCGTATACCGTATACATAGATTACATTCCGGATTTCATGGCACTATGCCATTTCTCTGAGTCAACACTACTCATTGCCTCATTATAGGTCACAGGGTCGTCATCTTCAATGATCGACAACTCATTATAATTCTCAATGACAAGGCCATAATACCTCTCAGGTTGGCGAGACACTCTCCCTGACCTATGAATAAGCTGTTCCACAAAAGGTTGTTCAGTCAGAACATGTGTTTCCACTTGATCCGTAGTAGTTTGTGCTTCTTGAACTTCATCAAGTTCAATTTTGCTCCCACTATTTCCTTCAAGGATAAACTCCTTTTCCAAGAAGGTAGCATGCCTGGATACAAACACCCGATGATCGGTGGAAAATTAATACCCTAAAGTCTCTTTAGGATATCCCACAAAACTACATTTTACGGATCGATATTCCAGCTTATCTGGGTCAACTTACTTGACATAAGCTAGACATCCCCAAATCTTAACGTGTTTAAGACTCAGTTTCCTTTCTTTCCATATCTCATACGGAGTTTGAGGAACAGATTTGGAAAGCACCTTATTCAGTAAATATGCTGAGGTTTCCAATGCATAACCCCATAGGAATACTAGAAGATTTGCATAGCTCATCATGGACCGAACTATGTCTAACAAAGTTCGATTTCTCCTTTCAGATACCAATCTGGAGGAGTCCACTGGGAGACTATACCATTTACTTTGAGATAATCTAGAAACACTCCAGTAAAGTATTCACCACCTCGATCTAATCGAAGAATTATAATACTATATTTGGTTTGTTTCTCCACTTCATACTTATACTCTTTGAACTTTTCAAAGGCTTCAGACTTGTGTTTCATCAAACACATATCCGAATCTAGATCTATTATCCATGAAAGTATAGAAGTATGAAAATCCACCCATGGCTTGCGTAGACATTGGTCCACATACATCTGTGTGTACCATTCCTAGCAAATTTGCAGCCCTCTCTCCATGTCTACTAAATGGAGACTGCAATGCCACTATAAAGTGAGATTTTCATCATCCCTTTTCTTTTATTAGTTTGTTCAATCTGAAATAAATTATGTCACATACATACAGACCATTATTTAAAGCACCACGTCCATAAAGAATATTATTTATAAGAATAGAACATTCATTATTCTCAATAATAAATAAAAATCCAGCCAAGTCTAACATGGGAATAATATTTCTCACAATCGAGGGAATAAAATAACAATTATTTCAAACAATAGTCTTGCCCGTAGGCCTATGTAAATGAAATGATTCTACATCTTCAGCAGCAACTCTTGCTCCATTTCCATCAGTAGAATCACCTCCTCTTCCTCAAGAGTCCTACTTCTCCTTGGTCCCTGCAACAAATTGCAGATTTGAGAACCACAGGCGGTATCTAATAACCAAGTAGAAATTTGATTTAATGAAATATTCATTTCTATCATGAACATACCTGAATCAGAAGCGGTAGTCTCACTACCCTTCTTCTTCTTCAATTCTGCAAGGTAAACCTTGCAGTTCCTCTTCCAGTGCCCCACCTTGTTACAGTGAAAGCAAACAACTTTGCTCTTGGGGTCTTCATCTTTTGGTGGAACCGGCATTTTCTCACCTACTTTCTTCTTCTTGGAAGGGTTCCTCTTCCTTTTCTTAAGATTGGAACCTTCACCAATTAGAAGAACAGAACTCTTCTTAGGGGGAAAATTCGATTCCGCAGTCTTCAACATGTTGTGGAGTTCAGGCAGGCTGATATCCAACATATTCATGTGAAAGTTCACAACAAACTGCGAGAACGAACTCGGAAGCGATTGCAAGACCAGGTCTTGGCTCAGCTCCCCATCCATGACAAAACCAAGTTGTCCAAGACGTTCAATCAAATTGATCATCTTAAGTACATGGTCATTCAGAGATGATCCCTCAGACATCCTACAACCGAACAGCTCCTTCGATATCTCATATCGAGCTGTCATCCCCGCCACATCATACAACTCTTGTAGATGCATGAGGATAGTGTGAGCATCCATATACTCATGTTGCTTCTGTAGCTCAATGTTCATGGAAGCTAGCATGATGCATTGAGCAACATTTGCATCATCTATCCACTTACGATACACAACATGTTCATCATTTTATGCATCACTAGCAGGTTCAGTAGGCTTAGGTGAGTCAATCACGTATTCCAGCTTCTCAATCCTGAGAACAATTCTCAAGTTTCGAAGCCAGTCAGCATAATTAGGACCAGTCAATTTGTGAGCATCTAGTATGCTCCTGAGTGATAGTGCAGAAGACATAATGTACAAAGTAAATCTGTAAATGATAAACACATAACAACACTTAGCAAATATTCGATTTCATTTCAAAACACTATATGAATCGGGTCTTTATTCATAAGTGGCTCCCACTAGTTTTCCTAATTTATTCAACCCCCTACATGAAAAATTAAGCATTCATAATGCTAGTGGGAATAGAGATCCTACATTCCATTACACAACCCCGGTTGTGGCACGAAACGCCATGTAATATTCAATAGGCAGACAACTCTTGTCAATTACATCTAATGTTATTCCCTAATCAAACTTTAGCCTCTTGAATAATTGAGTCACGGCTGTGGCACGACAAACTCAATATTCTAAGTCAAGTCTAACCCAACATTCTGTATAATTGAATCAGTCCCCAAAGGCCCACGGCTGTGGCACGTAACGACCTTTAGATTCTTATTCAATGTACACATCTCTATGTAATAGACAAGTATTTCTTATTTCGAAATCAAAGCCCTCGGCTGTGGCACGAAACGACAATGATTCAAAAATAAGAACTACTTTCTATCATGTTGGAAGGCTATGACCGACACAAGCCCGTTGTGTCATTGGCCAATTACTACTTGATATTATTTAATTTTAGAGGAATTATATTACGTTACAATCATAATCATATTATAAAGAAATTCTTCCTTTTAAATTAAATATTTCAAATCAATAATCAATAACAGATGATTCCCAGATAGGGTGGAGCATTGTCAAGAGGCGTCACTTAATAACCCTTTCTTACAGATAGAAATCTATTGTTGACAGAATCATCCTTTCTCTCATATCGAAAATTCATATTCAATTACGCGTTTCACAAACACAAGAATCTCATGATTGTATTCATAATATTGTTATTAAGGTTATGAAACAATTTCACTATACTAGGTTGTCTAACAAACGCCTTATGTTCATTTAAGTTCACCTAAATCTATCATCGCATGATAAACTAGGCATATATCACATATATCAACATGAATAAACATCAAGGTAGGCATGTTATATCATCTAGCACATAGAACTAAGTATTATACATCTCTATGTATCACATGAAGTATTTAAAATCAATTCAAACGATCAAAAATAGCTTTAAAACACTTCATGGAATATAAACAGTTCAAAACTTTTATATAAACTAAAATTGATCACTCCATTAGATCCGTCTCGGAAAAACGAATCCAACGGTATATTGCACGCCCAAAACGGAGTTACGAAACTCCCATAAAATCAATTTTAAAATCAACAGACGGGCTGTAACGCATTACAGGAACACGTTACAAGCCCTGTAACGCATTCCGGTGATGCGTTACACCCCTTTTCAGCCATTAAAGGGTGTAACGCATTCCGTGAATGCGCCACAGGTGTGTAACACTTTCCCGGAATGCGTTACACCCCTATTTTTTTTTGTTTTTCAGCCGCCTCCGTCCTCCTCGAACTGCGTGCCTGACAACGCCTAACAGCCGACAAAAGCTTCTGCTGTCTTCTTTGCTTTTCACAGGTAATAGCAGATAACAGACATAATATATATATACAACATATTATATATATATATATCTATATTTTATTATGAATTTAATTACAAGAACTTCAAAAAATCATAATAAAATATCTATACATCATAAAATTATGAAAAAAATACCCAGACGATCTACAATACTTGTAGAACCCAGATCAATATTCAAAATTATTCTGAGAAACGATTTCTCATATGACAAAATTAATCCATGATATAACTTGTAAAAATCATAATTAATTCATACAAGCACATAAAATTCTGAAATTTTTACCACAGATCTATATGCATACAACCTATGCTTTGGTACCATTGTTGGATTTTTAAACGTAGCGGGGTCATGGCAAAACACTTTTACACATACAAAATCCAAATAAAAGCATATAAATCGTGAATAAAAATTCGAGGGATCGAATCTAACCTTTTAAAATAATTCGGAGACAACGATCAGAGATCCTTAGCAGTTGCTCCTCAAGTGTGAAGCACTCCACCGGTATCCACCAAGAAAACGATGTTAAGGAGGAGGAAGGAGGTGGAGAGAATTGGGTTTTCCAAACTTTTTGGGTTTTCGGGTTCTATGTGGGTTAGAATAAAATAGAGTCTATAATAGTGTATTTATAGGCAAAATTTTCAGCTGAAATTTTCCCATAAATAATATTATTATTATCCCATTTATTATTCTCATTAATAATTAAAACACCTTTTAATTATTAATCCTTTTTCTAAACACTTTAGAAATAATTCTCTCTCTTGATTTAATTTCCAAAAATTAAATCCTTTAATTAATAATATTAAGAACTTTTCTTAATTAATTTATAATCAATTAAATCTCATTTAATCAATTAAATCTCATTTAATCAATTATTAAATTTGCCAATTAATTATTTATTTCATAAATAAATAATTATTAGCCATTATTAATTAATTCCTCCACCATTAAATCATTCTCTTTTTATGGTGTGACCCTGTAGGTTCAATATTAAGCCGGTAGTAGAAATAAATAATAATAAAACTATTTTATCATTATTTATATAAATTCTCTAATTTATTAAATATGATTAATTAATTAATCACATTTATTCTACATCGTGAGGGATACTTCTCAGCATATCGCGACTATCCGGATAATATGAATTCACTGCTTAGAATACCAAGAACCTATTCAGTGAATAGTTACCGTACAATAAACTCCTTCTACTCTACAATGTTCTGATTAAAAATAAGGCATGGATCTCGTGTCAAGCCTATCTAATTCAATCACTTGCTTACCATTTACTATGCGTAGTTCTATGCAAATTAGAAACTCCTTTCTAATTTCATTCACTCTGGCCAGAGATTCCTGAACTAGCATAAGTGGATCAGCCTTGAACATTCGCTTCCTTCACTGGAAGGGGTAGATCCTTTATTGATCATACACTATCTTCGTGTACAAATTCCTATACCCAGTAGAGCCCTAATAATTGTCCCTGGAGACTAAGAATTAAACCAAAGCATAGTTCAGTGTACACAAGATTACTATGATGACCTCAAGTCTAAGGATACTTGTACGCAAGACAGTTCAACAACATCCACTCCCATGGCCACTGCAACCAAGTTAGATAAAGATACTGGTTCATCAGTAGATATTACTAACTACAGAGGTATGACTGGTTCTTTACTCTATTTAACTGCAAGTAGACTTAATATCATGTATGCTACCTGTCTTTATGCAAGATTTCAGGTTGATCCAAGTGAACCCCACTTAATAGCTGTGAAAAGAATTTTCAAGTACCTTAAGGGTACAACTGATCTAGGATTGTGGTATCCTAGAGAATTAGATTTTAAGCTAATAGGTTACTCAGATACAGATTTTGCAGGATGCAAAATAGACAAGAAAATCAGTAGTGGAAGCTACCAATTTCTTGGAGGCGGATTAGTTTCTTGGTTTAGCAAGAAACAGAAATCAATTTCCACATCAACTGCAGAAGCAGAATATATTGCTGCAGGAAGCTGTTGTGCACAGATTCTTTGGATGAAGAATCAGTTACTGGATTATGGGTTAGAATTTTCTAAAATACCTATTTACTATGATAATCAAAGTGATATTGCTATGATAGGTAATCCAGTTCAACACTCAATGACAAAGCACATCAGCATTAGGTACCATTTCATAAGGGAATATATGATGGAAGGTACAATGGAATTGCATTTTGTTCTAATAGATCAACAACTAGCAGATTTCTTCACAAAACCACTATGTGAAGCTACCTTTACAAGAATGGTAAATGAACTTGGAATGGTTTCAGGTTCTTTCTCTAAATCTGCTTAGTTTTTTGTTCTCATGTATCAGACTTTATGATCAGTGTTTACAGATTGTTTTATTTTCATATAATCTGTGCTTTAATTGAAATACATTAAATGCTGATTTTTATCTGATGTGTATCTTCATCCTCTGATAGTGATTTGAATGTTCTGTGACTATTCAATCCAATGAGGATATATGTGCTAGATGCTGACATAATAAGCTTTAACACACTAGAAATCCCATGTTTGAATTAGTTGTTTATGTGGAAACTCATTTACACAAGCAAATTATGATTTTGAGCTTAGTCAAGTTTACTTTGTGTATCTTATTACTAAGTCACAAACTAGATTATTGCTCCTTATATGTCAAATTCCGATGTCAGTAAATCTTAAGGATGAACCTAAATGCTGATAAGCCTCACTTATTTGAAGAAAAGAAAAGAAAAGAATAATAAAAGTCAGGTACTCCTTTGAGATCTAGAGAAAATAATGTGGAAGAGAAGACCCAAGTGCATTGCTGGTATTAACGTAATATACATTAGAAAAGCAAATAAATTTTCTTGGTGACTTTTCACATTCTCTGATTACTGGAGAAATACTCTGATAATAGCATAAATTACGATAAGCAGTTGTGACTCACTTACACTGAGAAGCCACTGTAAAAGGAATTTCAAAATATGCATAAAATAAGCACAAACAGTTGAGGTGGACTCTAGCATAAATTTGTTCTTTAGTAGACTTCATGATTGATGACAGATTTTAAGCACTTTTCTTAGTTATGCCTTATTTCTAAGATGTACTGAAGTTTATCAGACTTTAATCTTTATCTGATATTTTGCTAATGCACACACTATCACTCCATATGAATGATGAAAATTACTATGGTGATTAAGTTATTTTTGACAAACAGTTAAGTGTCACTTGCATAAATTCTGAGGACAAGTTCTGATGAAAGTTCTGATGATTAAACATTGAAGAATCAAGTCAGTATTTGTATGAAGAATCACAGAAAAATATATTCACTTTTTGAGTTGGTAAGCCATATTCTGATGACTGTTAAAATCTGATACTCCCTCAGTCCCTTCCAATTGTTTACATTTCTGAGAAAGTGTCTGGCACGCATTTTAAGGTGCATAAAAAGTATAGTTATGTAACTTATTTTTATAATTTTCTTTTTCTGAATAAAAGTTGAATATTTTAATATTTATTCAGAAAAACAAAATTATAAAAAAAAATTACAGAACTATACTTTATATGCACTTTAAAATGCGTGTCAGACACTCTCTAAAAAATGTAAACAATTGAAAGGGATGGAGGGAGTATAAGTTAAAGTTCTGATATTAAATCCTGATGGAATCTCTAATGCTTACGTGGCATTATTCTTTACTTGACTTATTTGTGGTAAAAACTGAAACAGTCATAGTTAATAAGAATATAATTAGGTGAGATAAAAATAGTCATAATTATTTGGGTTAGTGGTAAATGTGTTTATCTTGAAAAACTGCATGTGCACAGTAATTATTACTTATTTCTCGTGCCCATTAACTCCTGCTTTCATTCTTACTAACTTCTCTTATTACACATTAGTCTAGGGAGACGAAGCATCATTAATTTTACACATAACTATTAATCAATCCTCTAGTCCCTTAATATTCCTTTGGTTATTTAACCGACATCTCATCTCAAACAAATCATTGTCTATTCTCACACAATCTCATTCTCTCTCTCTCTGTAAATCTTCACCATTTTCTTCTTTCATCAAAATGGTTCTTGTCAACATGTTCATGAACTATGACACCTTCAATGTCGAGTTTAGCTGTGGTAACTGGGAACAGGAATGGCACATCACTGCCATTCCTACTGAGATATGGAACATGATTCCACAAGAGGTTTCAGATGGACTATCAACTCCATCTTAATCGCTTGGAAGAAGAACGGAGAGAGGCTCTTCTTCAGCAAGAACGGATCATCCGTCTTGCAGTGCTTTTTGTTAGCAGCAGGAGGAACTAATCGATAGCTTTCCTTCTTAGACTAAGGCTGTTGATGTTCACTATCTTAGAATATGATTATCTTGTAATCTTTTGCATGTAATCTATAAATTTCATGAATGTACTCTTTGGATATTTTAATGAAATTTCTTTTGATTGCAAGATTTAATCTTTGTTTATCTCGCATTATATGAATGTGAATGTTATCATTGAAACCTATTAATCTTTACTTCATCCACTTAAACTGTATTTCTTGATGAATGTTTTGATTAAAGTTATGGTTACTAATAATTTGTACTAATTTGACAAACGAATGTTGAATTTGAATCGACATATCCTAAGTTACATTTGGAAAGGAAGCACAGGTTCATGCTTCAGAACCTGTGAGAGTTGAAGCTGAGAATGTTACTTCTCTGAAAGAAACTGCAGCTCAAAGTTCTGATACTTTGAAGAGGAAATCTGTAAGCCCTGATGCTACAGCAGCAACTCCTTCATTGGCAAGAAGATTGAGGAAAATGAGGGCAAAGAGGTATAATGCTAAATCTCCATCTGAAGATACTGTAGAAGCTGAGGAAGGGGATCAGGATTCTCTGATCTCAAAAGAGCCAATAATAATTGAATCTCTGCCTCTTCCAGTTACAGACAAAGACATTGTACAGGATACAGTGGTTACACCTCCAGCCTCTCCTTTTCATAAAGATATTACAGTTGAAGATTCAGGATTAAGTCCTGAAATTGATATCACTAGGCTGCACATTCCAACTGTTCTTTATTTGGAAGCTCCTACAGAAGCTCAGCAATCTCCAGTACAATCTCCAATCTTAAATGCTGAGATACCAACTCCACCTGTTTCTCCAAAGCATGCTGAAATTCCTACAGTAGATGAGATTATTCCTGAATCTCCAGTTGTCTCATACACTGTTGTTCTGTCAGAACATAATGAATCTTCTTAAAGTTCTGAAGACAGTGTTTCAGTTGAGACTCCAGTTCCCATTCTGGGAAAGAAAGCACTGGTAAAGAAGTTTATTGAGCATGATGCACCTATACCTTGGAAGGATACTCGTAGGGGAGTTGAGTGGACCAAGAAGTAGAATGATACTGATTTCATTCCAAGCTCTAACATTCTGACAGAGCATTTGTCAAAAGCTGATGAGTTATTGTCAAATTCTGATTTCAAGACACAGCTCAAGATCACTGCTCTTTCTACCAAGCATCTTCAAGGTCTATACTGTGAAACTCAAGAAAAAGTTGGTAAGCTTCTAGAAAAAGATGATAAGCTAGAAATGGATACCAAGATTGATTAAAAGAGGTTTATCAGATCTATTTCTGAGAAAGTAGAAGCAATTGAGAAAACTCAAGAGATGCAACAGGCCCAACTTACTGAGATTCTGGCAAATCAAGCTTCTCAACAGGCTCAATTGAATGAAATTCAAACTTTAGTAGAACTTCTTCTCTCACTCCTACTATCAGATGATGCCAAAAAGGGGGAGAAGATAGTTAAGTCCAAATGCTCAGATGATCAAATAATGAAGAAGACAGATGATGAAACTGATGACCAGGGAAACCCTAGTCAGGGTATAGGTCAAGCTTAGAGTAAACAAAGCAGCAAGTTCTGATAAAGTCAAGAAGTCAACCTCTGACAGTGCTCAAGTTGATTTAGACAAAATGGAAGTAGCTGATAAAAAGAAACTTCTGTGGAAAAATGTCAAACCATCATATCCAAAGAAAAGCCAATTGCTGACTGATTTCATGTCTATTGGTTTAAATGCTAGAGAACCAAGAGACGGGGTTGGACTAGGTTCTGATGAAGCTAAAATCAAAATGGGACTTGAAGTTGCTACAAGAGATCCATTTTTACTAACCGACAAACCTCTTGAAGAAGTTACTCAGAAACACCTTAACAAGGTTTTCTCTATTCAAGTGGTACTGAATGCTCATGATAAGCACAACATCAAACAAAATATAATTCTATTTCTTGAAGATGGAAGGACATATCAGATGTCAGAATCAGATGTACTAAACAAAACTCTGAAAGAACTTTAATTCTTTCATTACCTTATAGAGGTAAAGTCTAATATTACCAGGAGATGGTCAAACTTCATACTGAAGATCATCATAGATAAAGCAAAAATTTCAGGTTCAAGATTTACAAAATTCATTCCATGTATTGTTGAAGATGATGGAAGTGAAATTCCTATAAAGAAGGATTCTGCTAAGCTTGAGGTAATACTGAAAGAGAAATGTCTATGCTACAATGAAGACTCTTCTCATCCTAGGGTAATAAGACTGGACAATGGTTTAGAAAGAAACCATATCTCTGCTTCAAGGACTGCAATCTATCAGATTGGGAGTCAGAATGAAGAGATGAAGCAAGTCAAGACTACACTCTCTCAGTTCTGAAGATTAAAGAAGAAAAGCTGATATCACACTTTGTTAAGAATCATTATGGATTCAGATTGACTCAGTGAGATGGTAAAAGGTACAAGGACTGTAAGTTATAGTTAGTTATACAGTTAAATTCTTTATGCATTTGAACTTCAATGTTTTTGACATCATCAAATCTATTAACTTGTATATTTTGTATAATTTAAAAGTTGGGGGAGATTGCTAGATATATTTGAGATGTCATGTTTAATATGTTTCATGTTTAGTTGTCAGATCTTAACAAACAGGAAATATCAGGACTTACTGGAATCAGTACTTATTGGAAGTCAAAACTTCATATCAGAACTTAAGGTCATATCAGAACTTAAGTACGGGAGGACTTACAGTTAGGGAAGGAAGCTGATTTAAAGTAGAAGATCGAGACCAAAACAAAAGAAGATATGCATGGAAAGAATTAGAAGACTGGAAGACTTGTTTAAGATATCTGATTGATATATTTTAGGAGACAGAATTATATTCTATATCAATTAGAAGTTATCTTGTAACTGTGTAGTATATAAACACATAAATAGGTTTACACTATATGTGTTGTCATTATCGAGATACGTTATTCATTGTAAGCTATCAGCTCTTAGTAATATTTGTTCATCACTGAGAGAGAACAGTTCCATTGTAACAGAATTTATTATATTGAATATATATGTTTAGTGTTACTTGTGTTCAAGATCGATTTGATTGTAACAACACTGTATTCAACCCCATTCTACAGTGTTGTGTGACCTAACAATTGGTATCAGAGCCTATCGGTTAACACACATACAGTACAGATCCAAACAATCATGTCTGAAGAAGCACAAACTCCAACCAAGCCCACCAAAACTGAAGAAACTAAAAACACTCAAATCCACAGTCGATATTGAAAGAGATGTGTCCTAAGTCCAATCATGTATGATGATTTAGGAATAACTTTTATGTAATCTATTTTGATTTCATTGATATTAAAACTAGAATCTCTAGGATACCAAATGCCAAATTTTGGTGTTCCTTTGAGATATCTAAAAATTCTCTTAATAGCCACTAAATGACATTCTCTAGGATCAGCCTGAAATCTAGCACAAAGACAAGTAGGAAACATTATATCTGGCCTACTAGCTGTTAAATATAAAAGTGAGCCAACCATGCCCCTATAGATTGAAATATCCACAGACTTTTTAGTAGTATTTAATTCAAGTTTAATTGCAGTGGTCATAGGAGTTTTTGCAGATGTGCAATCCATTAAGTCAAACTTCTTTAAAAGATCATATATGTTTGGTTTAACTAATGGATATTCCATCACTAACTTGCTTAACTTGTAAACCAAGAAAGTAAGTTAGTTCTCCCATCATGCTCATTTCATATTTACTTTGCATCAGTTTGGCAAACTTTTTGCAAAGTTTTTTATCTATAGAGCCAAATACGATATCATCTATATAACGACTCGTATACTCTTATATTATTTAAAAGTGTAATTATTAAATAATAGTTAAATGAAATATGTGTATTGGTTTCGATCGCTATGTGTTGATTTACGTAATTAACTATTGAGTTGTATTGAATCGTTTTCACTTTTAAAAGTGAATTTAGTGCAAATTTATTTGCATAAATATTTGAAATATCTCTAAAATTGTTCTTATGGATTTACAATCTCAATATTTATTTTTGGGATTTTATAAAATTTAGAAATCAATATTTCATCAATTATTTATCCCTGTATGATTTTCTGATTTCATTTATTTGTAAAATCTGTACTTAGTTCCCGAATTCTTCAAAAATTATGAAACTCATATTTATGTAGGTTTGGAATATTCCGGGATTTTAAAATTATTTTGGGAATTTTCGAGATTAGTTTTACCCGCGCGTTGAATCGTTTATTTGTTAAAAGCGGGTATAAATTGTGTTTTATAAATTGTTTTAAAATTACGGAATTTATGTTTTTATAAACTTCGGGATATTTATACCATTTTAAGACTGTTTTCGTGATTTTCTGAATTTATTTTAAGTGCAGCTCAGTTCGTTAATAATAAAATACGGGTATAAGTTGCGTTTCAAAATTATTTAAAAATTTACGAAATTCATGCTTTATTAACTCCGGGATATTTATAAAATTTTAAAACTCGTGTGGTAAATTTTCGGAACTTTATCTCCCGCAAATTATTCGTTAAAACAATCAAATGTCGGAGAAAATCGGGGCCAGAACTTTCGTGATTATCCTATTATATACGTGTCAATTTGTTACGGTTTAAGGGGACACGTGTTTTGCTTTCCTTTTAGGGCAATTCAACTGCATTCTTTTTTTTTATTAAAAACAAAAACAACATCAACCTCTCCGACCTCTCTCATCCAATCTCTCCTCTCTGCTCTCTCTCGGTCTTGATCTCGTCTCTCTCTCGATTCCTCAATCTTTTCACCCCTTGTGTCCTGGTGGTGCTCACTTCGTGTTCCGGTAAGCCGTCGTTGGAGTTTCCGGCCATCTTTGGCTTCTCTATTCGTGCTATATTACTGTTACATATGTATATATGTGTGTTTACATGTGTATGCGTGTAGTTGTGTTGTGCTGGTCTTGTTCTGATTGCCGCCTACGTTTTTCCCCTGTCCGATTTCCGGTTGCGTTTTACTGTTCTGATTGTGTCTGTATTGTGCGCGTAGGGAGGCGCGTGTGCTGTTGTTTTCTTTTTTGTTAATTAACTTAAATATTATCTGCAGGAAATTTGTTCGATTGGATTTCGCGAAATAAAATATTCTCGTGCATAAATTTTTATTAATCGGTGGACGGTGATGATATAATTCTGAGTCCTAATATTTTAAAATAAATAAATATAAAATATGAATAATTAATTATTTAAAAAGCTGTATCATTAATTGAATTTTGATGGTGGTTGTTGGATTGTGTGATTGGTTGTAAATTGACGTCGAGTTGTTCGACGGGTAGGCCGATAATCAGAGGAGGTGCTGCCCGAATTTTCGGAAATTAAATTCATAAATTCGGGATAGACCCTGTAATTGTCGGAACGTCGAGCTAGTATAAATAAGTATATACATATATTTTGTGCGAAACTTGATTGTATGTTGTGGTGAATGTTCTGTCAAAATCCAGTAACCCTAATTTCGTAAAATGACGAGTATATGTATTTTCCGAAAACGAACACCGAACCAATTTTCAAGATTGTGAACCCTACTTGCTGCGGGTTTTATTATAATATACATAATTACGAGTCGGGTTTGAATATCGTTGGGTAAAATTGGTATCGAGGATATGTCAAGCATACTTAGATGTCTAACGTAAGGTATTTCGACCCTGTAGGTTCTAGTCGGGAAACCGAAAGTGGACAATGGACTAAAGATGACCTAGTAGCCAGTCAACGAGCTCAGTAGAGTTTTAACAGAAAAACCTGAGTATCAAATTCGAATCCAATGTGATTTAGTGGTTGGACGTTAAAGCCTGAGCGGCAGAGTTGGCTCAGAATTGATCAATAATAGTTGTAAAACCCCGTAAGGCAAGTATTTCTAAACCTTTTTCAAGAAATAATGCAAATGTTTTCAAATTCTCTCATGAAATATTGTTAAGTGTTCAAAATAGCTTTATTTTATATTGTAAGTACTTTGAATCATACAACCTTGAACCCGAATCACCTCATTTGATCTTTGAGCCATAAGCCTTAAATTTTTCATAAACCATCCTTTGCTGATTTCAGGTACCAAATCACAGAAATATGACACTACTCCCCCAAATGTACAACTATCAAACACCAAACACTGGAACAAAACTGTTTGAAAATACAGAAACTTTTATACTCAATCATTCTTTATAACATCAAAGAACTATACCTTGAAAAATCAGTATTCGTCAAATACCTGATCATTTTACAGACTGAAAACCGTTTCTTATACATACCCTTGTGATATCCATGAATTTTCTTACGTTTTTATGCAAGTGTTTAATCATCACATATTATGATCTTGTTTTATTGAAGTATATTGTTTATTATACTGAACTATTTTAGAATTGGATAGTTTTCTTATATGGACCAGATTCGTGGTCAGGCCAGATTTGTGGCCGAATTAGGCCAATGTGTGCCTTGGATCCAGTTCGTAGAGCAGTGTTGTGTGCTTTGCTCGGGGTTAGTGCGTGACTGATCAGCAGCCTAACCTTGATTTTAAAATTTAAAATAAATATCCAATTCTAATTATTGTTTAACAATAAAGTTGATTCCTCTGAATCATTCCATTTGAACATTGATTAACCTCTTTTATCACTGTTATGACTTGCTGAGCTAGTTAGCTCACCATTGCGATTCTTTTTATATATTTTACAGTTGGAAATGATTCGGATGATAGTGAAGTTCCTCAGTCCAAAGTGCGAGCTAGGATTCCAGATAGAGTTGGATCGAGCTAGCAGGAGTTTATTGCGGAATTGAGATAGTAAGATTGTTAGAATAATTTTATTATCAGTTATAAGTTAAATTAGTTGAGATTTGGTACGATGTAATAAAAGTTAAGGTTGTGGCTTGTTTTCATACTTTAACCTGTTGCGATCCGTGGTTATGTGAAGTAGGGTCATTGCAGATAATATTTATACAGGTTTATATATTGTGTATGTGTTGTGGACCCCAAACTTCTGACCCGGGTTTGGAGGGCGCCACAGGTTGGTATCAGAGCTACAGGTTATAAGTCACTGAAACAAGCCTAGATTGTCGGGATTGGGTAGAAGGTTAGGATTAGGAATAGGAAATAGAAAGATAAGACGTTATGAGATTGAGTACGATTGTATAGTAGGTCTCCGGCACGGTTCGTATTGCGATTCGGTATTTTTAGCTTGCGACGTGATTTTCAGACAACAGCAATGGTAGATCCTGATTTCCCGGTATCATCTGATCGTTGGAGTCTTCCGTTCGAGGATCGACATCTTCTCCCAGATTCGAATTGCACCTTGTTCTTCTATCGGTATTAATGGTACTACCTTCTGTTATGACAATCATACATCTTCAAGTTATTCTATGTTATTTTACTACCACTTGATACGAGACTACCTATTTAAGAACCCCCATCGGTTTATTCTTGTTTTACTGGATATTCAGTTGTGAGTATATCTCTTTAGTTTACCCTACGTCCTGTTCTATACCCTCGGTTTAAAACTTGTCCTATGAAGCAATAGTACCTACTAGCATGGATTCGAGAGCTGCAGTAAATGGTGAGTACTTGAGATATAAATAAAGGTGAGAAAAAGTTTAGAAAGAAGATTTAAGTGTTTCGGAGGATAGCTTCTACCAGATTAAAAGAAGCCATTCGTGACTAGGCCACCCGTGACTAGTTGTGAGATGAATTAGATAAATTTTGAAAAAATAGAAAGAAAAGTATAAATCTGGAATTTTTGTAGAATTAAATGATGGTGCTATGTTAAATACGATATGTAAAGTATTGATGTGATGTGATATGAGCAAATTTTGTTCTATGAAATAGACTTGTTGACTATTGAATAACCTGTTCTACTTAACGACTGCAAAGTTGATGACGGGAGCATTGCCAGGATGGAAATTTTGATGTGAAGCTACGAATACAATAACATGTAACGAAACTTGAAGTGATCGTCGATTAAGGAAGGCAAATGAACCCAATAAAGGAGAGAAGGTAGATTGAAGTGAATAGACCTTTATATGATCGTTCCTTTAATTTGGTACCTTGTTATAGGTCGGGAGGACAACAACCAACTCATATAGTAAGGACAACCAGGTTTGTAATTTTCCAAAAATTTTAAACAAGTTTTCGAAAAAGATTTTTCCTATACAAAATTTCTAAAAGCCTTTTTAAATAAAATGATTTTTAAACATTGGTTGTCAAGTTACTACTTGAGTTTCTTATTTGTTAGAAGACCCAAATTACCTGGAAGGATGCTGTTTCAGACTTAGTATTGCTAATTCCGAGAACGAAGTAACCTGTGATTATGAAGAAGTTGATTATTCCTAACAGTAAGGTGCAAGTATTGTTTGATAAGATGAACAACGGAATCAGCGTACAGAGTAACTATTCATCCAATTACTGGGACTATCAGAGTTCAAGGAATTCATTGATTTAACAGGAGCCTGGGCATGACTGAAGAATATTGGGAAGATTTACAGACTTTACTAAGAGAAGAATATTATTAACAAAAGGATCGTTATATTGAATGATTCGCGGTTATTCTAAATTAAAAAGAGAAAACTCGAAGTTATCTGGTAGGAACACCATTATGATCGAATTGTTAAAGTATTATACGTGTAGGTGCGATATTAAAGACGCAAGACTTAACAAGTAGGAATCTACCATATTGTTTAATTTGCGAAAGCATTTCAGTATACCTTCTAAAGTTGTTATATGACGCAACTGGGATATGATCGAACAAGCTCGAAAGATGAATACAAGTGAAATGGGGATGGTGACCAATGGTATCGTTCTTGTTTTCAATATTACAATGTATATTCCTATTTAATTCCTAAAAATGTATGAACTCCTTTTCTTAATAAACTCCTTATGATAATATCAAAAAGGAGGATATTACATTCCTTTCAAATTCAATTGTTCCCTTTAAGTTTTGCTTTCTGATTGGGACAAACAGTGTTATGGTGAGACGCTTTGTCGGAATGACAAAGAATCGGGTGGGACGCCACCTAATCATGTGTTGTACGCCATATGGTACGAAAGACTGGCCATATTAAGTACCAATGTGGTTGTCTCATTCATATTCAAATCCTTACTTCTTCTTTCTTTTCAGCTTCAAATTTGTTGACTTGTGAATCCTTCTTCGTTGTACTATCGCTCTTTGCAAAAGTTTTTCAAACAAAAATTCAATGTATTATGAACCAAGCGGGCAAAGTTCCATCTACCTCTTATGCATTGGAGGGAAACCAGGGCATATGGCAAGGATTGCAACTACTAGCCCCAGTAAAGGATCCACTAAGAGCCAAGGGAATCTACTCCAATAAGGAATATATCTTCGAGAACGAGAATTTGCGATTTTCCTGTGAAATATGTTATTCAGAATACGGACATGATGACATGGATGATTATGGTGAACACCTTATGCGTTAAAATATTGAGAGATGTGGAAGCAACTTGATTGTATATTCCCCCAAGGTATTGTTGATAAGATGAATTACCCCGTTGGATTGATAAGATTATGACTAAAAGACTAGAAAATTTAAGAACGCGTAATTGTTAAATAAGTGAATACCAATGGTGGAATTGAGATTTCTGGAAATAAGTTGTGAAAAATCGATACCATTTAAGATAAGAGGATTTGACATTATTCTAAGGATTGGATCAACTATTTAAGCGTGATGTCCAGATAGATTGTCGTGATGAAAAGTTAATTCTGAGAACGCTAAATGAGAAGATGATGAGGTTCAGAAGATGGGAAAAAAATTGTTACCAATGATTACGGTGATCAAGATGTGGGCATTATGGTGACTATGAGACAAATAAAAGTCAGAAGCAAACAAAATTTGAAGATCTTATAACAATTAAGGAGTTTCAAGATATGTTTCCAGATGAGTTATCAATATTTCCTTTTAGATAGAGAAATTGACTTAGCACCTGAAATGAAGCCAGTGTCCAAAGCCCCGCACAGAATAGCGCCAGTTAAAATTAAGGAGGCAGCCAGGCAAATGCAAGACATGTTAGAAGAAGGAGCGATTAGACCTAGTGTACCCCCTAAGGTGCACCGGTCCTGATTATTAATAAGAAAGATGGAAGTATGAACTTATATATCGATTAGTGAAAGTTTAACAAGTTTACTATCAAGAGCAAGTATCTGTTACTTCGAACCAATGATTTGTTTGATCAAACGAAAGAGGCAAAGTACTTTTATAAGATTGATTTAAGACTTGGTATTTCACCAATTGAAGATTAAACCTATGGACATATCCAAAGATAATTTTCAAAACTAAGTACCGTTCTCGTATTATCATTTGGATTAACCAATATACCAGTAATATTTGAACTCGATGGATAGAATCTTTAAGGAATATCTGGATGAGTGGTAATTGTGTTACTTAAAGTCAATGGAGGACCATGCAAACCATTTTGATTGTAGAAAGCATAAGTAATCAGTGAGGAGGAGACATAAGGAGATCTAATAGAAATCAAAGTCACTATGAATAAAGAAAGGCCAAGAAAAAAGTACCAATAAAAGTAAGGAGTTTTACCATGGACCGGTTATTATTGAAAATTTGTGCAAGATTTCTTGAAAGTTGCAATACCTTCGACGAAGCTAACCAGGAAAAGTAAGAAGTTTATATGAAATGGAGAAGGGTAAAGAAGGTTTTGCGGAGTTAAAGGAGAGAATGGTTACAACACCCGCTTTATTATTTCGAAAGTATCTAGGAGATTTGGTAGTTTATAGTGATGCTTCTCATAAGGGAGTAGGATGTGTATTGATGCAGCACAATAAAGTTATTGTATATGCACTCAGACAACCGAAACCTTATGAGCAGATGTATCATACTCATAACTGGGACTAACAGTAATAATATTTGTTTCGAAAGATTGGGAAACATGATATGTATGGAGAAAGGTGTAAGATTTATACAGACCATAAGAGTTTGAAGTATGTATTCACGAGGAAAAACAAATATAGAGGCAAGCGATAAGTTAAAAGGACAGAACGAACATAGAAACTACACCAGAAGAATTATCTATGAAATTTTTGAAGTTGGAATTGGAAGTCAGAGTTTATAATCCAAAAGGAGTAAGGATGGATAGTACGACCTTTCAGTCGAAGTTGTTAAGGGTAAGATAAGGAGATGTCAAGAGAAGATAATGGATCACGATGTTAGCAGTTAGTAAGAGGAAATTTATACGCCCAGGAGAATGATCATGATATCCCCAGGTTTTCTTCCAGCACTTGGATGCTCTAAGTAGAAGGATTAATAAATGAGATCCCACAGGGAATTCATAATATAAAGTATTTAATTTACTAAAGAAATGCCAAGATATACGAAAATTTAAAGAAAAAAGTGATAACCAGGTATAGGAAGGAAATTTCAAGATGGATTAGGAAGTGTGGACATGTCAAAGGATTAAGGCGAAATGGAGGCCTAGTAGATAAGGAAGACTCTGGAAGTGATTTTACAAGAAGTGAATCGTGAAGTGTACCGGTGATGTCAAAGGAGAAAAATGAATGAAAGTATAAGAGTATGTGCTGATTATCGGGAGTTACCAAAACAACAAATAAGAATAAGTGACCCCTATAAAGAATTAATTACTTACAAGACCTAATTCAGGAAGTGTGTTATGTTTCGGGGATTAACTTAAGATCCGACCTGAGAATATATTAGAGATTACGAATAGAATGAGTTATGAGCATTGCAAGCTCTGGTGATATTATGTGAAATAACAAGTGTATCAGTTGTCTATAAGGAATTAAGGAACATGTTGTATAAGGAGTACTTGGATAAGCAAATTGTATTTATTGATAACATCCTCAGCTATTCAAAGAATAAGAAAGTTTGTGTGGAATGCCCAAAGATTTTCCTCTAAAGATTAGAAGAGAAGCAACTATACATTGAGTTTTCAAGTATAAAATATTGACCGAGGATTAACAAAAGATTCTGAATTAATCCATTAACAACTACCTAAGCAAAGTCGTATGATAACAGATGCCTTATTCCGACAGAAAGGATTGGGTGTAATTAAGACCACCGAGGAGTTAATAAACGAATTGGAAAGAGTGGAATCTGAAGTTCAAATACTTAAAGGTGATAATATGTGAATATATGGAATTACTTTTCAACCTTAACGGATAGAAACATATAGAAGATGTTTAAATGTTTGGAAACCAAGTTGAAAATGAGCACTGGTTATCATCCTTAAACGAAAAGTCAAAGTACGGAAGTGATTCAGGAAATGTAAGACATGTTGAGAGGTTGAGTTTTAAGGAAGCATTGGAAGGATCATTTATTATCGATGTCAGCTTTGGAATACCACTTTACCAAGCTTCATGTGAAAGCAAGTGTAGGTCCCCATTTTTATTAAAATAAAGTGGGAAGGAGAAAGTTGTCAAATTCTAAATTAATTCAGCATACCAAGAGCGTAGTAATATTGATTGAAGCATCTCGGAGTAGACAAAGAAAGAAGGCGAAATTGTATCGAGAGAGAATATGAATATAGAAATAGGACCAGTAGTGATAGTAAAAGTTTCACCTTGAAAGAGACTGGATAAGTCTAAGTAGAAGGGACAGGTTAAGTCCTAAAATTAGTGAACCATTCGAGGTATTGATAAATATAGATAAAGTTGTTCATGAGTTGACATGACCGTCACACCAGTGTGTACACATAATGTGTTTCGCTTGTCAATGTTAAAGTAATAAGTATTTGATTTGAATTAAGTGATTGATCAGGAGCCAATGGGGCTCTTGTCCAAGTTTGTTTTGCATATAGTGATCAATCCAAATTCTAGATCGTTAAGAGCGAGTTCTATGAAATGAGTCTATGTCCCTAACGAATATGCGTTGGATAATCCTTGAGTCGAAAAGTTTACTTGAGAGTTAGAGTCAGATATGCTAGAAAAATATCCTCACTTATTTAGTTAGATCAGATTCTGAGGACAGAATCTTTTTAAGGGGGAAGGATATAACGACTCGTATACTCTTATATTATTTAAAAGTGTAATTATTAAATAAATAGTTAAATGAAATATGTTTATTGGTTTCGATCGCTATGTGTTGATTTATTATGATCTTTGTGTGAATTAGGGTGTACCGGGTTATTTACATAATTAACTATTGAGTTGTATTGAATCGGTTTCACTTTTAAAAGTGAATTTAGTGCAAATTTATTTGCATAAATATTTAAAATGTCTCTAAAATTGTTCTTATGGCTTTATAATCTCAATATTTATTTTTGGGATTTTATAAAATTTAGAAATCAATATTTCATCAATTATTTAACCCTGTATGATTTTCTGATTTTATATATTTGTAAAATCTGTACTTAATTCCCGAATTTTTCAAAAATTATGAAACTCATATTTATTTAGTTTTGGAATATTCCGGGAATTTTAAAATTATTTTGGGAATTTTCGAAATTATTTTCACCCGCGCGTTAAATCGTTTATTTGTTAAAAGCGGGTATAAATTGCATTTTAGAAATTATTTTAAAATTACGGAATTTATGTTTTTATAAACTTCAGGATATTTATAACGTTTTAAGACTATTTTCGTGATTTTATGAATTTGTTTTAAGTGTAGCTCAGTTCGTGAATTGTAAAATACGGGTATAAGTTACGTTTTAAAATTATCTAAAAATTTACGAAATTCATGCCTTATTAACTCTGGGATATTTATAAAATTTTAAAACTCATGTTGTAAATTTTCGGAACTTTATCTCCCGCAAATTATTCGTTAAAACAATCAAATGTCGGAGAAAATCGGGGCCAGAACTTTCGTGATTATCCTATTATATATACGTGTCAATTTGTTACAGTTTAAGGGGACACGTGTTTTGCTTCCCTGTTGTGGCAATTCAACTGCATTCTTTTTTTTATTAAAAACAAAAACAACATCAACCTCTCCGACCTCTCTCATCCAATCTCTCCTCTCTGCTCTCTCGATCTTGATCTCGTCTCTCTTTCGATTCCTCAATCTTTTCACCCCCTGTGTCCTGGTGGTGCTCGCTTCATGCTCCGGTAAGCCGCCGTCGGAGTTTCCGGCCGGCTTTGGCTTCTCTGTTCATGCTATGTTACTGTTACATATGTATATATATGTGTTTACATGTGTATACGTGTAGTTGTGTTGTGCTGGTCTTGTTCTGATTGCCGCCTGCGTTTTTCCCCTGTCCGATTTCCGGTTGCGTTTTGCTGTTCCAATTGTGTCTGTGTTGTGCGCGTAGGGAGGCGCGTGTGCTGTTGTTTTCTTTTTTGTTAATTAACTTAATTATTATCTGCAGGAAATTTGTTTGATTGGATTTCATGAAATAAAATATTCTCGTGCAGAAATTTTTATTAATCGGTGGACGGTGATGATATAATTCTGAGTCCTAATATTTTAAAATAAATAAATATAAAATACGAATAATTAATTATTTAAAAAGTTGTATCGTTAATTGAATTGTGATGGTGGTTGTTGGATTGTGTGATTAGTTGTGAATTGACGTCGAGTTGTTCGACGGGTAGGCCGATAATCAGAGGAGGTGCTGCCCGAATTTTTGGAAATTAAATTCATAAATTCGGGATAGACCCTGTAATTGTCGGAACGTCGAGCGAGTATAAATAAGTATATACATATATTTTGTGCGAAACTTGATTGTATGTTGTGGTGAATGTTCTGTCAAAATCCAGTAACCCTAATTTCATAAAATGACGAGTATATGTATTTTCCGAAAATGAACACCGAACCAATTTTCAAGATTGTGAACCCTACTTGTTGCGGGTGTTATTATAATATACATAATTACGAGTCGGGTTTGAATATCGTTGGATAAAATTGGTATCGAGGATATGTCAGGCATACCTAGATGTCTAATGTAGGGTATTTCGGCCCTGTAGGTTCTAGTCGGGAAACCGAAAGTGGACAATGGACTAAAGATGACCTAGTAGCCAGTCTACGAGCTCAGTAGAGTTTCAACAGAAAAACCTGAGTATCAAAGTCGAATCCAATATGATCTAGTGGTTGGACGTTAAAGCCTGAGCGGCAGAGTTGGCTCAGAATTGATCAGTAATAGTTGTAAAACCCTGTAAGGCAAGTATTTCTAAACCTTTTTTAAGATATAATGTAAATGTTTTCAAATTCTCTCGTGAAATATTGTTAAGTGTTCAAAATAGATTCATTTTATATTGTAAGTACTTGAATCATACAACCTTGAACCCGAATCACCTCATTTGATCTTTGAGCCATAAGCCTTAAATTTTTCATAAACCATCCTTTGCTGATTTCAGGTACCAAATCACACAAATATGACACTACTCCCCCAAATGTACAACTATCAAACACCAAACACTGGAACAAAACTGTTTAAAAATACAGAAACTTTTATACTCAACCATTCTTTATAACATCAATGAACTATACCTTGAAAAATCAGTATTCGTCCAATACCTGATCATTTTACAGAATGAAAATCGTTTCTTTTACATACCCTTGTGATATCCATGAATTTTCTTACGTTTTTATGCAAGCGTTTAATCATCACTGATTATGATCTTGTTTTATTGAAGTATATTGTTTATTATACTGAACTATTTTAGAATTGGATAGTTTTCTTATATGGACCAGATTCGTGGTCGGATCAGATTCGTGGTCAAATTAGGCCAATATGTGCCTTGGATCCAGTTCGTAGAGCAGTGCTGTGTGATTTGCTCGGGGTTAGTGCGTGACTGATCAGCAGCCTAACCTTGGTTTTAAAATTTAAAATAAATATCCAATTCTAATGATTGTTTAACAATAAAGTTGATTCCTCTGAATCATTCCATTTGAACATTGCTTAACCTCAGTTATCACTGCTATGACTTGCTGAGTTAGTTAGCTCACCCTTGCGATTCTTTTTATATATTTTACAGTTGGAAATGATTCGGATGATAGTGAAGTTCCTCAGTCCAAAGTGCGAGCTAGGATTCCAGATAGAGTTGGATCGAGCTAGCAAGAGTTTATTGCGGAAGTGAGATAGTAAGATTGTAAGAAGAATTTTATTATCAGTTGTAAGTTAAATTAGTTGGGATTTGGTACGTTGTAATAAAAGTTAAGGTTGTGGCTTGTTTTCATACTTTAACCTGTTGCGATCCGTGGTTATGTGAAGTAGGGTCATTGCAGATAATATTTCTTATACAGGTTTATATATTGTGTATGTGTTGTGGATCCCAAACTTCTGACCCGGGTTTGGAGGGTGCCACAGATCTACATAAATTTGAACAAGTATACTAGAGCCATTAACATTTTTAAAGAATATAGTTTAATCAACAGTACCTCTTGTGAAATGATTTTCTAAGAGAAACTTTGACAAAGTGTCATACCAGGCTCTAGGTACTTGCTTCAGTCCATAAAGTGCTTTCAAAATATAGTAAACATAATCTGGAATATTGGCATCTTCAAAACCAGGAGGCTGACTAACATAGACTTCCTCCTCCAAATCTCCATTCAGAAAGGCACTTTAACATCCGTTTAATAGACTTTGAAATTGGCATGGGCTGCAGAAGCTAGAAAAATTCTGATGGCTTTAAGTCTTGCAACAGGAGCAAAGGTCTCATCAAAATCTATTCCTTCTTGTTGACAGTAGCCTTTAGCAACCAATCTAGCTTTGTTTCTATCTACTATGCCATTTTCATCCATCTTATTTCTGAATACCCACTTGGTGTCAATAGGATTCTTTCCTTTAGGCTTGGGTACCAGTTTCCAAACTTTATTCCTTTCAAATTGGATTAGCTCCTCCTGCTTAGGTAAATCCCAATCAAGATCCAACAAAGCTTCTTCTACCTTTTTAGGTTCTTCCCGAGACAGAAAGCTGTTGTATAGACATTCTTCTTGAGTTGCTTTCCTTGTTTGCACTCTTGAAGATGCATCACCAATGATTATCTCAAATGGGTGATCTCTTGTCCATTTTCTCTATTGTGGTAGATTAACTCTAGATGAAGAGGCCTCATAGTTATCTTGATGTGTGACTGAGTTTTGATTAGAAGAAACTCCCCATGAGTTTGTGGATATTTTACTAGAAGTTGGGGTTCTTTCTGATTGTGATCTATATTGATTTTTAACTCCTATTGATGACTCAACAGATATTGATCTTTGCCTTTCAACGGATGATGCAGACTGTCTTTCAACGGATGATGCACTTGGTCTTTCGATGGATGTTGAATTATATACTTCATTAGTTGTAGATTTTGATGCATTGTCCTTAGATGTTGTTCCTTGATTACTTGCATCATCACTATCATCACAAATCATCTCAACATTATCAAATTTGAGGCTTTCATGGAAATCTCCATCTTGCAGTCCCTCAATCTTTTTATCATCAAACACAACATGCACAGATTCCATAACAATGTTGGTTTTGAGATTGTAGACTATGTATACTTTTCCAACTACATATCTAACAAAAATTCCTTCATCTGCTTTGGCATCAAACTTTCCATGCAGATCAGTTTGATTCCTTCAGATATAGCATTTACAGCCAAAGACATGAAGAAAGTTTAATGTTGGCTTCCTGTTCTTGAACAGTTGATAGGGTGTCATGCATTTTGCTTGGTTCACCAAAGAAATATTCTGAGTTTAGCATGCAGTATTTACAGCTTCTGCCCAAAAATATGTTGGTAACTTTGATTCTTCTAGCACTGTTCTTGCAGCTTTAATAAGAGACCTGTTCTTCCTTTCCACCACTCCATTTTGTTATGGAGTTCTTGCTGCTGAAAACTCATGCATGATCCCGTTCTCTTTATAAAACAACCTCATCCCAAAATTCTTGAACTTAGTTCCATTGTGACTCTTGATTCTTAACTTTGAAATCAGGATGATGGTTAACTTGCCTTATGTGATTGATGATGATTTCACTAGCTTCATTTTTGGATTTTAGAACATATGTCCAAGAGAACTTTGAGAAATCATCCACAATTACTAGGCAGTATCATTTCTTTGAGATGGACAATACATTGATCGCTCCAAATAGGTCCATGTGTAGTAATTGTAAAGGTTCTTCAATTATTGAGTCAAGCTTCTTTCTGAATGATGCCTTGATCTGTTTTCCTATCTGACATGCATCACACAATCCATCCTTAGATAATTCCACTTGAGGAATACCTCTTACCAAATCTTTCCTGACTAGTTCATTCATAGTCTTGAAGTTAAGATGGGATATATTCATCTTGACTTGCCTTGCTGAATAGACAAGTAGCAGATTCTACATTTGATGAGTTGAAGTCAGCTAGATACACATTTCCTTTTCTCACTCCAGTGAGAACCACTTTGTTGTTTTTATTTTTTGTCACAACACAGGCTTCAGAATTGAATGTTACCGAGTTGCCCTTATCACAAAGCTGGTTGATACTCAATAGATTGTGCTTGAGTCCATCCACTAGGGAAACATCCTCTATGATGATATTATCTTTAGAAATCAAGCCATATCCCACAGTAAAACCCTTGCTGTCATCTCTAAAAGTGATACTTGGAAAAGCTCTCTCCTTTAACTCAGTGAGCAGGGTGGAATCTCTAGTCATGTGCCTTGAGCACCCACTATCCAAATACCAAAGATTCTTTCTATTTCCTTGCACACAAAAAAATCAAATCAAGTTGATTTTGGTACCCAAGTTTCCTTTGTTAGCCTTTTTCTTAGGTTCCTAGGCTTGTCCTCATTTGACTTAGGTATCTGAGATTCATCCTTAGTCATTTGAGTAGAACCTTTGAAACCATTCATCATTACAAAATTATCATGTACAGGCTGATTTACATGGAAGGGCATATTTTGTGCAAACATGTTATTCTAGTAAGGCATGCTAAATGGCATTTGAGGCATACTAAATGCAGCATAGTAAGGATTTTGTACAAATGGCATATTAGAAAATTGTGCATTCAAATTAGATGCATGCATAACATTCACAGGCATGGTAGACATGTTAGGAAAAGAAGGAGGTGTAGACATGGGTGTAGGAATTGCAAGTTTGCAATTAACTGACAAATGATTTACACTACCACACTTCACATAGGTTTTTCTAGGTGCATATTTAACAAGTGTGTAGTTGTTATGTTTGTTAATTCCTACTTTCCCATTTCTATTGTTTTTCCTTTTAGATTCTGTTTTAACCTAAATTTTCTCCAATCTGTCATTCAATTGCTTGATTGGCAGATGGCCTACATTTGTTTCTCCCGGAACAAAGTTCTTGGAAACTTATCTATATTTCTAATTTAACTTAGCTAGCTGGGATTTGCTAACTGGCTTTCTTTCACTCAACGGATGTGGTTCCTTGTCTTTCAATGGACAATTCTTTTGATCATTCGACGGATAACATTCATCATCCGTCGAATCCACATCCGTTGAAATTCCTTCTTCCAAGTTGGAATTCAGTTTCTCTTTGCTCTTTTTCCAGGCTTCATCACAAAAGGATTCTATACCTTGAACTTTAGTAATTTGAGCATGAACATCTCTAGATGATTTCCATGCCTTAATTACTTCATGTTCTCGTTCAAGTTGCTTTCATAAAATAACCTCTTTCTTTAAGGATTCGGTCAGTTCATCTTTGGCAATCTTGCACTCTATCTTCAGTTTTTTAAACTCAACAAATTGAGTTTCTAACACATTATTTCTTTAACTTAAAAACAAATTGTTCTCTTTAAGTTTAGTGTTTTCTTTAGTGAGAGACTTGAATGTAACACGCAGATGATATAATTCAGTAGACATGTCATTTATAGCATCATTACACTCAGCTTTAGATAAATATGCTAGATTAGTGGTGATTACCTGATTACTGGATGAACTGACTTCTGTTTCATCTAATTTGGCCATAAGTTCTAAATTGACATAGCTTGTATCTTCATCCTCTTCTAGTCCATCAGCAGCCCAGTCATTTTCTTGATTTAGAAAAGCCCTTTCCTTCTTTTTAAGCA
The DNA here is from genome assembly GCF_009905375.1 of Apium graveolens. Taxonomy (NCBI): domain Eukaryota; kingdom Viridiplantae; phylum Streptophyta; class Magnoliopsida; order Apiales; family Apiaceae; genus Apium; species Apium graveolens. The sequence continues at coordinate 134,964,445 of NC_133653.1, read as the reverse complement.
ACTCAAAGTATTTCTTTTGTATCAGAATCAGAATCAGGTTTTCTGCATTAATTGGAAAAATGACAACTCAATCCACACTTGAAAATTTTGAATTTTGACTTATCAACCATGTATTTGTTTGGATTGGATGCTCCAAAATGCTTCTTGAATTTGAGCTTGGAAAACCTCCTGGATAGAAAGGCCAGATGATCATCTATGTCATCCATGTCATCTTGACTAAGATGGTCTTCATGTTCAGCTTCTAGCCCTTTTCCCTTGCCTTCAAAAACTCTAGGGTTTGGTGCAGATTCAACAACTTCAACCTTTATCTCCTTCTCCTTTTCTTGCTCAGCAACCAATGTAATGGATCCTCCTTTCTTTCTTCCTTTCTCCAGCTTCTCATCTTACTCTATATCAAGCTCATAGGTTTTTAGAATCCAATACAGTCTATCCAAGGTGAACTCTTTGTAATCTTGAGAGTTTCTTAGTGAGACTGTCATAGGCTTCCATTCCTTTGTTAGAGATCTAAGGAATTTAAGGTTTGAGACCTTTGTTTGATAGACTCTTCAATGTAACTTTAGAGCATTCAACAGTTTTTGAAATCTACTGAAAATGTCAGTGAGTGACTCACTTTATTTACTATGAAAACACTCATATTGCTGAATCAAGAGTTGCTTTATTTTCCCTTACTTGCTTAGTTCCATCACATATAACTTGAAGAGTATCCCAGACCTCTTTAGCAGTTTTGCAGTTTATGATGTTGTCAAACATGTCACCATCAACACCATTAAAGAAACTGTTCATGGCCTTCTTATCCTTATGGACTTGTTCAATATCTAGATCAGACCATTCTGCTTTAGGCTTTGGGATGGATGGCTCATTTCCAGTAGCAGCTCTCATAGGGACATGTGGACCTTTCTCAATGCAGTCCATATATTCTTCATCTTGAGAGAGGAGATGCAGGTGCATCTTTACCTTCCAATGGTGATAGTTGTCTTTGTCCAGAAATAAGAATTTTACTCCAATATATTTTCTGTTCAGCTTGTTAGTTGTTGTGATCTTTAAACTCTTTATACTTCAAGAGCTTGCTCTGATACCAATTGTTATTCCCAAACAATCTAACAAAGAATTACAAAAGGAGGGTTGAATGTAATTCTGGCTACTTTTTCAATTTTAAGAATTGTTCTACTATGAATATATAACAGTGTTTGATTTAGCTAAAGTGCAGAATGAAAGTATTGAAGAAATCAAACACAAAGTAATAAAATATAAGTATTTAAAACCTTTCCGATGGATTGAATTTATCCACTAGAGATATATATTAATATGAGAACTCTATGATGCAAGATTTGCACACAGCTTCTTATAAGTTGAACTTACAGAGAAATTCATTTACAAATATGGCTTTATCTATTTATCTGGTAATTGCTTACTAACTTGGATACTGTTCTACTTGTTACCCTTGGTTCATATATCACCAAGTTACATGATAAAAAGAAAAACAAATAAGACGAAAATGTTTCTAGTATAAATTTATGCTCCTTCATATCTCAATCCAGCATCTTTGAAAATCTTCAGTTTAGCATGGAAATGGAAATGCTTCTTTGTTCTCTAAAATATATAGATAGGATGCCACATTCCATTTGAATACAATCAACACATGTGACTGTCATGTCACTATCAACTGCTCTTTTGAATTTGTTCATCCGTTAAAACTCAGTTAGATCATCCGTTGAAACTATGTTGGATCATCCGTTGAGAGTCTGGTTGAACATTCGTTGAAACTTTAGTTGATCATCCGTTGAAGCCTTGTGGAACATCCGTTGAGTCTATCTTCATAGTATTTAACTCCATTTCGTTTATACAAGATTACAAGGCATCTAATATTTACAATTAGCCAACCTATTATGCATATCAATCTAATAGTCAACATGACTTAAGATATTCTACAACATCTAGTTCTCTAAGGCATTACAATATGCAGAAATGTGCTACTAAACTTATAAATACATAAGCTACCCTTTCAACGGATGTTAAAGTAAAATAACTAAATTAAATCTACTAAATGTTTTGTTTAACATATCATCAAGTACACAGCATATTCCTAACAAAAATCTATAACATGGACTATTAGCGCATCTTCTAGTGTTTGGAATGGTCCTTCAACTTATTTGTGCCCCTCCATTACTCTTACTAGTGCTAGAGTTTTATTCCTTAATGTTTGCTCATTTTGGCATCATATTTGTCGATCATTTTATGTAAGAAGATATTGTTGCATTTCCAAACGCCTGCCTCTGTTGGGGATATGTTGTAAACTTGATGATTACATTAACAAAACACCTTAGTAGATTTAACTTAGTGAAAAATGTAGTACCCAACGGATGATCAATTATAGTCCCGGCGGATGACTAATTGATATCCATCCGGTGAGTAGCTTATGTAACAATAAGTCATGTAACACATTTCTGTAAACATCTTTGTATAGATTCTGTAGTAGTATATAAGTCATGTTGACTTTAATTAGATATGCAGAATAGGTTGATTAATTGTAAATATAAGATGTCTTATAATTCTGCATAAGTGAAATAAAGTCAAGTGTCAAATAGCTACCCGACGGATGATCAACAAAGCTACCCGACGGATGATCAACAAGGCAACCCGACGGATGACAAGCATGTACCCGACGAATGATCAATTCAAACATTTGTTGACAGTGACAACATAGTCACATGCGTTGGGTGTTTGCAAAAGGAATGTGGAAGCCTGTTTAACAGGAAATGAAGAACAAAGAAGCATTACCATTTCCATGCAAGTTAAGAAGATCTTCAAAGATGCTGGAATAGAGTAGTGAAGCAGCATGGAGTTTAACTTGATAGTTTTGTTTTAATTATCTTGTCTTATTACCATGTAAGCTTGGTGGTATATAAACCAAGTGAAGCTAGTAGAACAAACAACTAAGCAAACACTTTTAGAAGAGAAATAGAAAAAGCTGTAACTGTTAAGAATTTCTCTGTAGTTTATTTGTTCACTTATAAAAGCAGCTGTGAGACAATTTCTTCTTCACAGAGTTCTTAATTCGATATATATATATCTCTGGTGGATACTTTCAAATCCACCAGAAAGTTTTAAAGACTTGTGTTTTTATTACTTTGTGTTTTTGATTTATTTAACTTGTAATTCCGCACTTTGCAAATCAAAACACTTATATATATATAGTTTGAGTTAGAACATTTTATAGTTCAAGAAAAAGTTTACTAGAATTAAATTCAACCCCCATTCTATAATTCTTGTTGCATTGTTAGGGACTAACAATTGGTATCAGAGCAAGCTCTTGAAGCACAAAGAGTTTAAAGATCACAACAAACAACAAGATGAACAAGAAGGATGTTGGAGTCAAGATTCCTTTTCTGGACAAAGATAATTACCATCACTGGAAGGTAAAGATGCATCTTCATTTACTTTCTCAAGATGAGGCCTATGTGGATTGCATAGAGAGAGGTCCTCATGTACCAATAAGAGCTGCAACTGGAAATGAGCCATCAGTTCCCAAGCCAAGGCATGAATGGTCAGATCCTGATATTGAACAAGTCAGGAAAGACAAAAAGGCCATGAATATTCTGTTCAATGGAGTTCATGGTGACATGTTTGATAACATCATTAACTGCAAGACATCCAATGAAGTTTGGGTTACCATTCAAATACTCTGTGATGGCACTGAACAAGTTAGAGAAAACAAGATGCAGTTACTAATTCAGCAATATGAGCATTTCCACTATGAAGAAGGTGAAACTCTCACTGATATCTTTAGTAGATTTCCAAAGCTACTAAATGCTTTGAAGCTGCATGGAAGAGTCTACCAAACCAAAGATTCTAACCTCAAATTCCTGAGATCCCTTCCAAAAGAATGGAAACCAATGACAGTCTCCTTGAGAAATTCACAAGAATACAAGGAATTTATACTAGAGAGACTTTATGGCATTCTAAAGACTTATGAGCTTAAAATAGAGCAAGATAAAAGAATGGAGAAAGGGAGGGAGAAAGGAGGGTCCATTGTACTGGTTGCTGAGTCAGAGAAATAGAAGGAGATGAAGATAGAAGCTATTGAGTCTACTTTAAAAGTCTGTAAAAACAAGGGAAATGGGCTGGTAGCAGAAAATGAAGATTCTTTGAGCCAAGATGATATTGATGAACATCTTGCATTTCTTTCCAGAAGATTTTCCAAGCTCAAGTTCAAGAAGAACTTTAGAGCAGCTAAGCCAAATAGAAACATGGTGGATAAATCAAAATTCAAGTGTTTCAAATGTGGCTTGGCAGGGCATTTTGCCAGTGAGTGTAGAAAGTCAGATTCCAGCAAGAAGAAGTTTGAGCCTGTGGATTACAAAGTATTTTGAGTTGCTCAAACAAAAGGAAAGGGCTTTTATTACATAAGAAAATGACTGGGCAACAAATGGTCTGGATGAGGATGAAGATGTCAGCTATGTCAATCTGGCCCTAATGGCCAAGTCTGATGAAACAGAGACAAGTTCTTCAAGCAATCAGGTAATCACCACCAATCTTGCACATTTATCTAAAGCTGAGTGTAATGATGCAATTAATGACATGTTTACAGAATTATATCATTTGTGTAACACCCCCAGATCCGGGGTCGGGGATCCGGGTTGTCACGGTCTTTCTTTCCACAATATCACTTCACTTAATTAATAATAGTAACCTTATGTTGTGACCCCACACTAACACACACCACAACCCGTTATAGTCTCAGAGATGAAATTTAAATAAGTACAAGTCTTTGAATCCACAATTAAGTCAATACACCTTAAAAAGGTTTCTGAATAAATTTACATTTCTTTGCCATTATTACAATTCATAATATACATAAGTCTGGTACATTACTAATTGAAAACTTAGCCTATTGGTAATTTCTACCTCAGCTACAGCGGCCTGAACGCTTCCAGAAAGCTGCGGAACGTTTCCTATCCGCTTGCGAATTGGGAGCTTGGTCCTGTTCATCTTATCTATCTGATGTTGTGTGATGAAAGAAGAAAGCAAGGGTGAGCATCAAGCCCACCAAAATAATATGTATAATGATTAACAATATATGAGCCTACTCATAATACTCATGAAAGTCTTGGTCAAAAGAAATGAACCAAGTTTGATATCTTAATGCGATGAAGTCGCAAAATATTCAGTATATATACATATATACTTTTTCAAAATATTGGAAGTCCTCTTCCATGCATAATATACACAAAGTCCCAGTGTATAACTGTATAAAAAATATCGTTGCAAGGTGATCTCATATATCTAACCTTGTCTCAACATTTTTCTGAAAATCTTTGCCATGCATAAGATAATCATTTACTAGATATAAGTTTAAAAGATGAAGTTACAAGATACTCCAATATACTTATATCCTTTCCAAATACTACTTGAACTACCACCGTTCAAGTTATAATTAGTTCAAAAGTTCATCACATAGATGAGACTACAAGATAATACTTGAATAGATTCAACCTTTAAAATATCATCAAAATAAAATGAAGTTATGAGATACTTCATTTGATGCAAACATCATTTTGAAAACTTGACCCTGCCAACACTCAACAATCGCCCAACCGTAGCCTTTCTATCGAAGTGCTCTGGGTAGTGTTGCAGAAATATCCAATTGGATGATGAACTCATTACGGGAGTTTGCCGCGCCAGGAAGACCACTTACGATGATCAGTCGTAGTAGTTCAACCCCACCATTTTCTACATGTAGAGGAGAACCTGTCGGATTTACTTGTCAACCGAACACTGAACTCCTAAGGAATGGACCGCCTTAGCGGAACTTCCAGGCCATTTGGGCCAATATAATAAGGCTGGGCCGGCGCTACTCGGCCACTTACGCCACTCCTAGTTCAGATGAAATCCATGACTCTGAAACGTAAAGCTCGTCCCTACTTTCCCCAAGTAGAAACTTGTTGATACGGCTCCACCAAGAAGTCGTATCTATTTGGAAAGGAGAACTCACCGATATTTCCCAGGCGATGCCTGTTAATGGATTAACTTGTTCCAAGAATTTTACTTCCCGAGTGTTGGGTAAGTAATCAATTCATTTATCAAAACAGCAACCTTGTTGCGAATATAAAACACACCACAGAGCCGGATCCCTCAGGTTTTGAGCGAGTATTTAAATCCCCTTCGAAAGGAGGATCTTAAATATAAAAATGAGTTTTGGGATCCGCTCTAACTTTTAAAAATCATTTTAAAGACTCGAAAACACTTTAAAGAGTGTTTGGAGTAAAACTGATTTAATGAAGTAAATCAGTCCCCAGATATTAGAAAATATCTGAATATTATTATTTAAATAATATTCCCATAAAGAATAATCTTTATAAAAATAATTGAAGTAGAAGTATTAAAACTTATACTTGAAACGAGTATTAAATAACCAAAGATATACTTATATGAAAGTATTATCTTTATTTGAATAATCAAAAATAAGTTTGATTATTAACACCTTATTCTTAAATAAAATAAAGAATATATTTCAGCAAATAATCGGAGTCATAGATCCTCAAATGAATATTCAAATAATATTCATTAAATAATATAAACTGAGTCATAAGCCCTCGAATGAATATTCAAAATAATATTCAATAATAAAATAAAGGAGTCATAAGTCCTTGGATGAATATTCAAATAATATTCAATAAATAAAATAAAGTTATCGAATAAACCTTATTCGATTAATAGTTTCGAAAACTATAACCATATATATATAAATATATATATATAAAATCTACTCGGGATCCTCGACTCCCGGTTTTAGAAAATGTTTTCACCTTTGGGTCCCTATACTAAGGGTATATGCAAATTACCGCTATTCTCTAGCATAGGTATTATCAACTGAACCAACAGATATATATTTCAAGAATATGAAACAGGCATGCATATATACCATATCACATGCTACAATATATCGCAAGAATTTGCTTAAATAACCAATATGCATTTATCGCAAGATCATGCATATACAAATGTATACATCACAACAACAGTATAACGGATAGAATACTTGCCTGAGCGACTGGGGGTTACGAATGGCTCGGGACGAGTCTGGTAACCTATAAGCAACAAGTAAGTTGGAATTAAACCAAAGTCACTTGTAAATCTATACTTTAACTAACTTAGACTCTAACGCTCGTTTTGCGCTCACTGATTCGCTTAAGTCACTCGGGTACCCTCGGCTCCACCATTTTTAATAATTTAACCTTTATGAGTTTTAAAGCGATTCCTTCGCGAGTGTCTTACCAACTGCCTAACACACTTACCATAAATATTTCATACATTAATTAACCCTTTTTGGTCTTTAACCTATGTTTCAAAGTAAGGCGAGGGAGAAAGTTTCGTTCGCGAAACGCCGTTACTTGAAACGGTCGTTTCTCCTAAACCGTGCATCGGAATCAAACGTACTACATATCAAAACGAAGCTCGTAACATGATCTATCTAAACATGGCAGTGGTCATAATCTAGCAGGGGGTCCTCGGGTCCTAATGTTATGCACAAAACAGTCTAAAGAAAATCGGACGTTACGACGACTATGTTTACGCGATTACCAATATTTATACCACTCCAATTCTTTAACAATTCACTACAAACCACCCAACCATCATCAATACATCAAACACAACTTATATCAAGGCAAAGTCAGTCCATAATCTCAAGGTTTTCCAACTTATTCAACCGCAAACATGATCTACTAACCATAACTTAAGATTCATTAACCATTAACCAAGATTCATATCCAAAATCACCACAAATCCAACCAAACTATCTAACATACATGGATCTTGCTATACATACATGGATATTTCTATATATACATTAATCCATCCATGAACTCATCAAAACTCAAAGTTCAAACTATAAGTTAAAGGTGAAAGTTGTTTATACCTCCTTGAAGCTTCCTAACACAACCCAAGAGCTTTGAATGCCTAAAAGAACCTTGATCCTTACTTGTATAACCTTAATCTTTCATAAATATTCAAGAAAACTAAAGTTATTTCTTGAAGGTTACTATTCACCATCTTCTTCCTTGATTTATTGGAAGAGATTGTGAAGGAATTAGGAGCTTAAACTTATAGCATATCCATATCTATGTACAAGGAAGCTTAGATAATTACCTTGTGATTTAACAATGCTTGGAACTTGATTTTTGAAATTCTTGCCCTTGAAAAAGATGAAAAGCCGAGAGCAAGATGATGAGAATGAAATGATTTTGTGTTTTTTGATTTGTTTGGCTTAGCTTGGTTGTTTTTTTTGTTTTGTTTTTGGTTAATTACCTTAATAACCTTATATTTGTGTGGTTATAAACCAACCACACCTCCTCCTTCCCTATGTCATGCTTACATCACATTGCTATGTCATCCTCCCTTCCTTGTCCTCTTCTCATTGGTTGGGTGACATCACTTCCTCTAATCCCTTTGCTTAACTTCCTAATTGTTTGCCTAATGACCGCTGATCTGTTATACGGTTCGCTTAACTTTCGTTTTCGTTTATCGTTTGAGGGATCATACCCGGGATCTTATTACTTAGGTTCCCTTAACCTTTCTCAATATATTATATTCCTTTTATGATCCTCTCCTATAATCCTTTAATTTAAATCCTTTTTATCCTGTTACCTTATACTCAATTCTCTCCGTATCTAGTGGATTTCCGGGAAAAATCAAAGTGTTCGGATTTGGATTCTGACGATCTTTACATACACTTATATCCCATATAAAGTACTAATAAAATCTCAGAATATCCATATCAGAACCCCTACATAGTGTGGCATGAAAAGTTTTCTCATTCAGCAAAAACACTATTCATAAGGGTTTCAAAATTTTCCCAAAAATTGGGGTTATTACAGTCTCCCCTCCTTAAAAGGATTCCGTCCCGGAATCAGATAGAAAACAAATGGGGATACTTTCCTAGCATTACACTTTCTAACTCTCGAGTCAATTTTCCACATTGTGGTTCTACCACCAAACTCTGCCTAGTTTGATAATCCTTCTCCTAAGCACTTGTCCCTTTTCGATCTATAACCCTTTCTGGTTGCTCCATATAGGTTACGTCGGGTTGCATATCTATGCGCTCATATGCCTCTATTTATCTGGCATCTGAATTACACTTCCTTAACATTGATACATGAAACACGTTACGACCTGCTACATGTTCGGGGTTAGGGCTAGCTCATATGCTAACTTCCCAAACGTCTTAATATATCCAAGGGTCCAACAAATTGTAGACTTAGCTTTCCTTTCTTTCCGAACCTCATCAATCCTTTTTCAAGGGTTTCCAAGGGGATACCTATAACATTACTAGGCCCCCTATTTCATACTCTTTATCCTTTCGTGTCAAATCAACATACTTATCATGTCCATCTTGGGCTACTACCAGCCGTCCTCTGATTAGATCTATCATATCCTTGGTCCTTTGGACTACTGCGGGTCCGAGCATCTTACGCTCTACAACTTCATCCTAACATAAGGGAGATCGACATTATCTTCCCTCAAGAATCTCATAAGGCGACATCTCGATAATGACATATGATCTATTGTCGTAAGATAACTCAATCCGGATTAAGTGATCATTCCAAATTCTTTCAAGTCTATTGCACAGACTCTCATTATAGCTTTTATCATTAGAACTTTTGCTTCTCAATACCCATTCTTTTCCAGGTCGTAATCGCTACTACCTTCCGTTCCTAATATTATACTGGTTATACTTTTGCTCGTTAGCGTTCTATAACCTTTTAATAACCACGTCAACCTTAGTATCACGAATGTGTTCCCATTCCGCATACTACCACCACTTTATTACTCCTTTTTCAGTTGTTTCTATTTTCCAAAATTTGATCAATCAAATAGAAGTAAAGGAATTTGTTGAGAGATCACTATGATCATGAATACTTGTTATATCGCATAGTTAGTACAGAAGGTGGCCAGCCTTTAGTACTTGACAAGCAATTAAACAATAGATGGTATCCTACTCGGCTTCTATCACACAGATAGATAGTCATTCGGCAATACCTCCCCTTCTGGAAGGGTTGTTCTTCTCAGCTTACACGAAATGAAAAGAAGAGAAAAGAACGAACTGAAGAGAATTGTATATATGAAAAAAAAAATATACTGCCACAAAATATCTGGCTTGGAACCTACCTCTGAACTATAGAGGTTTATCATAGAAGAACAAAACATATATGTATTTATATCAACATCAAGTATTATAGCATCGCATTTCACGTGCCTAAATATTTTCGCTATCCCGTCCATCATTCTTGGACCCATGCTCTTCCTCGAGCTTATACACAATTACCTTTGAAACTCCCTCGACATTGAAAATCGAATCTGGGATCTCATTCTATATATCATCGTTACTAGAATTCTATGCTTGCACCGCAACCTTCCTCGTATAATAATACGACTCTCTATTGGTAAGAAAGAATAATTATTCACTAGGTAGATACTCTACTTAATTCGTCTATCAATGATAACTTATACACTACCACGACCCGATTAGTGGTACTCAATCTCAACACCCATTCCAATACAACTCTCACGGTTGTAATCAGCTCAATATTCGCAGAATCATTGCTGCCTTACTATGGTCCACCACTGACCTACTGTCGTCATTCATTTTCCATGAAGTCTTAATAGCTAACCATACGGAGTCCATACATGTCGTATCAAATCCTTCTAAGGAGGTAACATAATCACCATTCATGATTCATGGAGTACACTCCTGATCCTGACATACATACATGACATGAAGCATATAAAATTGCAGAAGAGTTTCAATCAAAGCACTGATAGCAGGTTAATACCATTCTTAATCATATACCTTAAATAGAAGATTTAACTCAAAGGTTCGTCTAGTCCTTTTTGAAACATGGTCCTGGCTTATCTCAAGATAGGACCTTCTAAGATAGATAGCCTGTTCATGGCGATTACACGAATTAAACCTTTACCAACTACTATTACGGTTGGGTATTGCACAGTCATCAGAAGGAATGTCAATCTTCCAAACCATAATACAACCTTCACAGCTTTAACCATCATCACTGTATTCTTTTGGAACAAGCGCTTATAATTATCCTCTTACCTTTAAAGTGTCGGCCACCTCTTTGGCCTTTCCTGATAGTAATAGTTCCTTACAGTCAATGTCTTTTAACCACCTTCAACTAAATTTTCTACCTCATTTCAATCACAGCTTATGTGAAGATGTTTTCCTTAAAATCTGATAAGTAAAAAAAAAATCACCATTTTTCCATAAGTTATTGCCTCAATCTTTAGAGGTTAATCACTGTCACGACTGACTCTCAATCATACTTAGAACATCTTTTATCTTAGGTCCTACTTGCCCTGAACAATTTCGACCTTTACTGGTTCGATCCATACTTTCTCGTGGTTTAACACGTGCCCCACTTGGCATCATTATAATTACGTCATATTTCCTTTATCAACATTTCTATTCTTAAGAATTTTGAATATTACCTTTCTCCTTGTAAAACCTCTAAGGTTATCCTTCAATCGTTCCTCCTGTATTCCCTAGATACAGGGCATATCAAAATACGATTTACTGATACTAGAACCATTGTCTATTTACTTCTGAAAAATTTCTCCACTGATCCTTAAAGGTTATTATTACCTTAATCCTTTCCAATTCATACTGTCAAAACTCATACTATCCCTATTAAGGGTGAAATGCCAACCTTTATGCATTCCCCTAGGATTCATTTTAAGTTACCGATGTTCTATCCTTAATTCCACCTTTAAAAGGTACCTGCATCCTTCCACGAATAAATCAAGTCATATATCCTTGATAGATTATCATATTCATCATTCCCACCTCGATAGTCTATACCTAACTTCATAATAGCATCCTTATTCAAATTGAGGTCAATCCATATGGCCTCCAAAAGATAACAATGGTCATCCGCTTTTCTTTCCTGATTTGGTAATGATTACATGGATGTTCAGGAAGATATTGGTCATGTTCAACGTGAACTTCTTCTTAATAATTCCTTATTTACTTTTTGTTATTTATCTCAACAGTCACCTCAATGTTGGGATATCTTTCATACCTGGCGTCTCCCTTTCTGGGTATCAAGCCACCGGTCTTACATTTCACCTTCTTGAAGGTTACTTCCTTCATCCAATTTTCCTACCTTCTTACTTTCTTGTCTCCTTAGTCTATCCGCGTCTTATTATTTATCCTTCGAACTATCTCAAGGTTTCCTTGAATCCTCCCAACTTACTAGGGATAAAATATATGTATCTCTTATGCCTTCACCCAGCAATTTTAACTCATGGTGAATCACCCTCATCCTGACGATTATATACTTTTCTATTTCTATTGCTACGAGTCTTTAGGGTTTCCTCATACCCAATTCCTTTATCATTCCTCAAACTCTATTGCCTTTATATTCCTTTCCACTTCAATTTCTTTTTATTTTCCTTTCTCTTATCATTATTTCATGAACCAACACAACATAAGCATTGATTTCAAACATCCCGTCATTCTGGATTCGTGTCCTCAGAACGAATCTTGATAACTTTTACAACTTAGATTCCTAATTCATCATACTCGTCTGCCTTTGTTCTGGCTCTAAAGCTTTTACGCTATCTCCATAACCTTGGGAATTACTTTCCCGAAAACAATTGACTGAACTTAAATCAGTTTATTCTAACCTCTGGCTCCGTGCCTTTCTTGGTCTTTCACCAGTGGGTGGTCTCTCTCTTAGGAGGGTAAATGACAAAACAGTCCTTTTGAGATTCGTCAATCATTTAGAATCTCAAATGATTCTTATATTTCCTTTAGCCAGGCTCTTGCCTCGATTGGGCCAGCTTGTTCCTTGGAACTCTGAGAGCTTAGCGACTTAGAGATCCTGAAAGAATTTCACACCACATTGTTTCCTCAAGGTGGTGGTTGGGGATAATAGTCTAAGTTCTGTCTAGACAGGTCCATGAATTGCCGTATAGGAGTACCGTCTCGGGTCTCCTTTCCTTACTCGACTTTCTGTTTCCTTAGTATGAAATGTTTCATCCTTCTCCCATACTTGGGGTTATCTTATACGTTAAAATCCTCATTTTCCACTTCATTATGGCATGGGTTCCTTCTATCTTGATGGCGACCTCCCTGACTATCGCGTTCAGGGTTTGCTCTAAATCTTATTCCTCAAACTATGGCTCTCATCTAAGTTCTCATCCTTACGCTCTTGAACTTTCGGAACCCAAATTCTATAGGAATACCTCATTATTCCCTTATCATCTTTCTCGATATTAATCTTTTATCTAATTGTTGGCTCTCTGCCTTCATTCATAACTTTTTCTGGCATAATATGATCTTTTCCAATAATTTGGCCTGTATTGCAATCTCAAACAGCTTTTCGGTACCGGCTCCGGTTACCTTCACTACTATTTCCAAAATCTCTTATAAACTCTCCCAAAGACATTATCATCTTGAGTCTCTCCTTTTTACTAAGGGCATCAGCCACCACATTGGCTTTCCCCGAATGATAAAGAATCTCCCAATCATTATTCTTGATTAGCTCTAACTGCCTCCTCTGGCATATGTTGAACTCTTTCTACGTGAAAATGTACTAGAGCACTTATGGTTTGTGTAAATCTCCCACTTCTATCCATACAAGTAGTGCCTCCAATATTTAGGGCAAACCTATTGCCACGAGCCCAAGCTCATGGGTGGGGATATCGAATTTTATATTCCCTTAATTGTCTTGATGCAGACGCGATTATCTTGCTGTGCTATATAAGAAGCACCCTAATTCCTTAGGCGAAGCGTCACTTACAAATCACAAAATCTCCTTTTCCATCCGGCAACGCCAGCATAGGGGCCATCACCAACCTCTGCTTCAGTTCTTGAAAGCTGTTCTCGCATTTCTCTGTCCATTCGAACTTCTCAGTCTTACGAGTAAGCCGCGTTAAAGGGGCTACTATCTTCACAAACTTGAACGAACCTCCGGTAGTGACCGGCCAATCCTACCTCTGGTAGTCGACCTAACCATGGTCATCAATTCCTCAGTGGTCCTTTATTCATTCTTGTCAGGATCCTCTACGGGATCCTCCTCAGCAACAATCCCTTCTAGGACAACATCCTCAACCGCTACACCCTTAATATTAACATCATCTGGTTCTGCATTAGGACACTCTATCGGATCCACAATCCGATCTCCAATTAGTAATAAAATATCATCGCGATGTTGCTCCTCAACCTCAGGGTTCGGAGTCCCGCTACCATATACGATAACGAACTACGCTCCTATCACGATATTTATAAGGGTTCCCATAAGGGTTTTAACTGTCAGTACTACGTTAGGTAGCCCGACTATGAACTTGGCAAGAGTTCTTATTATCTTAGTTAACTTATTATCTTAACGTCCCATCATCTCTGAGGTTTATAACGCTTAGCTCTGATACCATTTCTGTAACACCCCCAGATCCGGGGTCGGGGATCCGGGTTGTCACGGTCTTTCTTTCCACAATATCACTTCACTTAATTAATAATAATAACCTTATGCTGTGACCCCACACTAACACACACCACAACCCGTTATAGTCTCAGAGATGAAATTTAAATAAGTACAAGTCTTTGAATCCACAATTAAGTCAATACACCTTAAAAAGGTTTCTGAATAAATTTACATTTCTTTGCCATTATTACAATTCATAATATACATAAGTCTGGTACATTACTAGTTGAAAACTTAGCCTATTGGTAATTTCTACCTCAGCTACAGCGGCCTGAACGCTTCCAGAAAGCTGCGGAACGTTTCCTATCCGCTTGCGAATTGGGAGCTTGGTCCTGTTCATCTTATCTATCTGATGTTGTGTGATGAAAGAAGAAAGCAAGGGTGAGCATCAAGCCCACCAAAATAATATGTATAATGATTAACAATATATGAGCCTACTCATAATACTCATGAAAGTCTTGGTCAAAAGAAATGAACCAAGTTTGATATCTTAATGCGATGAAGTCGCAAAATATTCAGTATATATACATATATACTTTTTCAAAATATTGGAAGTCCTCTTCCATGCATAATATACACAAAGTCCCAGTGTATAACTGTATAAAAAATATCGTTGCAAGGTGATCTCATATATCTAACCTTGTCTCAACGTTTTTCTGAAAATCTTTGCCATGCATAAGATAATCATTTACTAGATATAAGTTTAAAAGATGAAGTTACAAGATACTCCAATATACTTATATCCTTTCCAAATACTACTTGAACTACCACCGTTCAAGTTATAATTAGTTCAAAAGTTCATCACATAGATGAGACTACAAGATAATACTTGAATAGATTCAACCTTTAAAATATCATCAAAATAAAATGAAGTTATGAGATACTTCATTTGATGCAAACATCATTTTGAAAACTTGACCCTGCCAACACTCAACAATCGCCCAACCGTAGCCTTTCTATCGAAGTGCTCTGGGTAGTGTTGCAGAAATATCCAATTGGATGATGAACTCATTACGGGAGTTTGCCGCGCCAGGAAGACCACTTACGATGATCAGTCGTAGTAGTTCAACCCCACCATTTTCTACATGTAGAGGAGAACCTGTCGGATTTACTTGTCAACCGAACACTAAACTCCTAAGGAATGGACCGCCTTAGCGGAACTTCCAGGCCATTTGGGCCAATATAATAAGGCTGGGCTGGCGCTACTCGGCCACTTACGCCACTCCTAGTTCAGATGAAATCCATGACTCTGAAACGTAAAGCTCGTCCCTACTTTCCCCAAGTAGAAACTTGTTGATACGGCTCCACCAAGAAGTCGTATCTATTTGGAAAGGAGAACTCACCGATATTTCCCAGGCGATGCCTGTTAATGGATTAACTTGTTCCAAGAATTTTACTTCCCGAGTGTTGGGTAAGTAATCAATTCATTTATCAAAACAGCAACCTTGTTGCGAATATAAAACACACCACAGAGCCGGATCCCTCAGGTTTTGAGCGAGTATTTAAATCCCCTTCGAAAGGAGGATCTTAAATATAAAAATGAGTTTTGGGATCCGCTCTAACTTTTAAAAATCATTTTAAAGACTCGAAAACACTTTAAAGAGTGTTTGGAGTAAAACTGATTTAATGAAGTAAATCAGTCCCCAGATATTAGAAAATATCTGAATATTATTATTTAAATAATATTCCCATAAAGAATAATCTTTATAAAAATAATTGAAGTAGAAGTATTAAAACTTATACTTGAAACGAGTATTAAATAACCAAAGATATACTTATATGAAAGTATTATCTTTATTTGAATAATCGAAAATAAGTTTGATTATTAACACCTTATTCTTAAATAAAATAAAGAATATATTTCAGCAAATAATCGGAGTCATAGATCCTCAAATGAATATTCAAATAATATTCATTAAATAATATAAACTGAGTCATAAGCCCTCGAATGAATATTCAAAATAATATTCAATAATAAAATAAAGGAGTCATAAGTCCTCGGATGAATATTCAAATAATATTCAATAAATAAAATAAAGTTATCGAATAAACCTTATTCGATTAATAGTTTGGAAAACTATAACCATATATATATAAATATATATATATAAAATCTACTCGGGATCCTCGACTCCCGGTTTTAGAAAATGTTTTCACCTTTGGGTCCCTATACTAAGGGTATATGCAAATTACCGCTATTCTCTAGCATAGGTATTATCAACTGAACCAACAGATATATATTTCAAGAATATGAAATAGGCATGCATATATACCATATCACATGCTACAATATATCGCAAGAATTTGCTTAAATAACCAATATGCATTTATCGCAAGATCATGCATATACAAATGTATACATCACAACAACAGTATAACGGATAGAATACTTGCCTGAGCGACTGGGGGTTACGAATGGCTCGGGACGAGTCTGGTAACCTATAAGCAACAAGTAAGTTGGAATTAAACCAAAGTCACTTGTAAATCTATACTTTAACTAACTTAGACTCTAACGCTCGTTTTGCGCTCACTGATTCGCTTAAGTCACTCGGGTACCCTCGGCTCCACCATTTTTAATAATTTAACCTTTACGAGTTTTAAAGCGATTCCTTCGCGAGTGTCTTACCAACTGCCTAACACACTTACCATAAATGTTTCATACATTAATTAACCCTTTTTGGTCTTTAATCTATGTTTCAAAGTAAGGCGAGGGAAAAAGTTTCGTTCGCGAAACGCCGTTACTTGAAACGGTCGTTTCTCCTAAACCGTGCATCGGAATCGAACGTACTACATATCAAAACGAAGATCGTAACATGAGCTATCTAAACATGGCAGTTGTCATAATCTAGCAGGGGGTCCTCGGGTCCTAATGTTATGCACAAAACAGTCTAAAGAAAATCGGACGTTACGACGGCTATGTTTACGCGATTACGAATATTTATACCACTCCAATTCTTTACCAATTCACTACAAACCACCCAACCATCATCAATACATCAAACACAACTTATATCAAGGCAAAGTCAGTCCATAATCTCAAGGTTTTCCAACTTATTCAACCGCAAACATGATCTACTAACCATAACTTAAGATTCATTAACCATTAACCAAGATTCATATCCAAAATCACCACAAATCCAACCAAACTATCTAACATACATGGATCTTGCTATACATACATGGATATTTCTATATATACATTAATCCATCCATGAACTCATCAAAACTCAAAGTTCAAACTATAAGTTAAAGGTGAAAGTTGTTTATACCTCCTTGAAGCTTCCTAACACAACCCAAGAGCTTTGAATGCCTAAAAGAACCTTGATCCTTGCTTGTATAACCTTAATCTTTCATAAAAATTCAAGAAAACTAAAGTTATTTCTTGAAGGTTACTATTCACCATCTTCTTCCTTGATTTATTGGAAGAGATTGTGAAGGAATTAGGAGCTTAAACTTATAGCATATCCATATCTATGTACAAGGAAGCTTAGATAATTACCTTGTGATTTAACAATGCTTGGAACTTGATTTTTTGAAATTCTTGCCCTTGAAAAAGATGAAAAGCCGAGAGCAAGATGATGAGAATGAAATGATTTTGTGTTTTTTGATTTGTTTGGCTTAGCTTGGTTGTTTTTTTGTTTTGTTTTTGGTTAATTACCTTAATAACCTTATATTTGTGTGGTTATAAACCAACCACACCTCCTCCTTCCCTATGTCATGCTTACATCACATTGCTATGTCATCCTCCCTTCCTTGTCCTCTTCTCATTGGTTGGGTGACATCACTTCCTCTAATCCCTTTGCTTAACTTCCTAATTGTTTGCCTAATGACCGCTGATCTGTTATACGGTTCGCTTAACTTTCGTTTTCGTTTATCGTTTGAGGGATCATACCCGGGATCTTATTACTTAGGTTCCCTTAACCTTTCTCAATATATTATATTCCTTTTATGATCCTCTCCTATAATCCTTTAATTTAAATCCTTTTTATCCTGTTACCTTATACTCAATTCTCTCCGTATCTAGTGGATTTCCGGGAAAAATCAAAGTGTTCGGATTTGGATTCTGACGATCTTTACATACACTTATATCCCATATAAAGTACTAATAAAATCTCAGAATATCCATATCAGAACCCCTACATAGTGTGGCATGAAAAGTTTTCTCATTCAGCAAAAATACTATTCATAAGAGTTTCAAAAATTTTCCAAAAATTGGGGTTATTACAATTTGTGTGTTACACTTAAGTCCTTCACTTAGGAAAATGCTAAAATCAAAGAAAATAATTTATTTTTATATGAGAGGAATAATGTGCTAGAGTCTCAGTTTATTGAATTTGAAAAATTGAGAATTGAGTGTAAAATTGCTAAGGATGAATTAACTGAGTCCTTGAAGAAAGAGAAAGAAGAAATTTTGAAGAAGCAGCTTGATCGTGAACAAGAAGTGATCAAGGCATGGAAATCATCTAGAGATGTCCATGCTCAAATCACCAAAGTTCAAGGAATTGAGTCCTTCTGCAATGCAGCCTAGAAAAAGAGTAAAGAGAAGCTGGAATCCAATTTGGTTGAAGGATTACTAACAGATGTAGACTCGATGGATGATCAGAGTCATCCGTCGGATAATCAAAAAGATTATCCGTCGAGTGACATAAATCCTCATCTGTCGGCTGTGAGCAAACCTATGAGTAAAGCCAAACTTGCCAATTTAAATGATAGATATGGATCAGTTTCCAAAAACTTTGTTCCAGGAGAATCAAGTCAAAAGAAGAAGGAGAAGAAAGTGAATGTTGGTCATCTGTCCATCAAGCAATTATATGACAGATTAGAAAAGATTGAGGTTAAAACAGAGGATAAAAAGAAATACAATAGAAATGGGAAAGTAGGGATTAACAAACATAACAACTACACACCTGATAAGTATGCTCCAAGAAAAATTTGTGTTAAGTGTGGTAGTGTTAATCATTTATCTGTTAATTGCAAAATTGTCATGCCTACTCCCATATGTGTACCATCTTCTTTTCCCAACATGAATGCCATGTCTTCTATTCCTATGAATGCTATGTCTGCACAGAATATGAATGCACAATTTTCTAATATGCCATTTGCACCTAATCCTTATTATGCTGAATTTAGTATGCCTCAAATGCCATTTAGCATGCCTTACTGGAATAACATGTTTGTAAATAGCATGCCTTTTCCTGTTAATCAAAATGTGCATGATAATTCTGTTTTAATGACTAGTTTCAAAGGTCCAACTCAAATGACTAAGGATGAATCTGATATCTTCAAGTCAAATGAGATCAAACCTAAGAAACAAAAGAAAAAAGCTAACAAGGCAGGACTTAAGGAAACTTGGGTACCAAAATCAACTTGATTTGGTTTTGATGTGTATAGGGAAACCAAAAGAATCTGTGGTACATGGATAGTGGTTGTTCAAGACACATGACTGGAGATTCTACCCTGCTCACGAAGTTTAAGGAGAGAGCTGGCCCAAGTATTACTTTTGGAGATGACAGCAAGGGCTATACTGTGGGATATGGCTTGATTTCTAAAGACAATTTCATCATTGAGGAGGTTGCCCTAGTGGATGGTCTCAAGCATAATTTGCTGAGTATCAGCCAGCTTTGTGATAAGGGCAATTCAGTAACCTTCAATTCAAAAGCCTGTGTTGTGACAAACAAAAGGAGCAACAAAGTGGTTCTCACTGGAGTGAGAAAAGGAAATATGTACCTAGCTGACTTTAACTCATCAAATGCGGAATCTGTTACTTGTCTTCTCTGTAAAGCAAGTCAAGATGAAAGTTGGCTATGGCACAAGAAGATGTCCCATCTAAACTTCAAGACCATGAATGAGCTTGTCAAGAAAGAACTGGTTAGAGGTATTCCTCAAGTGGAGTTTACAAAAGATGGACTGTGTGATTCTTATCAAAAGGGAAAGCAAATCAAAGCTTCATTCAAAAAGAAGCTTGATTCAACAATTGAAGAACCTTTGCAATTTCTACACATGGATTTGTTTAGACCAGTTAATGTATTGTCCATCTCAAGGAAAAGATTTTGCCTAGTAATTGTGGATGATTTCTCAAAGTTCTCTTGGACATATTTCCTAAAGTCTAAAGATGAAGCTAGTGAAATCATCATCAATCACATAAGGCAAGTCAACAATCATCCTAATTTTAAAGTTAGAAGAATCAGGAGTGACAATGGAACTGAGTTTAAGAATTCTGTGATGAGATCATTTTGTGAAGAAACTGGGATTATGCATGAATTCTCTGCAGCAAGGACTCCACAACAAAATGGAGTGGTAGAAAGAAAGAATAGATCCCTCATTGAAGCTGCAAGAACAATGCTTGAAGAATCAAAGTTACCAACATACTTTTGGGCTGAAGCTGTGAACACTACCTGCTACACTCAAAATATCTCTTTGGTGAATCAAGAAAAATGCATGACTCCCTACCAATTGTTCAAGAACAGGAAACCAACTCTAAATTTTCTTCATGTCTTTGGCTGCAAATGTTATATCTTGAAGAATCAAACTGATTAACATGGGAAGTTTGATGCTAAAGCAGATGAAGGAATTTTTGTGGGATATGCTGTGGGAAAAGCATATAGAGTCTACACTCTAAGAACCAACATTGTTGTGGAATAAATACATGTTATGTTTGATGATAAAAAGATTGAAGGAAAGCAAGATGGAGATTTCCATGAAAGCCTCAAATTTGACAATATGGAGATGGTTAGTGATGATAGTGATGATGAAAGTGATCAAGAAACTACAACTAAGGATAGTGCAGAAAAATCTACAACTAATGAATCTAATAAATCAACATCCATCGAGTTACAAAATGATTCATCCGTCGGGAGAAAATTTGCATCATCCATCGGGAGACAATCAGCCTCATCCGTCGGAACTCAAAGTGCTTCATCCGTCGGTTCATTGAGAGAAGCTGAAAGTCAAGGTAGATCACTCACAGAAAGTTCCTCTCTCTCAAATCAAAGACACACTAACTCTGGGGGAGTTTCTCATAATCAAAACTCAGTCATACATCAAGACAACAATGAGGACTCTTCATCTAGAGCAAATCTACCTCAACAGAGAAAATGGACAAGAGATCACCCCTATGAGCTAATTATTGGTGATGCATCTTCTAGAGTTCAGACAAGGAAAGCAACTCAAGATGAATGTCTGTACAGCAGCTTCCTCTCTAAGGAAGAACCAAAGAAGGTAGAAGAAGCTCTATTGGATCCTTATTGGACTTTAGCTATGCAGGAAGAGCTAAACAAATTTGAAAGGAATAATGTTTGGAAGCTCGTACCCAAGCCTAAAGAAAAGAATCCAATAGACACCAAGTGGGTATTCAGAAACAAGATGGATGAAAATGGCATAGTAGTCAGGAACAAAGCTAGATTGGTTGCTAAGGGCTATTGTCAACAAGAAAGAATAGATTTTGATGAAACCTTTGCTCCTGTTGCAAGACTTGAAGCCATCAGAATTTTCTTAGCCTATGCAGCCCATGCCAATTTCAAAGTCTATCAAATGGATGTCAAGAGTGCTTTTCTAAATGGAGATTTGGAGGAGGAAGTCTATGTTAGTCAACCTCCTGGTTTTGAAGACCCAAATTTCCCAAATCATGTCTACTATCTTTTGAAAGCACTCTATGGACTGAAGCAAGCACCTAGAGCCTGGCATGACACTTTATCAAAGTTCCTTTTGGAAAATCACTTCACAAGAGGTACCGTGGATAAAACTTTATTCTTTAGAAATGTTAATGGCTCTAGTATACTTGTTCAAATATATGTAGATGATATTATATTTGGCTCTACAAATGAAAAACTTTGTAAAAAGTTTGCCAAATTGATGCAAAGTAAGTATGAAATGAGCATGATGGGAAAGCTAACTTACTTTCTTGGTTTACAAGTTAAGCAAGTTAGTGATGGAATATTCATTAGTCATCATTCATGATCTTTTAAAGAAGTTTGAACTAATGGATTGCACATCTACAAAAAATCCCATAGCCACTGAACTAAACTTGAATTAAACACTACTGAAAAGTCTGTGGATTTTTCAAGTTATTGGGGCATGGTTGGCTCACTTCTGTACTTAACAGCTAGTAGGCCAGATATAATGTTTGCTACTTGTCTTTGTGCTAGATTTCAGGCTGATCCTATAGAATCTCATTTAGTAGCTATTAAGAGAATTTTCAGATATCTCAAGAGAACACCAAAACTTGGCATTTGGTACCCTAGAGCATCTGGTTTTGATCTAACTGGTTATTCAGATGCAGATTATACATGTTGTAAAATTGATAGAAAAAGTACAACAGGAACCTGTCAATTTCTAGGAAACAAGCTTGTGTCCTGTTTCACTAAAAAGCAAAATTCAATTTCTACTTCAATAGCTGAAGCCGAATATATTGCTGGTGGTAGTTGCTGTGCACAGATTCTATGGATGAAAAACCAATTGTTGGACTATGGTCTACAAGTGGATAGGATTCCAATTTTCCGTGATAACACATGTGCAATTGCCATGACTGAAAATCCAGTACAGCATTCAAGAACAAAGCACATAGACATCAAGTACCACTTCATAAGGGAACATGTGATGAATGGTACTGTGGAACTGCATTTTGTTTCAAGTGAAAAACAGCTTGCAGACATATTTACCAAGCCACTGGATGAATCCACCTTCTCAAGGTTGGTAAGTGAGTTAGGTATGCTTATTTATTCTTGAATCTTTTCAGATATTTTGCAAGTTGTAATGCAGCAAGAAATTTAATTGATTTTTCAGTTTTGGATGAAATTTTGGCAATTTACATCCCGACGGATGATCATTATCCATCGAGTTCGATCATCCGTCGGAATACAATTTGTTAATAAAATCAATTATTTTTCTGGAATATTTTATAACTCGACGGATAACGGATTTATCCTCATCTGTCGAATTGTCTCAATTCTAGCCGTTAATTCTATGAACATTATCCATCGAGTATACTTACAGTTTGTAAGCATAACACGACGGATAAGTGATGGAATTTTTACAGTTTATTTTTAAATGGCTATTTTGGGCATTTTTAATTTGTCACTTTATTTTACCTTATTATTTTTGTTAATTTATTTTTGAGAGAGTATAAAAGCAAAATTCATTTTCATTACTTTTCTTTTATCATTCTCAATTCATCTGCTATAACTTCTTTCTTTCTCAAAATCAATTACCCTCTCTCCTGCAATTTTTACTCTCTAACAATGGCACCAGTCATCAAAATCATGTCTGAAACTGGCTTTATCTATGAGAAGAACAATTTCACAGCTCTAGTGAACATGGGGATTCAACTGTCTGGCGACTACCACAAAATGATGGATTTTATGTAAGGCAGTAAGCTCAAATATGCCATTCTAGAGTCTCCCACTATCTACTGTGAGGTTGCGGAGGAAATATGGACAACTGCAGTATACAACTCAACTGACAAGACTATCACTTTTATTATTAAAGGTAAGGAATTATGTATTAATAGTGACATTGTTAAAGCATGCTTTAGGATTCCCGATAATACTGTCTTTACTCCACACACAGACACTGATATTGTTAACTTGTTAAACTCCATGGGTTATGCACTCACCATCTCCAAATTAAGTGAAATTAGGAGATTGGGTCTTAGGAAAGAATGGAGTTACCTATGTGATGTAGTTACTAAAGTATTTTCTGGTAAAATTAGCAATTTTGATTCTGTTAATATCTCCATGCTCAACATGCTTTACATGCTAGTAACAGATAACTATTTCAATTTTAGTGATCTAGTCTTGTTTAAGTTGGGGTTTAAGTTAGGGGAGCTTAATAAGAGGGGTAAGAGTGTTTATTATGCTAGATTTTTCATGATGCTTGCTAACCACCTCTGTGAGGATATTGTGATTGAGAACCCAACTAACAAGTTAAATTGTTGGGTTCAAGAAAGAAGAATTATTGCAGATCTCAATAGAGCAGATCACCACAGAGAGGTTCCACTCTTCTACTTTCTAGTAATGGAGGCACCTCAGGTAAGTGAGGTAATTTCAACTGTCTCTACTATTCCAACCTCAAACATTTCTTTGCCTTCTAGTATAGCAGGGGCATCTGTGTCAATGACTAGACAGATGCCTACCCAAGCTACCAAAACCAAAGTTTCAAAAATAAAGACAAAGAATGCCTCCTCTGGTGTCTCTCAAAATATGCCAGTTGGAAAATCCACTAAGCACAAAGAGGGGAGTGTGAAGGTGGGAAAGACAGGTGAGGGACAGGGTGAATATCAAAGAAGCCCTAAAAATAAGGATGGTGAGAATAGTGTACCCAAACCAAGCCACACCACAGTTTCCCAATAAACTGTGGTTATTAATAAGGACAAAAGCTCAATTCTAGTTTCATCCTTCCCAAAGGATGTAACTATTGAAACAAGCTCTCAACCAGGAGCACGGAACAAAGGGGTAGGGACACAAGTTCACCACAAACTTACACAAGAAATATGAAACCTAAAACCCTTGGGGATGCACAGGGTACACACACAGTGCAAACTGGAGCTAAAAACCCAGTCACTGCACCATCTCAAAGTTAAATTGATGTGGCTCCAACAAATGTGGAGTCACAGCCAAAATCTGTACAAATTGAAACACCTCAAACACCAAATTCTTCCACATACTTTTTGGATGTTGACATGATTCAAACATCACAACTATATTCTCCATCTTTAACTCTGTTGGAGAAGCCAAAAATCAATGCAAGTGAGCATCATCTTCTAGATGATTTGTTGGCTCACTTGCCATTTCTTTCTGAGACTGTTGAGACATCTGTGCCAAAATTTTCATCAATCTGCACAGAGTCTATAATAATCTCCACTCCACACTCATTCAATTCTACTCACTCGATGGATATTGTTCATCCGTCGAGTAGTGATTGTATCTCGAAGGATGTGCCTAACAGCAGTCATCCGTCGGATAGTCAAATTACTAACTCGGTGGATATTTCTCATCCGTCGGGTGTCTCTGCACAACTTCAAAGTTCAACTATAGTTACAAGTGCAGATGACTTAGTAATTGTGCAATCACTATTAGGATTGAGTGAAGGTAGTGACTTGAGTGAGAGTATGGGTTGTTCCCAGGAAAAAGAAGAGGAAAAGAGTGATCCAAGGCAGTCCATTTCTTCAGGACTGGCAAATTGAGTGTGAGGAGTCCCCCCTTAGATGGTGAAGGTGAGGGTGTGAGGGTGGGGAGCCAAGGTGAGACCTTGATGCAAGAAAAGAGAGAAAATGAGAGAAATGCAGGTACTGGAGATATAAGGGTAAATGTCATTGTAAGTGAGTTAAGGAATGTCTAGGATACAGACAGGGAGGGACTATCTCAGCAAACTCAAGATGTTATAGTTACAACATCCTTGGATGCTGAGGCATTTACTCACCTTATTCCAGCATACCAACTTCTAGCTGAACAGGGCAATGACAATACAGAAAGAATGTTTAATTTGGTGCACACCACACAGTCCATACAAAGAGCTAAGGATGCCATCACAACTTTGCCCTCAACAGCTGGTGATGTTGATAATGAGACTGGTGGTTCTGACGAATTATTTGGAGGTGAGGGTGGAGATAGTGAAAAAGAGCCATTGGACATAGGGGAGAAGTAGGCCCTAGTTCCAGATCAAGCATGCTATCATGGGCCTTCTCCAAGAACTGTGATGATCACCATTTCAAGACCACACTCATCCAACTTATCAGCCAAACACAGTCTGCACTTCAATCAACCACAAATGCTAACACCAAGAAATTTTTGCAAGCACATCTTGCTTCTCTCCAACTACAGCAAATCTCTAGCTACCAACAAAGAATGTCTCCCTCATCAAAAATGAAATTGATCAACTTAAGAAAGACATCTCTAACAAGTTGGAAGCTAAACTTCAAGAAGCCACAATGCTTGACATCAAAAGACAGCTCAAGAAAAACTCTGATCTTGCAACCAAGGTGGATTCCTTGGATAAAAGAATGGTTGCTATTGAAGCTTGTCTTACAACAATCCATCTACACCAAGCTCAATAAACATACTTGCTTCAGAAACTGGTGGCTGCACAGACCTCCTCCTCTACTCAACTTGCTGATAACAAAAAGGGGGAGAAAGAGAGTTCTAGAAGTTAGGGGGAGCAAAAAGTGCTTAACATTCAAGTGAGTAAAGCAATTGTGCCAACAATTGCTTTCACAAAGCCACCAGCTAAAGATAGCATTGATCTGATAACTGAAGCAGCAGCCACTTTAAGAGCAGCTGAGAAGAAGCAGTTTAGTCCAATCAATTGGGAGAAAATTGATGAGGATATTCAAAAGAAATTTGGTCTAGAAAAGAAGCCATAAAAATCAGTCATCCATCACTCTCAAGTCAGGCAAATTTCTGCGAATGAAATGAGCATGAACTATCTGGAGAGAGGCCAGACATCCTGCATCAAATCCCCAAAGGCAGATCTAATCATGAAGCCAAAGGTGAACTACCCAAAGTCTTCTCTCAAGAACCCTTTGGACACAGTGTATGAGACACCAAAGCCTGATGAGAAGAAGTTGTTGGCAAGGTCTATAGCATTCTATAAAGATCCTGCAGATTCAGCTCTAAAAAGGAGAATTGCCAAGGTTTTCAGAAATGGTAAGGAAATTTATGTGGTGGCTGGACACCCTCAATTTGCTGAAGCTAAAAGGGAAGAAAAGGCAAGATTGAAGCAAGAAAAGAAGCAAGCTGCTCTAGATGCTAAAAAGCTCAAATAAAAGAAGGAGCAAACTGCTATCTTGGCCAAGTTGCAAGCTGTGAAACCCACACAACAAATTCCTGAACAACCATCTGAAGCCACTGAATCTAAAGATCAGAAAATGCAAGAAGCACCTCAAAAGAAAGAAAATTCAGATACAAGCTTCCTTCAAAGAGAAAATTGGATTTCAATGATAAGGAGATGGAAGACTACTTTCCCAAAGAGTCTACTTCTACAACAACTAAACATCCATGCCCTATGTGGCACATGAAGAATATAAGATAGATCCATCCAAGAATTTATATGGTGAACCTATCATTCCAAAGGATGAGCCAATAGACTGGGATAGTCTACCAATACCTTAACTCAATCTACCTCATTTCATGAAGCCAAAGAAAACAAAGACCAGAGCAGTCAAGAAAGTGAAGCCCTCAACTATCAGATCCAAGTCCCTAACCAAAGCTCAAACCAAGGTCAACAAGGGAGATATCATGTACATCCATGACATCAAGGAATTCTCTGATCTAAACCTCTATCTAGATGAACTGGAAGAAGTTAGAGGGATTGATGCTTACAGGAATCTACCTAAAAGGCTATTATTCAAGTACAAGGCAGGAAAAGAGATGGTATGGCCACTTCACAGGATTCTTCTAGAGAGCCAATCTATACTGATAAAAGTCTATTCATCTTTCAAGAAGAACTTTGGATTCAATGTGATAGCTAGAAGACTAGTTCTAAAGAAGATTGAAGAACTGAGGAGTATTAGAGCCAAAGATGCACTCCCAAAGACTTTAACTATTCCTTACACAGGAAATAGAGTGCATCTAAGGCCCTACTGGCTGATGGAATTCTTGGATGATAAGGGAGTTAGAATATTCTTCAGACTAGAGGACCAGCTGAGCATCTCTAGCAATGAAGCTCTACTGGAAATGCAAGAAATGCTAGATCTGTCAGAAGCTGATGAACTTGAATTCCACAGACAGCTCCAAAATCGGAGAGAAGAAAACAACAGAAAGCTTGGAAAGAAATCCAGACCAACAAGGAAATAGATCAATTAGCTCAGACTAGAGGAGCACCTTGAAAATGACTGTGAGCAAATTTTTGTACACTTTGTCTTGTAAATTTTGCAGCACTTTTTAGTTTTATCTACTACCTTTTAAATTTGTATTTTTAGGGTGTTTTGTTATCATCAAGTTTCTCTTAATTTATGGCTACAATTCTAGTAGGCATAAATTGGGGGAGATTGTTGGGAATATGTTGTGAACTTGATGATTATATTAACAAAACACCTTAGTAGATTTAACTAAGTGAAAAATATAGCACCCGACGGATGATCAATTCTAGTCCCGACGGATGATTCAATATAGTCCCGACGGATGACTAATTGATATCCGTCGGGTGAGTAGCTTATGTAACAATAAGTCATGTAGCACATTTCTGCAAATATCTTTGTATAGATTATGTAGTAGCATATAAGTAATGTTGACTTTAATTAGATATGCAGAATAGGTTGATTAATTGTAAATATAAGATGTCTTGTAATTCTGCATAAGTGAAATGAAGTCAAGTGTCAAATAGCTACCCGACGGATGATCAACAAGGCAACCTAACGGATGACAAGCATGTACCGGCGGATGATCAATTCAAACATCTGTTGACAGTGACAACACAGTCAAATGCGTTGGGTGTTTGCAAAAGGAATGTGGAAGCCTGTTTAACAGGAAATGAAGAACAAAGAAGCATTACCATTTCCATGCAAGTTAAGAAGATCTTCAAAGATGCTGGAATAGAGTAGTGAAGCAACATGGAGTTTGACTTGATAGTTTTGTTTTAATTATCTTGTATTATTACCATGTAAACTTGGTGGTATATAAACCAAGTGTAGCTAGTAGAACAAACAACTAAGCATACACATTTAGAAGAGAAATAGAAAAAGCTAAAACTATTAAGAATTTCTCTGTAGTTTGTTTGTTCACTTGTAAAAGCAGCTGTGAGACAATTTGTTCTGCACAGAGTTCTTAATTCGATATATATATATATATATATATATATATATATCTGGTGGATACTTTCAAATCCACTTGAAAGTTTTAAAGACTTGTGTTTTTATTACTTTGTGTTTTTGATTTACTTAACTTGTAATTTCACACTTTGCAAATCAAAACACTTATATATATATATAGTTTGAGTTAGAACATTTTATAGTTCAAAAAAAGTTCACTAATTCTTGCTACATTGTTAGGGAATAACAGCCTCATGTCGCATGCTTGGCATCAGATTTAACACTTCTTCCTGTACTCATGTTAGACACATCGTGGTCTTGTTTCCACCTCGAAGGAAGCACAGTTTCGTACGTAGTTGATTGATATGTCCCATAATCTCGGTAGTTTCAACTTCCACTATTTGTCGAACTTCTTTAATCATTTCCTGTATAATATTTCTAGTACTACAATACCTTCACGGTCGTATCCCTCATTCTCGCTATCGCCTTAGACGTATTCGCACTTATTGGGAACTACTACTAATGGCCTTTAAAGGGCATGTACGATCTTCTTTGCCATCTGTGTGACGCCCTCCAAACCCGGGGTCTAGATTTGGGGGTCACTTGCCACTAAACTATAATAAAATAAATACAGCGGAATAATATAATAAATATGACCCCTTTACCTGCACTGGATCGATCACAGGTTATAGTATGAAGCAGGCACTAATACAAACCAAATGTTATTACAAACCATAAGTCTAATTAGTTTTACAACTTATTCAAATTTTATTACAAATCATTATACTATTCAATCGTCCCAAACTATCTACCTGGAAAACACACCAAACTATTTACAAGCGCTTGACCTCTAATCAAACCTGGAACTCAAGCCTGCTCCAGTTTAGCTGAAAGATTAGATTAAAAAACAAGTATGAGCGAAAAGATGCTCAGCAAGTATTATAAAGTTCAAAAGTGAACAACAATAACAATATCTGAGTAAGAGTCCAAGCTGATATAAACTTTAAAGTTTAAGGGACAATTTAATCAAACACAATTATGCACTATGATGTTCCTGATGATCAGTCACGAAACAATACCGGTATCCCGCAGCCATACCGTAAATATAGGTATCGGTATCCCGCAGCCATACCATACCCATTGGATATCCATTAAGAAGGCATATATTCACCTAGCAAGATATTACACTTTCGTATAATAACTCACGCTGGACCGGTGCCTCGGCCTCTTATGTTAACCAAGAATCAATTCACAAAACAATTTTTATTAAAGGAGTCGGATCAATGACATCCTTATCTATTCAACTCCCCATGTCACATGGTCCGGAGTTATCTCAACAACTGATGGCGAAATAACTAGAACAATTAGTTATTCGCTAGTCTCAATTCAAAGTTTCACTGTATAGAGTATATCTGGATAGTATAGTTATTCACTATCTATCGAATCAAAATATTGGTTGTAGCAGGAATGATTGCTAGAATACGAGAATGGAAATAAATATAGGAGTATTGATATTCAATATGCTATCAGAGTATTTATAAACAGTTCTTATATTTGAATATGTAAAACGATAAGCTATTCTGAATTTAGAATAGGGGAGAATACTTGCCTGGTATGCTCAATAACTTTTCTATAAAACCCTGGCTTATAACTGCTAGCTATCAACTCCGTCTAGCACTTGACCACACTCTTTGCGACTTGATTCCATAAACAAAAGAACTATCTTAATTGACAGAAACAAACTCAATCGACGTAACTATACGTCTTAACATCTACCCGATCGTTTATAACCAGTTTGGCATTTTAAAACTGTAACAGATAGCATGCATATCATGTAACACATAATCATGGCATTCGTATAACACGTAATCACATATTTCATGTAACACATAAGTCAGATCATTAAAAGATACGTCTCAGTGCGTTCAGAATGAAAATTAGGTCAATATTAGCATTTACCAATTAAATACCGACTCAAACTGATACACAAATCAAATGACATTTCAATATAAAAGATATTAGGACTTAAAAGTATTTTTATTGGAAGCACAATATTTTTCTGAGTCTGTACGCGTTCGTTTCGTATTAAACGGACGAACGGTTTAATTGTTATGAATAAAATAAGAAATAAATATATTTAAATCAATTAATAATAATAATAATTGATTTTTAAATACCAAAATATAATTTTTAAAACCTTAAAATAATTTTTAGAATTATTTGAATTAATTATAAATAATTTATATTTATTTAACTATTTATAAATAAAATTAATTGATTAATTGATTTTTAATCAAATAATTAAATTCATAAATAATTAACTAAAATAAACTATAAATAACTAAATCAAATTGTATTTTTGAAAATAATTAAAGGAAATAATTTTAGAAATTTAAAATAATTAAGAAAATAATTTTTTGTATTTAAAATAATACGTAAATGATTTTTAAATATAAAATAAGTGATTTTTGGAAATAAGAAAATGATTTTTAAAATAAATTCTAAAAAGAAAATACCAAAAATAGGTTTTTGGATTTGCAGATGGGGAAAACAGATTGAACCCGGGTCAAAAGACCGGGTCACAACCGGGTTAGAAGAATCCAACCGGGTCGGGAAGAACACCGACCGGTTTCTGGGTAATCCCCAGATTCCGGCGGTCTTCGCCGGACTTCGGCGGTTCAACAGCCCCCCTAAATCGACTTCCTTTCTCCGATTTTTCCCCTCGAATCCATTCAACACCTCTCCAGCAACCCAGAAAACACAACCACGGCCACACACGCCGCTGTAACCCTTTACTCCGACCAAAAGCTTCAGTTTTCCGATGAACACATCGGAAAAACGGAATTCATTCATTATCAAACCAAATTCAACCATTCTGGTCTCGAATCAAAGCTGGAATCACTTATAATCTATTCATGTACTTTATACGCATCAAAACATAGAAACAATCCACAAAATTTGAATAAAAAAACTGTTAAACTCATGACCTCGAGCTTCATCGATTTTTGACCAAAATCAACAAAATAAAACACTAAATCACTCATTAGCACTCCAGGAACCATAATCAATTAACAAAAATATCAAACAATCATCATATAATCAAAACCGAATTAAAACAGCAAAAAAAATGAAAAAATGAAATTACAGAAGGATTAACCTCGGTTTAAGATATGGGTATCACTAGATAGAGCTTGAGAGCTTCACATCGACTATTTGAACTCCAAAAACGGCGGATTCTATCACCCTCAAAAGATGGATTGATTCTTAGAATTCAAGAACAAAACCCTAGCCCCCAAATTGAATTTCTGAATTTTTATTAATATTTATAAAAATTCTGAAAATAAAAATGATTAAAATAAGGAAAATCTGGTATTTATATTTTACAGAAATTATACCCCAAAATAAATTAAGGGTGTTTTTATCCCTAAATTACAATAATTAAGCCCCAAAATAATAATTACGGGGAATAATTTTAAAAACGATACAATACAAAATTAATATCAAAATTCTCCAAAAATTGCGAATAATTCAAAAATACAAAATAAAGGGTATTTGAAATACGAATAATTTTATAAAAATAAAAACATCGATTTTGTGGGGTTTGTCGTCCCGGTGGGGTCCCGATCCGTTGATTGTTGAAAAACGGAAACGATCTCTAAATTACCAGAAAATCCCGAAAACACGTAAAATACATTCAAACGTGCATAAAAATCAAATAAAACAGGTATCTTAATAAAGACGCTGATAAATACACGCCCTGATTGCAGATAAGTTCATATAATTGCAATTTAAACATATTTTAATCAATCGAAAAATTTTCTGGCCCGCGCGAAACACATATAACAACTATAACATCTAATATCATGGCAATAATTACTCTAAATTTATAAAACACATAATATTTATTCATTTAACATATAATATTCACATAATTTTCCCGGGTATTACATCCTTCCCCCCTTAACAGGATTCTGTCCTCAGAATCAACCGAGGAAAACAAATGAGGATACTTGGATCGCATTTCGCTTTCCAATTCCCAAGTCGACTCTTCAACCTTGGGATTTCTCCACAAGACTCGTACTAAAGACACAGACTTATTTCTAAGCACTCTCTCTTTCTTATCTAAAATCTGCACTGGTTGCTCTACAAAAGACAAATCTGGTTGAATCTCGATTGGTTCATATTCTATTACATGATTCGAATCAGGAAAATAACGCTTCAACATCGACACATGGAACACATTATGAATATACTGCATGTGAGGTGGTAACGCTAACTCGTAAGCAACTTTTCCCACACGCCTCAAAATCTCAAAAGGGCCAACATAACGCGGACTCAGCTTTCCTTTCTTTCCAAATCTTGATAAACCCTTCCAAGGTGAAACCTTCAATAACACTGCCTCTCCAACTTCAAATTCCATATCTTTTCTAGTAGGATCAACATATTTGCGTTGACGATCTTGAGCTGCTGTTAATCTTTTCCGAATGAGTTCTATTTTATCCTTTGTCTGCTGGATCAATTCTGGACCCAAAATCTTTCTCTCACCAACCTCATCCCAACATATCGGCGATCTGCATCTTCTCCCGTACAAAGCTTTGTAAGGCTGCATCCCAATACTGGCATGATAACTATTGTTGTAGGAGAATTCAATTAATGGCAAATGCTCATCCCAACTCCCTTCAAAATCTAATGCACATACCCTTACCATATCTTCAATAGTCTGAATCGTCCTTTCGCTTTGACCGTCTGTCTGCGGATGATACGCGGTACTCATGTTCAGCTTCGTTCCGAGACAATCTTGAAAACTTCTCCAAAATTTTGAATTAAATCGAGGATCTCTGTCTGAAACTATGGATACTGGAACTCCATGCCTGGTCATAATTTCCTTAAGATATAACCGTACCAATTTATCCATTGAGAATCTTTCGTTGATAGGAAGAAAATGCGTTGACTTTGTCAATCTGTCGATAATAACCCAAATAGCATCATGATTTTCCCTGGTCCTCGGTAATCCTACTACGAAATCCATCGCTATATGCCCCCACTTCCATTCTGGAATGTCCAATGGTTGTATCAGTCCACTGGGCCTTTGATGTTCCGCTTTGACTCGCTGGCAAGTGTAACACTTATTTATCCATTCTGTAATTTCTTTCTTCATGCTTGGCCACCAAAATTTTTCTCTTAAATCTCTGTACATCTTCGTACTCCCGGGATGAATTGAATATCTAGAGTTGTGAGCGTCTCGAAGAATTTCATCTTTCAGCTCGGCTACGTTGGGTATCCATATTCTGGAGGAAAATCTTAATATTCCTTTATCATCCTTTTGACTCCCTATCTCTTCTCCTGTCAAACTGTCCCATTCATGGCTCATTACTTCTTCCTGACATCTTTTTATTTTCTTTAATAGTTCTGGTTGAAAAGACATTGCACACAATACCTCTGTAGATATACTTGGGATAGTGACCTCTATTTCCAGCTTTTCAAATTCCTTGATCAATTCCTCGGATGAAGTTATCATATTCAACCTTTCCTTTCGGCTTAGAGCGTCGGCCACCACATTTACTTTGCCTGGATGATAGTTGATAGTGCAGTCGTAGTTCTTGATTAGTTCTAGCCATCTTCTCTGCCTCATGTTCAATTCCTTCTGGGTGAAGATATACTTCAAACTCTTGTGGTCCGTGTAGATCTCGCACTTTTCCCCATACAAATAATGCCTCCAAATCTTTAATGCAAACACTATAGCTGCCAATTCCAAATCATGCATCAGATACTTCTCTTCATGTGGTTTCAGTTGTCTTGAAGCGTAGGCTATCACTTTATCATGCTGCATTAGAACACATCCCAATCCTTTGTATGACACGTCACTGTAGATCACAAAATTTCCTTGTTCATCTGGCAAGACTAGTACTGGAGAAGATACTAATCTATTCTTTAATTCTTGGAAACTTTCCTCACACTTCTCGTCCCATTCAAATTTCTGGTTTTTCCGGGTGAGCTTTGTCAATTGCGTAGCTATCTTCGCAAAATCTTGTACGAATCTTCTATAGTAACCTGCCAGTCCCATGAAACTTCATACTTATGTTGGATTTTGGCCTCTCCCAGTTGATTATGGCTTCAACCTTTGCTGGATCCACTTCCACTCCTTTATTGCTAATCACATGCCCAAGAAATCGTACTTCTTTTAACCAAAATTCACACTTGGAAAATTTTGCGTATAATTTCTCCTGTCGTAGTATCTCCAGAACTATCCTCAAGTGCTATGCATGCTCTTCTTCTATTTTGGAATAGATCAGAATGTCGTCTATGAACACGATCACAAATTTATCTAAATACTTCTTAAATATTCGATTCATCAGATCCATGAAAGCTGCTGGTGCGTTGGTTAATCCAAATGCCATCACTAGAAACTCATAATGCCCATATCTTGTTCTGAATGCGGTCTTCGGAATATCCTCAGGCTTGATCTTCAGTTGATGATATCCGGATCTTAAATCAATTTTAGAAAACCATACAGCGCCTCTCAATTGGTCAAACAAATCATCGATCCTCGGCAACGGGTACTTGTTCTTAATAGTCAGCTTATTTAGTTCTCGATAGTCAATGCACAATCGCATACTCCCGTCCTTCTTCTTGAAAAACAGTACTGGTGCGCCCCATAGGGATACACTGGGTCTTATAATTCCTTTCTTCAAAAGATCTTGCAGCTGAGTTGCCAATTCTTTCATCTCCACTGGTTCCATCCGGTACCGAGCTTTAGAAACTGGTTCTGTTCCGGGTGCTAGATCAATTGCAAACTCAATTTCTCTGTCGGGAGGTAATCCTGGTAGATCGTTTGGAAAGACATCTGGAAATTCGTTGACAACTGGAATCGCTTCTAGTGCTGGAACTTCTTTGTCGGTGTCTACCACATGGGCCAAATATGCTTCGCAATTCTGACGCAATAACTTTTTCACCTGAGCGATCGTTAAGAATTTGTTCTCTTGCTTTTTCCCCCGGAATATCACCTTCTTCTTACTATCCAAGGTCTGAAGTCTTACTTTTCTATTCTTACAATCAATCTGAGCGTTATTTTCGGACAACCAATCCATTCCTAAGATAACATCAAATTCTCCCAACTTAAAAGGTATCAAGTTGGCATAGAAGTGATGTCCTCCTATCTTAATATCACACCTCGGGCACACTCGGTCAACGGAAACTTGATCCTTATTAGCTAATTCCATCATTAATGCTTGTTCTAACAACTTAACTTCGCAATGCAGTTTATCGACAAAATCTTGAGAAATAAATGACCTTGTAGCTCCAGAATCAAATAAAACTTTAGCATCTACGGAGTTGACTGGAAGCGTACCTGCAACCACGTCAGAACTTTGAACAGCATCCTTCATAGTCATATTGAATGTCCTGGCCTTGGGCTGATTCTTTGCTGGTGTTCCCTCAATCCTTGGCACACCCTGAGAGGATGGTCCTGTAATCTTTGGTATATTTGCACCTTGAGCTTGCTCTTTACAGTTGTTGGCGTAATGACCTATCTTCCCGCACCGGAAACATGTAACTTCTGGCATCTGATTGCGGCACTCATACGCATGATGTCCCTTCATATTGCACTTGTAGCACACAGAATTAGCTTTGCAAATCCCAGAATGTTTTCTGCCATAGAACTTGCAATCTGGCATTGGTGAACGATTGGACCTCTGTTGATTTGAATTCTGAAAACGGTTGCCTTGTCCTCCATTTCCTGATTGTGGCCTCTTGAATCCCACATTCCTATTACCCTGAAATCCTGGCCTTTTGTTGAAACGGCCCTGAAAATTACCTTGCTGTTGACCTCCTTCTGAGGTTTCTATCTTCCTTTTCTTCCCATCCTTTCCTTTCTGAGACATGTCACTCCTACTTTCGATCACCATTGCTTTCTGAACCACTACCACATATGAAGTCAACTCAAACATGGCCACTCTGTTCTGAATCCAAAATTTCAATCCCCGTTCAAACCTTCTTGCTTTCTTTTCATCTGTGTGAACCTGGTCTGGCACGAACCTTGCTAACTCAGTAAACTTAGCCTCATACTCAGCCACGATAAGATCACCCTGGGTCAGGTTCAAAAACTTAATCTCCATTTGATTCTTCATATACCTCGGGAAATACTTTTCCAGGAACAGCTCTGTGAATCTCTCCCAAGTTATAAACTCACCTCCTTCCAATGCTCGTGTGGATTCCCACCAATAGTTCGCCTCACCCTTCAGAAAGTAGCTTGCAAACTTGGTCTTTTGTTCAGTTCCTACTCTGACTAATTCAAAAGCTTTTTCCATCTCTTTGAGCCATGCATTGGCTTCCACAGGATCAACACTTCCCTTGAACTCAGGTGGCTTCACAGCTTGAAATTGCTTAAAAGTCACTGCAGGTGGTGCTGCTGCTTGCTGATGCTGTTGATGTTGTTGTTGTTGTTGCTGCTGCGTAAGATGTAACATCTGCTGCTGCATCAGTCCCAACATCTGGATAATTGTCGGATCCGTACGACTCTCGGTACGAACCTCTCCTGAATTATTCCTTCTCTTCGGTGCCATTATTCTGGTAAAAAATAAGCAACATATATAATAATTTGTCAAGCATTGTGTCAAATATGTAGCAATTCCTTAGCATATCAAAAATTTCAAACATTATTCCCTCTCAAAATATCATAAACTTGCTACCATATTAACACAAGCGACATGATTATCACATAATCCTGCTTATTATCTCGAGAAGAATAACACAAAGAAAATTTACTCAGAATTATCCAAACCTTTTTAAATCCTTGCTAGAAATCTCAACTAAACCAACAAAAATAGCAGGGAAATGACACAAGGCCTAAGGCTAGACGCAAAACAGGGAACCTAAACAACTTAACTACAACCCAGCCCAATAACCTAAATTTAATCCTATAAAAGCTAAACTACACGCGCCTATCTTATGTGATCTTCTTATGACTCATCTATGACAATCCTAAGCCTGTTTCAGTGACCATAACTTGTAGCTCTGATACCAACCTGTGACGCCCTCCAAACCCGGGGTCTAGATTTGGGGGTCACTTGCCACTAAACTATAATAAAATAAACACAGCGGAATAATATAATAAATATGACCCATTTACCTGCACTGGATCGATCACAGGTTATAGTATGAAACAAGCACTAATACAAACCAAATGTTATTACAAACCATAAGTCTAATTAGTTTTACAACTTATTCAAATTTTATTACAAATCTTTATACTGTTCAATCGTCCCAAACTATCTACCTGGAAAACACACCAAACTATTTACAAGCGCTTGACCTCTAATCAAACCTGGAACTCAAGCCTGCTCCGGTTTAGCTGAAAGATTAGATTAATAAACAAGTATGAGCGAAAAGATGCTCAGCAAGTAGTATAAAGTTCATAAGTGAACAACAATAACAATATCTGAGTAAGAGTCCAAGATGATATAAACTTTAAAGTTTAAGCGACAATTTAATCAAACACAATTATGCACTATGTTGTTCCTGATGATCAGTCACGAAACAACACCGGTATTCTGCAGCCATACCGTAAATATAGGTATCGATATCCCGCATCCATACCGTACCCATTGGATATCCATGAAGAAGGCATATATTTACCTAGCAAGATATTACACTTTCGTATAATAACTCACGCTGGACCGGTGCCTCGGCCTCTTATGTTAACCAAGAATCAATTCACAAAACAATTTTGATTAAAGGAGTCGGATCAATGACATCCTTATATATTCAACTCCCCATGTCACATTGTTCGGAGTTATCTCAACAACTGATGGCGAAATAACTAGAACAATTAGTTATTCGCTAATCTCAATTCAAAGTTTCACTATATAGAGTATATCTGGATAGTATAGTTATTCACTATCTATCGAATCAAAATATTGGTTCTAGCAGGAATGATTGCTAGAATACGAGAATGGCAATAAATATAGGAGTATTGATATTCAATATGCTATCAGAGTATTTATAAACAGTTCTTATATTTGAATATATAAAACGATAAGCTATTCTGAATTTAGAATAGGGGAGAATACTTGCCTGGTATGCTCAATAACTTTTCTATAAAACCCTGGCTTATAACTGCTGGCTATCAACTCCGTCTAACACTTGACCACACTCTTTGCGACTTGATTCTATAAACAAAAGAACTATCTTAATTGACAGAAACAAACTTAATGGACGTAACTATACGTCTTAACATCTACCCGGTCGTTTATAACCAGCATGGCATTTTAAAACTGTAACAGATAGCATGCATATCACGTAACACATAATCATAGCATTCGTATAACACGTAATCACATATTTCATGTAACACATAAGTCAGATCATTAAAAGATACGTCTCAGTGCGTTCAGAATGAAAATTAGGTCAATATTAGCATTTACCGATCAAATACCGACTCAAACTGATACACAAATCAAATGACATTTCAATATAAAAGATATTAGGACTTAAAAGTATTTTTATTGGAAGCACAATATTTTTCTGAGTCTGTACGCGTTCGTTTCGTATTAAACGGAAGAACGGTTTAATTATTATGAATAAAATAAGAAATAAATATATTTAAATCAATTAATAATAATAATAATTGATTTTTAAATACCAAAATATAATTTTTAAAACCTTAAAATAATTTTTAGAATTATTTGAATTAATTATAAATAATTTATATTTATTTAACTTTTTATAAATAAAATTAATTGATTAATTGATTTTTAATCAAATAATTAAATTCATAAATAATTAACTAAAATAAACTATAAATAATTAAATCATATTGTATTTTTGAAAATAATTGAAGGAAATAATTTTAGAAATTTAAAATAATTAAGAAAATAATTTTTTGTATTTAGAATAATACGTAAATGATTTTTAAATATAAAATAAGTGATTTTTGGAAATAAGAAAATGATTTTTAAAATAAATTCTAAAAAGAAAATACCAAAAACAGGTTTTTGGATTTGCAGATGGGGAAAACAGATTGAACCCGGGTCAAAAGACCGGGTCACAACCGGGTTAGAAGAATCCAACCGGGTCGGGAAGAACACCGACCGGTTTCTGGGTAATCCCCAGATTCTGGCAGTCTTTGCCGGACTCCGGCGGTTCAACAGCCCCCCTAAATCGACTTCCTTTCTCCGATTTTTCCCCTCGAATCCATTCAACACCTCTCCAGCAACCCAGAAAACACAACCACGGCCACACACGCCGCTGTAACCCTATACTCCGGCCAAAAGCTTCAGTTTTCCGATGAACACATCGGAAAACGGAATTCATTCATTATCAAACCAAATTCAACCATTCTGGTCTCGAATCAAAGCCGGAATCACTTATAATCTATTCATGTATTTTATACGCATCAAAACATAGAAACAATCCACAAAATTTGAATCAAATAAACTGCTTAACTCATGACCTCGAGCTTCATCGATTTTTGACCAAAATCAACAAAATAAAACACTAAATCACTCATTAGCACTCCAGGAACCATAATCAATTAACAAAAACATCAAACAATCATCCTATAATCAAAACTGAATTAAAATAGCAAAAAAAATAAAAAAAAACGAAATTACAGAAGGATTAACCTCAGTTTAAGATATGGGTATCACTAGATAGAGCTTGATGAGAGCTTCACATCAACTATTTGAACTCCAAAAACGGAGGATTCTATCACCCTCAAAAGATGGATTGATTCTTAGAATTCAAGAACAAAACCCTAGCCCCCAAATTGAATTTCTGAATTTTTATTAATATTTATGAAAATTCTGAAAATAAAAATGATTAAAATAAGGGTAATCTGGTATTTATATTTTACAGAAATTATACCCCAAAATAAATTAAGGGTGTTTTTATCCCTAAATTACAATAATTAAGCCCCAAAATAATAATTACAGGGAATAATTTTAAAAACGATATAATACAAAATTAATATCAAAATTCTCCAAAAATTGTGAATAATTCAAAAATA
The DNA here is from genome assembly GCF_009905375.1 of Apium graveolens. Taxonomy (NCBI): domain Eukaryota; kingdom Viridiplantae; phylum Streptophyta; class Magnoliopsida; order Apiales; family Apiaceae; genus Apium; species Apium graveolens. The sequence continues at coordinate 134,923,203 of NC_133653.1, read as the reverse complement.
CAAAATAAAGGGTATTCGAAATACGAATAATTTTATAAAAATAAAAACATCGATTTTGTGGGGTTTGTCGTCCCGGTGGGGTCCCGGTCCGTTGATTGTTGAGAAACAGAAACGATCCCTAAATTACCAGAAAATTCCGAAAACACTTAAAATACATTCAAACGTGCATAAAAATCAAATAAAACATGTATCTTAATAAAGGCGCTGATAAATACGCGCCCCGATTGCAGATAAGTTCATATAATTGCAATTTAAACATATTTTAATCAATCGAAAAATTTTCTGGCCTGCGCGAAACACATATAACAACTATAACATCTAATATCATGGCAATAATTACTCTAAATTTATAAAACACATAATATTTATTCATTTAACATATAATATTCACATAATTTTCCCGGATATTACAATCTGTCAGCTCTAACAATGATGTCATTTATCTTTCCACTTTGTCCTTCGTAAGGGATATCGATGGATCTTTTTCTTATGCTAGAGTGGCAAGTGTAACTACACGAAATTTCTATAAATGATAGGCGAATCTCCCAACTGCCTTTAATATAAGCCTTAGCGCTTGACGTATCTTCGATAGTCTGCATAGTTCTCTCATTTTACTTGTCAATTTGAGAATTCCGAGTCGTGCCTCTGCTCATTCTTTTTCATAGAATACTTTGGAAATAATCCAGTTGCAAAATTAAATCTTGGGTTCTTGCATTGCACAATTTCTACGGGGTTTCTCTATCGTCAATTATCTTTTTCGTCTTCGAGAAAATATTTGGTCGAGTTGAGATCTATCCTTTGCATTATAAAATAAACGGTCTTATTTTACCTATAACTCATAACCCCCAAATCGCACTATGGTTACATGGTTATTGATAGTCCTCAATCAGAATTTCTTATAATAAACTCTTACTCCTATTCGGTCATTTACAAGCCGTAATCGGCAAAATTTTAATCCTCGTCATTTCGTTTTTCATTTTCAACTATGTCGGGTACTTACGTGCCTACACAATGAAATCCCTTTTCACATCCGGTCATTAATTATATCCTCTTAAGTTTTTAGACATCTCTAATTCTTCATCTTAAATAATAAGGGTTCTCTTCTCATTATCCTTTCTTGTCACAATCATAGCTTCTCGGTAGATTTTGGTTGAGTCTCATATTCAATGAATTTCTCTAGTCCTCTTCACATTATCTTATCTTTAAACTTCATTCGTTCAATCCTTCTCATCAGTTGTTCTGAAATTTGTCCTCAATTTATCTTTTTTTACTTAAAGTGTCGTCCAGCACATTGGTCTTTCCTTGATGAAAATAGATTTCTCAATTATAACCCTTGATCAATTTGACTATAGCCTCTACCTCGTGCTCAGTGTAAGTATACACTTCGAAAAATAATAATAAAATAAAATAAAAAATCAAATTTTCCTTAAAATTTAAACTTTTTGTCCCTTTCAGTGCGAACCTTATCGTGATTATTCTAGATCATTATTAGGACACCTTATGTCACAGTCCTTAAGTCGCATAGGCGTATCATTGCATTTTACACAAAATCTTCATTTTTCGTCAGATGTTGCTAACGCCGAGTTGTTACCAATCTTACCTTTACTTTTTGAAAACCTTATTCTTCGAATTCATACACGCTTGGTCGTTCCGAATCCATTAAGTACTCATTCCGAAAAAAAATTGTAAGAGCGTAATTTCACTAATCACATTAGTATCTACCATATTGTCCTTCTATAATCATATTAAAGATTCTTATGGTCTGTTTTAAATGTCTTATTCCCTCTTTATATAATTTTACTCATCAATGGGTTTCAGTGGCACAATCATAGCACTGAGTTTTCAATCTCATATTACAACAATCAGTTCTCAACTATACCTCTCTTTGTTCGAAAGGCTGACCTTGGAAGAATGATTTTCACGATATCGATGTAATTTAGACAATCTTAACAAGATTTTAAAATCAAATATCTCAAGAAATACTGAGCTCTGAATAAAAGAGTCGTAATACTCAAAAGATATATGAATTGGAAGAAAGAATACAACCAGAATTATTCTTCCATGTCCTTAGAATTTTATATTATGATATTATAGAGAATATCCCTTGAAAGCAATTATTTCTGAATAATAACGTCATTTGAATGATATTTTTAAGACTTTCCCACTGAAAGAATACTTAACTTTTCGAATAATGAAAGAAATCTCGAATAACATCATCAACCAAAGGTTAACCATTAAGGTCTCAAAACGATGCTATTTTGAAAGAAGATTATATCCAATGATTAACAAATAAGGAAGTATATTATTTATTAATCACTTTATGATTTTAAATGGATATTCATTTTATAAACGAAAGAATAGAACATTTCATGAATAAAATATTTTATAAAACTGGGTATGAATCCTCTTTTGAGTAGGCGATCTAGTTAAGTCTCAATTAAATCATTCTTTGAAAATTTCACCAACAATTAATTTTGCATATATAATGCATTCTGTAATAAAAAAAATGATTGGAACTGGAACTAGCTAATATTAACTAGTACATATCAAGCAATATTATCAATCAGCTAAGAAAATGGTCAGCTCAATTGGTTTGGTACATAGCAACTAGCTAGGATGATTAGCTAGGTTTCCATCGTATTAATTAAAATTTTGACTAGTTAGGACAATAAACTAGTCTTTCATGAGAACATATGCAACTAAGCATATTTTACTTTGTTCGTAAAAATCTCAACATCATAACCATTGAAGAAATTTGTGGCTACCTGGATGATGATTTTGAAATAAAGAGTTTTTAAATTTGGGCCGAGAAAGGCAATTATAACTCTGAATTGAATGGTCTTGGCATCGGAAAAATCGATAGCCCCATGTCAAATATTTCTTTCCAATAAAATAGTACACTCAAAGGTGCCCTCGTTCACATACTTTATCAGATTCTCAAATAGAATTGAATTTGGAATACCAATATCAAATTGATACCCTTATAATGATTTCAAAGTTCAATATACAATATCATCTCGAATAGAAGAAAATGATTCATGAGGAATCTATGGATATTAGATGGTCAATGCCCTTAAATAGATAATAAATACAAGCTCGAGTGAAGAGTGTAAGTATAAAGAAAATGAAATGTTAATATTCTCAAAGGAATATTTGTAGATAATTCAAGAAGTTAATTAAAGAAATTCCTTGGATAATTTAAAAGAAAGTATAACAGGTCTGAGACTGAACAAGATAATCATAACCTTTAAATAGAAGTTCATAACTCAAATAAAGAATTAAACAAGTCCTGATGCAGAGAAAGACTATTCAAGTTGTTGGTCATATCAAAAGTTCAAGGTAGAGAACTAAAAGGATTGCCGGATATGCCTTACCAAGGCAATGCGAATGATAAACAGTTTGGAGGGAGTACTGTGAAGGTGAGTAGATGCCAAAAAAATTCATTGATTATTCTAACTCTGGTCACTATCCGTCCGAGGATGATTCCATTTCTTCATCTTCGTAATTCCATATTTCAACTAGTGTCTCTCTTAATCATTATTTTAAAGTCGCTTATTAACTTGACTTTCACAAGTATATCTATCATTTTGGTGTTTTATCTCGAAGACCTTACACAGAATTATTCCAAAAGCATCCGTTAAGCCAATATAGGCCTGATGCATGCATCTGTTACTAATTACAGGTGGCCAGTTCCCCCTGGGAACATATCAAAGAGATCTCTCAGGGATCTCAATGCAGTCCATCAGTTCGGTGGAAGGTGGGTGTAAGTGAACATACATTACCGAATATATAGAGGTCTAGAGTATATATACGTCGTCTATAACGACATTTTTATCGAAAAATTTCATTTTAGACTCACTGGTCTCTCCTTAGTCCTTGTAGTAGGTTCTAAGATCGAACCATAGCTCGTTGTAATCATAAGCCATTTAATTGTAGACATGCCATCAATTCTCGACGCTCTTGATCTCTGAGCTAAACCATCATAACCTTACATGTTAAGCACACTAATAATATCATGTAGTGTACTCGCCTTATGATGTCATTTGTATATTACGTTCAAACCTTCCTTAATGAAAATAAAATCCTCAAGGGTATATTGGACACTATCTCTACTGAATTCATTATTTATATGGTATTTAAATCCTCATTGGTAAAATGATACTTTCAACTAGTTTAGGTCAATAACCTCAACCGTATATTAATAACTAGACTTCATGGTTCTCACATATGATGCCCCCTCATGGGCAACCTGTAAAGAACTACGAGTAACCAGGCTCGTGTTATCCAAACGAACGTATGGGGTTGGCAATACCGTTTTAACCTCAAAGGCGCCGGAGGCTCATCTCCACGTTTTATATCAAAATATTTTCCAAATCATATACGATTCTAAATTCTCATAATCCATTTTGATTATCTCTAGTGATTCCATTGGTCTTAGTATAATACCTCAAGTAAACATCTCAACCTAACTTATTTGTTGGTACTACTTCTGGTAGTCCATGATGAACTCTATATGAGCTCTTACGCAATCTCGCATCTAGAAAAACTCCTAACACTCTCGTCTTTGAGTAGTATAACTTATTACTCAGATACCATTTCTATAACGCCCCAAATATGGGGTCGGGAATCTTGGTCCTCACGCTATCATTCAATCATTTATAACCTATATTAATTCAATAATCCAAGAGACCCCAATCTTTCTCTCTCACACACACACACACAAGTTATAGCCTTAGAAACAATATACAACAAATATCATGTGTTATTATAACTCCAATGTATTTTACAGGATCTCAAACTATTATTCGTAACCTCTACATGAAGTTACAATAATCTTACAATCATCTGAAGCCTATCTAAATGTTCTGACTTTCCTGAAGCAATGCTGTAAAGACTTCTCCTCGCGGTTGCAGTCGACTAGGTCTCATACTGGAATGCTGGTTATCAGTTGTGTTGTGACATTTAAAAAAGCAAGAGTTATCAATAATGCTCAGCGGCAATGTATAAAACAGTTAAGAAATTACTGTTAAAAATAATACTTCATCGTACAATAAGACGATTTGAAAACTTGGCGGTATACACCTTTTCCTTTTTAAATCAAATTATATAATTTATATATATATCAAAATATCTTGACAATGCTCTCAATTTATATACTCAGAAGAATCATTTTCTTAGTGATATACACCTCTTTTTGAAGCAATATTTTTGATTGACTTATTTAGTCTACACATACCTTAATGGTAAACTCAGCACCTAGGCTTGGGTTACGGTATTGCATCTCATTTCTAATTGGAAGAATAGGACATTTAACGAGCCCCCGATGTAATAACCCCAATTTTTGAGAAATTTTGAAACCCTTATGAATAGTGTTTTTACTGAACGAGAAAACTTTTCATGCCACGCTATGTAGGGGTTCTGTTATTGATCTTATGGGATATTATTAGTACTCTATGTGGTATATAAGTGTATGTAAAGATCGTCAGAATCCAATTCCGAACACTTTGATTTTTCCCGGAAATCCACAAGATACGGAGAGAATTGAGTATAAGGTAACAGGATAAAAAGGATTGAAATTAAAGGATTATAGGAGAGGATCATAAAAGGAATATAATATATTGAGAAAGGTTAAGGGAACCTAAGTAATAAGATCCCGGGTATGATCCCTCAAACGATAAACGAGAACGAAAGATAAGCGAACCGTAAAACAAATAAGTGACCAAGAGACAAGCTTGTACAAGAAGCCAGGGATTGTGACATCATCAAACCACAAGGTGTGGACAAGTGGGAGCATAATGACATGTGCAAGGTGACACAAGCATGACATAGAAGGGAAGGAAGTGTGGTTGAATTATAACCACACAAAATCAAGGTTAATTAAGTCATTAACCAAAAACAACACAAAAATCAACCAACCAAGCAAATCATTTCATTTTCATCAAACAAAACACAAAAATATCTTCTTCCCAAGCTAGCTCTCGGCCCATTTCTTAAAATTTGAAGATCCAAGCTCCACCACTTACTATTTAGCAAGATAATTATCTAAGCTTCCCCATGGATAGTTACATACTTCCTATAAGTTTAAGCTTCTAATTCCAAGCCAATCTTTTTCTATAAATCAAGGAAGAAGATGGTGAATAGTAACCTTCAAGAAATAACTTTAGTTTTCTTGAATTTTTATGAAAGATTAAGGTTATACAAGCAAGGATCAAGGTTCTTTTAGGCATTCAAAGCTCTTGGGTTGTGTTAGGAAGCTTCAAGGAGGTATAAACAACTTTCACCTTTAACTTATAGTTTGAACTTTGAGTTTTGATGAGTTTATGGATGGATTAATGTATATATAGAAATATCCATGTATGTATAGCAAGATCCATGTATGATAAATGGTTTGGTTGGATTTGTGGTGATTTTGGATATGAATCTTGGTTAATGGTTAATGAATCTTAAGTTATGGTTAGTAGATCATGTTTGTGGTTGAATAAGTTGGAAAACCTTGAGATTATGGACTGACTTTGCCTTGATATAAGTTGTGTTTGAGGTATTGATGATGGTTGGGTGGTTTGTAGTGAATTGGTAAAGAATTGGAGTGGTATAAATATTGGTAATCGCGTAAATATAGCCGTCGTAACGTCCGATTTTCTTTAGACTGTTTTGTGCATAACATTAGGACCCGAGAACCCCCTGCTAGATTGTGACCACTGCCATGTTTAGATAGCTCATGTTACGAGCTTCGTTTTGATATGTAGTTCGTTCGATTCCGATTTACGGTTTAGGAGAAACGACCGTTTCAAGTAACGGCGTTTCGCGAACGAAACTTTTTCCCTCGCCTTACTTTGAAATGTAGGTTAAAGACCAAAAAGGGTTAATTAATGCATGAAACATTTATGGTAAGTGTTTTAGGCAGTTGGTAAGTCACTCGCGAAGGAATCGCTTTAAAACTCGTAAAGGTTAAATTATTAAAAATGGTGGAGCCGAGGGTACCCGAGTGACTTAAGCGAATCAGTGAGCGCAAAACAAGCGTTAGAGTCTAAGTTAGTTAAAGTATAGATTCACAAGTGACTTTGGTTTAATTCCAACTTACTTGTTGTTTATAGGTTACCAGACTCGTCCCGAGCCATTCGTAACCCCCAGTCGCTCAGGCAAGTATTCTATCTGTTATACTGTTGTTGTGATGTATACATTTGTATATGCATGATCTTGCGATAAATGCATATTGGTTATTTAGCAAATTCTTGCGATATATTGTAGCATGTGATATGGTATATATGCATGCCTGTTTCATATTCTTGAAATATATATCTGTTGGTTCAGTTGATAATACATATGCTAGAGGATAGCGGTAACTTGCATATACCCTTAGTATAGGGACCCAAAAGGTGAAAATATTTTCTAAAACCGGGAGTCGAGGATCCCGAGTAGATTTCATATATATATGGATATGGATATATATATATATATATATATATATTTATATATATATATATGGTTATAGTTTTCCAAACTATTAATCGAATAAGGTTTATTCGATAACTTGAAACTTTATTTTATTATTGAATATTATTTCGAATATTATTCGAGGGCTTATGACTCCTTTTATTTATTTATCTGAATATTATTTGAATATTCATTCGAGGACTTATGACTCTTTTATATTATTATGAATATTATTTGAATATTCATTTGAGGATCTATGACTCCGGTAATGTGCTGTAATATATTCTTTATTTTATTAAAGAGTAAGGTGTTAATAATCAAACTTATTTTCGATTATTCAAATAAAGATAATACTTTCATATAAGTATATCTTTGGTTATTTAATATTTATTTCAAGTATAAGTTTTAATACTTCTACTTCAATTATTTTTATAAAGACTATTCTTTATGGGAATATTATTTAAATAATAATATTCAGTCATTTTCTAAATACTCTGGGGACTGATTTACTTCATTAAATCAGCTTTACTCCAAACACTCTTTTAAGTGTTTTCGAGTCTTCAAAATGATTTTTAAAAGTCAGAGCGGATCCCAAAACTCTTTTTTTTTTATATTTAAGATCTTCCTTTTAAGGAGATTTAAATACTCGCTCAAAACCTGGGGAATCCGGCTCTGTGGTGTATTTTATATTCGCAACGAGGTTGCTGTTTTGAGAAAACAATTTGATTACTTGCCCAATGTTCGGGAAGTAAGTCCATTTGATTGAGTCGGCATAAGCGACAGGCCGGGGTACGGTCTATTATTGTGTAAGTGGCTGGGTGGCAGTCCATCAACGCGTGAGGGGCCGGGGTACGGTCTAGCGCGAGGTCCTAATGCGGCCAGGGTGATGACCGGTGAGGAATTCATCCATCTACAGTAGAAAAGGTTACTTATTGGTATCTTTGCCTGATCAGCGAGATATCGGGTTTATGCCAAAATTCTTTTCCTTTCCAAAATTCATTGGATGTTTCAAACTCTGTTCATACTTTACATAACAGAGGTTCCAGGAAATGTTTTAGAGATATATATATGTGGATATATATATATCGGAACTAAATAAAGTATCTCGTAACTTTATTTCATTCAATAATATTTCAAAGATTGAATCTATTCAAATCTTGTCTTGTAGTCTCATCTATGTGATGAACTTTTGAAACTGATTATAACTTGAACGGTGGTAGTTCAAGTAGTATTGGGAAAGATATAAGTATATTGGGGTATTTGGTAACCTCATCTTTTAAACTTATATCTAATTAATAATTGTCTTATGAATGACAAAGATTTTCAGAAAAACGTTGAGACAAGGTTAGATATATGAGATCACCTTGCAACGATATTTTTTTTATATACAGTTATACACTGGGACTTTGTGTATATTATGCATGGAAGAGGACTTCCAATATTTTGAAAAGTATATATGTATATATACTGAATATTTTGCGACTTCATCGCATTAAGATATCGAACTTGGTTCATTTCTTTTGACCAAGACTTTCATGAGTATTATGAGTAGGCTCATATATTGTAAATCATTATACATATTATTTTGGTGGGCTTGCTGCTCACCCTTGCTTTATTTCTTCATGACACAACAACAGTTAGGAAAGATGGCCAGACCCCAGCAGACCCAGCGCAAGCGTCCCGCGTCTTCCCGTTGATGTTGTAGCTGCTATAGCTGCAGAGGTAGATCTATTGTAGATCAGACCATCTACTTTTGAGAATCAATTATGTATAATTATAACTTGTGGCAGATAATGGCAATTAACTGTAAATTTATCAAGTAATCATTTTGGGTTGTAATAACTTTTAAATTGTGGATTCAAAGACTTGTACTTATTTAAATTTCATCTCTGAGACTATAACGGGTTGTGGTGTGTGTTAGTGTGGGGTCACAGCATAAGGTTATTTATTATTAATTAAGTGAAGTGATATTGTGGAAAGAAAGACCGTGACGACCCGGATCCCCGACCCCGGATCTGGGGGTGTTACAGAAATGGTATCAGAGCTAAGCGTTATAAACCTCAGAGATGATGGGACGTAAAGATAATAAGTTCACTAAGATAATAAGAACTCTTGCCAAGTTCATAGTCGGGCTACCTAACGTAGCACTGACAGTTAAAACCCTTATGGGAACCCTTATAAATATCGTGATAGGAGCGTAGTTCGTTATCGTATATGGTAGCGGGACTCCGAACCCTGAGGTTGAGGAGCAACATCGCGATGATATTTTATTACTAATTGGAGATCGGATTGCGGATCCGATAGAGTGTCCTAATGCAGGACCGGATGATGTTGATAGTGAGGATGTAGCGGTTGATGATGTTGTCCTAGAAGGGATAGTTATTGAGGAGGATCCCATGGAGGATCCTGACAAGAATGAATAAAGGACCACTGAGGAATTGATGACCATGGTTAGGGAAACTACCAGAGGTAGGATTGGCCGGTCACTACCGGAGGTTCGTTCAAGTTGTAAAGATAGTAGCCCCTTTAACGCGGCTTACTCGTAAGACTGAGAAGTTCGAATGGACAGAGAAATACGAGAAAAGATTTTAACAACTGAAGCAAAGGTTGGTGGCGGCCCATATGTTGGCGTTGCCGGATGAAAAATGAGATTTTGTGATTTGTAAGTGACGCTTCGCATAAGGAATTAGGGTGCTTCTTATATAGCACAGCAAGATAATCGCGTCTGCGTCAAGACAATTAAGGAAGTATAAAATTCGATATCCCCACCCATGAGCTTGGGCTCGTGGCAATAGTTTTTCCCTAAAGATTGGAGGCACTACTTGTATGGAGAGAAGTGCAAGATTTACACAAACCATAGGAGCTCTAGTACATTTTTGCGTAGAAAGAGCTCAACATACGCCAGAGGAGGCGGTTAGAGCTAATCAAGGATTACGATTATGAGATTCTTTATCATTCGGGGGAAAGCCAATATGGTGGCTGATGCCCTTAGTAAAAAGGAGAGACTCAAGATGATAATGCCTTTTGGAGAGTTTATAAGAGATTTTGAGAAAATGGAAATAGAAGTGAAGGTAACCGGAGCCGGTACCGAAAAGCTGTTTGAGATTGCAATACAGCCCGAATTATTGGAAAAGATCATATTGTGCCAGAAAAAGTTATGAATGAAGGTAGAGAGCCAACAATTAGATAAAAGATTAATATCGAGAAAGATGATAAGGGAATAATGAGGTATTCCTATAGAATTTGGGTTCCGAAAGTTCAAGAGTGTAAGGATGAGAACTTAGATGAGAGCCATAGTTGAGGAATAAGATTTAGAGCAAACCCTGAACGCGATAGTCAGGGAGGTCGCCATCAAGATAGAAGGAACCCATGACATAATGGAGTGGAAAATGAGGATTTTAAATTAAAAGATGACCCCGATTATGGGGAGTAGGATGAAACATTTCATAATAAGGAAACAGAAAGTCGAGTAAGGAAAGGAGACCCGAGACGGTACTCCTATACGGCAATTCATAGACCTGTCTAGACAGAACTTAGACTATTATCCCCAACCACCACTTTGAGGAAACAATGCGGTAGGAAATTCTTCATGACCTTTAAGTCGTTAAGCTCTCAGAGTTCCAAGGAACAGGTTGACCCAGTCGAGGCAATAGCCTGGCTAAAGGAAATAGAGGAATCAGTTGAGATTCTAAATGATTGACGAATCACAAAAGACTATTTTTATCACTTACCCTCCTAAGAGAGAGGCCACCTGCTGGTGAAAGACCAAGAAAGGCACGGAGCCAGAGGATAGAATAAACTGATTTAAGTTCAGTCAATTGTTTTCGGGAAAGTAATTCCCAAGGTTATGGAGATAGTGTAAAAACTTTGGAGCTAGAACAAAAGTGGATGAGTATGATGAATTATGAATCTAAGTCGTAAAAGTGGTCAAGATTCGTTCTGAGGACACGAATCCAGAATGACGGGATGTTTGAAATCAATGCTTATATTGTGATTGGTTTGTGAAATAATGATAAGAGAAAGGAAAATAAAAAGAAACTGAAGTGGAAAGGAATATAAAGGCAATAGAGTTTGAGGAATGATAAGGGAGTTGGGTATGAGGAAACCCTAAAGACTCATAGCAATAGAAATAGAAAAGTATGTAATCGTCAGGATGATGATGATCCACCATGAGTTAAAATTGATGGTTGAAGGCATAAGAGATACATATATTGTACCCCCTTTAAGTTGGGAGGATTCGAGAAAACCTTGAGATAATTCGAAGGATAAATAATGAGACGCGGATAGACTGAGGAGACAAGAAAGTAAGAAATCAGGAAAAAAAAAATTTGGATGAAGGAAGTGACCTTCAATAATGTGAAATGTAAGACCGGTGGCTCGATACCCAGAAAGGGAGACGCCAGGTATGAGAGATATCCCAACATTGAGATGACTGTGGAGATAAACAATAAAAGTAAATAAGGAATTATTAAGAAGAGGTTCACGTTGAACATGACCAATATCTTCCAGAACATCCATGTTATCGTTACCAGATTAGGCAAGAAAAGCGGATAACCGTTGTTATCTTTTGGAGGCCATTTTGATTAACCTCATTTTGTATACAGATGTTATTGTGAAATTAGGCATTTACTATCGAGGTGGGAATGATTGAATAAGATACCCATATCAGGGATATATGACTTTATTTATCCATGGAAGGATGCTTGTACCTTTTTAAAGGTGGAATTAAGGATAGAACATCGGTAACTTAAAACGAATCCTAGGGGAATGCATAAAGGTTGGCATTTCACCCTTAATAGGGATAGTATGAGTTTTGACAGTATGAATTGGAAAGGATTAAGGTAATAATAACCTTTAAGGATCAGTGGAGAAATTCTTCAGAAGTATATAGACAATGGTTCTACTATTAGTAAATGGTATTATGATATGCCCTGTATCTAGGGAATACAGGAGGAACGATTGAAGGATAACCTTAGAGGTTTTATAAGGAAAAAGGTAATATTCAAAATTCTCAAGAATGGAAATGGGGATAAAGGAAATATGACGTAATTATAATGATGCCAAGTGGGGCACGTGTTAAACCACGAGAAAGTATGGATCAAACCAGTAAAGGTTGAAATTGTTCTAGGCAATTAGGACTTAAGATAAAAGATGTTCTAAGTATAGTTGAGAGTCAGTCGTGACAGTGATTAACCTCTAAAGACTGAGGCAATAACTTATGGAAAAATGGTGATTTTTTTTTACTCATCAGATTTTAAGGAATACATCTTCACATAAGCTGTGATTGAAATGAGGTAGAAAATTATTTGGAGGTGGTTAAAATGACATTGACTGTAAGGAAATTGTACTATCAGGAAAGGCCAAAGAGGTGGCCGACACTTTAAAGGTAAGAGGATAATTATAGGCACTTGTGCCAAAGGAATACAGTGATGATGGTTAAAACTGTGAAGGTTGTATTATGGTTTGGAAGATTGACATTCCTTCTGATGACTGTGCAATACCCAACCGTAATAGTAGTTAGTAAAGGTTTAATTCGTGTAATCGCCATGAGCGGGCTATCTATCTCAGAAGATACTATCTTGAGATAAGCCAGGACCATAGTTCAAAAAGGACTAAACAAACCTTTGAGTTAAGTCTTCTATTGAAGGCATATGATTAAGAATGGTATTAACCTGCTATCGTTGCTTTGAGCGAAACTCTTCTGCAAATTTTATCTGCTTCATGTCATGAAAGTACGCCAGAGTTTGGAGTGTTCTTCATGAATTATGATTGGTGATTATGTTAACTCCTTAGAAGTATTTGATACGACATGTATGGACTCCGTATGGTTAGATATTAAGACTTCATGGAAAATGAATGACTACAGTAGGTCAGTGGTGGACCATAGTAAGGCAGCAATGATTCTGCGAGTATCGAGCTGATTACAACCGTGAGAGTTGTATTGGAATAGGTGTCGAGATTGAGTACCCCTAATCGGGTCGTGGTAGTGTATAAGTTATCATTGATAGACTAATTAAGTAGAGTATCTACCTAGTGAATTATTATTCTTTCTTATCAATAGAGAGTCGTATTATTATACGAGGAAGGTTGCGGTGCAAGCATAGAATTCTAGTAACGATGATGTATAGAATGAGATCCCAGATTCGATTTTCGATGTCGAGGGAGTTTCAAAGGTGATTATGTATAAGCTCGAGGAAGAGTGTGGGTCCATAGAATGATGGACGGGATAGCGAAAATATTTAGGCATGGGAAATACGAGGCTATAATGCTTAATGTTGATTTAAATACGTATATGTTTTGTTCTCCTATGACAAACCTCTATAGTTCAGAGGTAGGTTCCAAGCCAGATATTTTGTGGCAGTATATTTTTTTTTTCATATATACAATTCTCTTCAGTTCGTTCTTTTCTCTTCTTTTCATTTCATGTAAGCTGAGAAGAACAACCCTTCCAGAAGGGGAGGTATTGCCGAATGACTATCTATCTTTGTGATAGAAGCCTAGTAGGATACCACATGTTGTTTAATTGCTTGTCAAGTACTAAAGGCTGGCCACCTTCTATACTAACTATGCGATATAACAAGTGTTCATGATCATAGTGATCTCTCAACAAATTCCTTTACTTCTATTTGATTGATCAAATTTTGGAAAATAGAAACAACTGAAAAAGGAGTAATAAAGTGGTGGTAGTATGCGGAATGGGAACACATTCGTGATACTAAGGTTGACGTGGTTATTAAAAGGTTATAGAACGCTAACGAGCAAAAGTATAACCAGTATAATATTAGGAACGGAAGGTAGTAGCGATTACGAACTGGAAAAGAAGGGGTATTGAGAAGCAAAAGCTCTAATGCTAAAAGCTATAATGAGAGTCTGTGCAATAGACTTGAAAGAAATTGGAATGATCACTTAACACGGATTGAGTTTTCTTACGACAATAGATCATATGTCAGTATTGAGATATCGCCTTATGAGATCCTTGAGGGAAGACAATATCGATCTCCCTTATGTTAGGATGAAGTTGTAGAGCGCAAGATGCTCGGACCCGCAGTAGTCCAAAGGACCAAGGATATGATAGATCTAATCAGAGGACGGCTGGTAGTAGCCCAAGATGGACATGATAAGTATGTTGATTTGACACGAAAGGATAAAGAGTATGAAATAGGGGACCTAGTAATGTTATAGGTATCCCTTGGAAAGGATTGATGAGGTTCGGAAAGAAAGGAAAGCTAAGTCTACAATTTGTTGGACCCTTGGATATATTAAGACGTTTGGGAAGTTAGCATATAAGCTAGCCCTAACCCCGAATATGTAGCAAGTTCATAACGTGTTCCACGTATCAATGTTAAGGAAGTGTAATTCGGATGCCAGTCAAATAGGGGCATATGAGCGCATAGATATGCAACCCGACGTAACCTATATGGAGCAACCAGGAAGGGTTATAGAGTGAAAAGGAACAAGTGCTTAGGAGAAGGATTATCAAACTAGGCAGAGTTTGGTGGTAGAACCACAATGTGGAAAATTGACTCGAGAGTTAGAAAGTGTAATGCTAAGAAAGTATCCCCATTTGTTTTCTATCTGATTCCGGGACGGAATCCTTTTAAGGAGGGGAGACTGTAATAACCCCAATTTTTGAGAAATTTTGAAACCCTTATGAATAGTGTTTTTGCTGAACGAGAAAACTTTTCATGCCACGCTATGTAGGGGTTCTGTTATTGATCTTATGGGATATTATTAGTACTCTATGTGGTATATAAGTGTATGTAAAGATCGTCAGAATCCAATTCCGAACACTTTGATTTTTCCCGGAAATCCACAAGATACGGAGAGAATTGAGTATAAGGTAACAGGATAAAAAGGATTGAAATTAAAGGATTATAGGAGAGGATCATAAAAGGAATATAATATATTGAGAAAGGTTAAGGGAACCTAAGTAATAAGATCCCGGGTATGATCCCTCAAACGATAAACGAGAACGAAAGATAAGCGAACCGTAAAACAAATAAGTGACCAAGAGACAAGCTTGTACAAGAAGCCAGGGATTGTGACATCATCAAACCACAAGGTGTGGACAAGTGGGAGCATAATGACATGTGCAAGGTGACACAAGCATGACATAGAAGGGAAGGAAGTGTGGTTGAATTATAACCACACAAAATCAAGGTTAATTAAGTCATTAACCAAAAACAACACAAAAATCAACCAACCAAGCAAATCATTTCATTTTCATCAAACAAAACACAAAAATATCTTCTTCCCAAGCTAGCTCTCGGCCCATTTCTTAAAATTTGAAGATCCAAGCTCCACCACTTACTATTTAGCAAGGTAATTATCTAAGCTTCCCCATGGATAGTTACATACTTCCTATAAGTTTAAGCTTCTAATTCCAAGCCAATCTTTTTCTATAAATCAAGGAAGAAGATGGTGAATAGTAACCTTCAAGAAATAACTTTAGTTTTCTTGAATTTTTATGAAAGATTAAGGTTATACAAGCAAGGATCAAGGTTCTTTTAGGCATTCAAAGCTCTTGGGTTGTGTTAGGAAGCTTCAAGGAGGTATAAACAACTTTCACCTTTAACTTATAGTTTGAACTTTGAGTTTTGATGAGTTTATGGATGGATTAATGTATATATAGAAATATCCATGTATGTATAGCAAGATCCATGTATGATAAATGGTTTGGTTGGATTTGTGGTGATTTTGGATATGAATCTTGGTTAATGGTTAATGAATCTTAAGTTATGGTTAGTAGATCATGTTTGTGGTTGAATAAGTTGGAAAACCTTGAGATTATGGACTGACTTTGCCTTGATATAAGTTGTGTTTGAGGTATTGATGATGGTTGGGTGGTTTGTAGTGAATTGGTAAAGAATTGGAGTGGTATAAATATTGGTAATCGCGTAAATATAGCCGTCGTAACGTCCGATTTTCTTTAGACTGTTTTGTGCATAACATTAGGACCCGAGAACCCCCTGCTAGATTGTGACCACTGCCATGTTTAGATAGCTCATGTTACGAGCTTCGTTTTGATATGTAGTTCGTTCGATTCCGATTTACGGTTTAGGAGAAACGACCGTTTCAAGTAACGGCGTTTCGCGAACGAAACTTTTTCCCTCGCCTTACTTTGAAATGTAGGTTAAAGACCAAAAAGGGTTAATTAATGCATGAAACATTTATGGTAAGTGTTTTAGGCAGTTGGTAAGTCACTCGCGAAGGAATCGCTTTAAAACTCGTAAAGGTTAAATTATTAAAAATGGTGGAGCCGAGGGTACCCGAGTGACTTAAGCGAATCAGTGAGCGCAAAACAAGCGTTAGAGTCTAAGTTAGTTAAAGTATAGATTCACAAGTGACTTTGGTTTAATTCCAACTTACTTGTTGTTTATAGGTTACCAGACTCGTCCCGAGCCATTCGTAACCCCCAGTCGCTCAGGCAAGTATTCTATCTGTTATACTGTTGTTGTGATGTATACATTTGTATATGCATGATCTTGCGATAAATGCATATTGGTTATTTAGCAAATTCTTGCGATATATTGTAGCATGTGATATGGTATATATGCATGCCTGTTTCATATTCTTGAAATATATATCTGTTGGTTCAGTTGATAATACCTATGCTAGAGGATAGCGGTAACTTGCATATACCCTTAGTATAGGGACCCAAAAGGTGAAAATATTTTCTAAAACCGGGAGTCGAGGATCCCGAGTAGATTTCATATATATATGGATATGGATATATATATATATATATATATTTATATATATATATGGTTATAGTTTTCCAAACTATTAATCGAATAAGGTTTATTCGATAACTTGAAACTTTATTTTATTATTGAATATTATTTCGAATATTATTCGAGGGCTTATGACTCCTTTTATTTATTTATCTGAATATTATTTGAATATTCATTCGAGGACTTATGACTCTTTTATATTATTATGAATATTATTTGAATATTCATTTGAGGATCTATGACTCCGGTAATGTGCTGTAATATATTCTTTATTTTATTAAAGAGTAAGGTGTTAATAATCAAACTTATTTTCGATTATTCAAATAAAGATAATACTTTCACATAAGTATATCTTTGGTTATTTAATATTTATTTCAAGTATAAGTTTTAATACTTCTACTTCAATTATTTTTATAAAGACTATTCTTTATGGGAATATTATTTAAATAATAATATTCAGTCATTTTCTAAATACTCTGGGGACTGATTTACTTCATTAAATCAGCTTTACTCCAAACACTCTTTAAAGTGTTTTCGAGTCTTCAAAATGATTTTTAAAAGTCAGAGCGGATCCCAAAACTCTTTTTTTTTTTATATTTAAGATCTTCCTTTTAAGGAGATTTAAATACTCGCTCAAAACCTGGGGAATCCGGCTCTGTGGTGTATTTTATATTCGCAACGAGGTTGCTGTTTTGAGAAAACAATTTGATTACTTGCCCAATGTTCGGGAAGTAAGTCCATTTGATTGAGTCGGCATAAGCGACAGGCCGGGGTACGGTCTATTATTGTGTAAGTGGCTGGGTGGCAGTCCATCAACGCGTGAGGGGCCGGGGTACGGTCTAGCGCGAGGTCCTAATGCGGCCAGGGTGATGACCGGTGAGGAATTCATCCATCTACAGTAGAAAAGGTTACTTATTGGTATCTTTGCCTGATCAGCGAGATATCGGGTTTATGCCAAAATTCTTTTCCTTTCCAAAATTCATTGGATGTTTCAAACTCTGTTCATACTTTACATAACAGAGGTTCCAGGAAATGTTTTAGAGATATATATATGTGGATATATATATATCGGAACTAAATAAAGTATCTCGTAACTTTATTTCATTCAATAATATTTCAAAGATTGAATCTATTCAAATCTTGTCTTGTAGTCTCATCTATGTGATGAACTTTTGAAACTGATTATAACTTGAACGGTGGTAGTTCAAGTAGTATTGGGAAAGATATAAGTATATTGGGGTATTTGGTAACCTCATCTTTTAAACTTATATCTAATTAATAATTGTCTTATGAATGACAAAGATTTTCAGAAAAACGTTGAGACAAGGTTAGATATATGAGATCACCTTGCAACGATATTTTTTTTATATACAGTTATACACTGGGACTTTGTGTATATTATGCATGGAAGAGGACTTCCAATATTTTGAAAAGTATATATGTATATATACTGAATATTTTGCGACTTCATCGCATTAAGATATCGAACTTGGTTCATTTCTTTTGACCAAGACTTTCATGAGTATTATGAGTAGGCTCATATATTGTAAATCATTATACATATTATTTTGGTGGGCTTGCTGCTCACCCTTGCTTTATTTCTTCATCACACAACAACAGTTAGGAAAGATGGCCAGACCCCAGCAGACCCAGCGCAAGCGTCCCGCGTCTTCCCGTTGATGTTGTAGCTGCTATAGCTGCAGAGGTAGATCTATTGTAGATCAGACCATCTACTTTTGAGAATCAATTATGTATAATTATAACTTGTGGCAGATAATGGCAATTAACTGTAAATTTATCAAGTAATCATTTTGGGTTGTAATAACTTTTAAATTGTGGATTCAAAGACTTGTACTTATTTAAATTTCATCTCTGAGACTATAACGGGTTGTGGTGTGTGTTAGTGTGGGGTCACAGCATAAGGTTATTTATTATTAATTAAGTGAAGTGATATTGTGGAAAGAAAGACCGTGACGACCCGGATCCCCGACCCCGGATCTGGGGGTGTTACACCCGAGATACGATGATCAGTCATATAACGGTATATA
Organism: Apium graveolens; assembly: GCF_009905375.1. NCBI lineage: Eukaryota > Viridiplantae > Streptophyta > Magnoliopsida > Apiales > Apiaceae > Apium > Apium graveolens. The sequence goes on along the minus strand of NC_133653.1, from coordinate 134,903,987 downwards.
TTTATTGTTCTCTACATGTAGAAGGATGACTCTCATACATCTGGTTGTCACCCTTGCCGCATTTGGGCATATTATGTGTGGCCCATACATTCAGGCTTTCCACATACTTCACATCTTTATATATGGCACACCAGTAGTCGCTCCAATATACAAAGTATTAGAGTCCAACCTCCTTGTCCTTTAAAGAATCTTATCATAAATATGGAACTCAAATTATATCGAAATTCCTCAAGCATTTTTTCTTGTTGATAGACACAACTCATCTCATATATGTATATATGTACTTCCGAGAATTTTCGGAGGAAGTACTAAGATAATGTGAGTTGACCGTTATCAACAGATAAATAAATAAGGGGGAGTTTCTTTTGATACCATGGTCAAAATAATTAAAATACGTGGAAATAATATTTTTTTATGATCCGAAAGTATTAGAATGATTTTTTGGATTTCAAAAAATATTTTAAAATAGGTTTTATGATTTTTTATATCATATTAAATCATTTAGTAAATATTTAATAATTAAATAATAATGATTAAATAATTAAATCTCGAATAATTCTATTTTTAAAAGATTATTTAAAATAATATACCTCAACTAATTTATGTTTAAGTAATTAAATTAATCTTTAATAAATATAAAATAATTGATTTTAAAATAAAATAACCGTTGTAGAATACTTCTCCCTTCTTAAAAGAATATCAGAAAAAATATTCTTTGTTTGAGTAATTAAATATAATTGAGGGAATATGATTTTTGGAAATCATTTTAAAATAAATTCGATGTAATTAATACTTCGCAAGAGGACGTCGAGTCACATGGAATAAAATAATTACGGACTTTTAATCGTCGAAAATATCTCCAGGATGATTCCCGGGTTTATACTTTATAAAAACTGACTGACTCTCGGTCTTATAACTTATACATCACGTTATTCAATAGCGCTAATATATTCTACGATAAAACACCTCTGGAATACTTCTGGTTTTTCACAAAAATTATTCTGACCGACTCTCGGTCTAAATATATATCTCATATATATAACACTACTCTTTAGCATTATTAATTGAAATTCGATAATATTTATATGCCAAAATCATCAACATATCATATGATATATATATCGCAATGCGTAAAACATCATAAATGAAATCATAGAATTATATGAAAATGCGGTAAATCATTTCCACAACACAACAGTATAACGGAGTAGGGTTTGTAAACTTGCCTAGGTGTTTTGAGGTGGAGGGCGCTCTCGAGTTAGCCCGATAATCTAAAATCAAGAATATTATCGTTCCGTTAGTTTCTAACTGTATTCATCGTTACTTGATAAATACACAACGCTTATAATCAATTACACGACTCTCTTTATTCTCGTCATTTTAAAAAAGTGCGAGTAGTCATTAACTTTGTTTTTATTTCACAATCCTTTACGTCCGTTGTTCTCATTTTCTTTTACCACACGCCTCATCTCGCGATTCATAAGGATTTCTACTCGCGCGACCTCAGCTCCGACATTTTTATAAAGTTGATATATTAATATTTTAACTTGAAATTTTTATGGATGTTAATATATCTATTTCTTACTCTCTGTAAAATTTTCATGATTTTTGATTAATTTTAAGTTGATCATTTATACTTCCCAAGTTCGGAATTTGTAGCGGTTTTATCGCGCAAATCATTTTCATTAAAACAGACCTAGCTTTTGAATCATAAAGATAAATCAAGAGATTCAAGCGCCTAAACGATCCTTACAACAAGATCTATCATTTGAAAGTCTTACTTTTCAAGAAATCACAGTTTATACTTTATGTATTTCTGTAGAAAACTTAATGTTACGATTCGTTCATTTTTTGACGTTACGCTGACGATTCGAGTTTCGTTTTCGTTCTAAACTACTAATCACTAACCAACAATCATCATACCAAAATTTAACTATTTAATAATCCCAATAATATCAATTTCTTAAGGCCACAACATCAACCTAAACATCTAACTAACTAATCATCAAGAAATCATAAAATAGCCATCAAAAATAGGTTTATATCCAAGATCATTACTATTTATTAAAACTTAAAACTTAAACAAAGTTTGGATGAACGTGTATACATTTATTAGTAGATTGGTAGGTTCTCTTCTTTATGGATAATGCTTGGTCATGCTTGGTTGTGCTTAAAAATCCTAAATATTTCCATGAAAATCAAGAAATCAAGAAAAGTCACTATTTGACACTATTTATCATCACTTTCATCATTTTATTTAACCATCAAAACCTTAAGGAAATGCTATGAAAGATTTATCTTACATTAGTTTGATATTGAGGAAGCTTAGGAATTAATTGTAGCATTTATCCATGGCTAGATCTTGAAATTTGAATTTGTATTCTTCCTTTTTAAGAAAAGGCCGAATGGAGCTTGTAAGAGAGAGAATAGAGGAATTTTTGCTTGCTTGGTTGGTTGCTTCTTGAATAAGTGTTCGATTATTTGTGTATATAATCTAGATATGCATATATTTGATTATATCTTATGGCTTGGTCATTTTTCAAAGCCTAAATCACTAATCAAGCACTATAACCTACAAGGTTGCTTACTATTCATCTCACTAGGTTATTATGCTCCTTAGTTGGTTACTATTTGATTACCAATCCTTGGTTGCATTCTTACTAATTAGTTTGCATGGATTGCATGGGAAGTTTCATGGGCTTCATATGTTTATTTATTCGCTTACGTATTCAGTTGGTCGCTTATTCATTTTTATAATAAATCTTCATAAGCGATTTGTGGGGTAAATCATTTTCTTATAAGTCCTTTATACTTTGAAATTTTGTACTTGGGTTTTAATTTGTAGAACTCTAGATTCGTGATTGTAACGTAATTCTCGTATTCCTTGATGGTTCATAAGATAAGGTCGTTTTACAAAGTTCGTTTTCTTCGAAAACTAATGGCTTTTACATACACTCATTTGGTACGTATAATCGCAATATTGACTTATAAACTAAATTTTCCATGCATAACATAGCGTAGGCTAAAAAGTTTTTCCCAATTGTCAGGGTTACTATTCATCGAATGTTTTACAAAGTCCCAAAAATTTGGGTTATTACATAATTTGAGTGGACTATTCTTCTACTTGAATATCAACAAGAACATGGAGAATACCAGTAGATGAAATAGAAATATAAGTGTACTGCAAGAAAGTATCAGTACTTAGACCTGTAGGGAAATTATCAGCATTTGATGCATCAGAGTTTACTGAAGGGACTACAGGCTGGATATTAGCAACTGTTTCTTTAATACTCTGAGCACCTGCAAAATCAATTAAAGAACAACTTAAATCTCTATATACTTTTAAAGTAGTCTCACTACTTCTCACTGCACACATCTCATGACTTTTAAGGGTCAGGGTTTCCTCACAAGGATTGACTAAATCCTGACACTCATTTACCTCTCCTTTTTTTAGGTAAGGATCATGCCTCTCTTTAATTCTGTTTTTCTCTAGATATTTTCTCTCATTCTCACATGAAAGGCTCAGAAAATTTTGTCCTACAGAAATAAGAGGTGGCTGAGAAGAGTTGTATGTGGTCACATGACTACGGGTGACCTTTTGTAAAGGACTAGACATGATCATTCCATCAAGATTCATAAAATTAACAGAAACTGATGTAACTATATCAAGATTTAAATTAAATGTTAATAAAGAAAGATCAGTATTTGTACCTTGTTCTTCTGAAGGTTTATCTTCCAAGATAGCATCCAAAGGAGGTACTGATAGAATATCAGCAGATGGTGGAGTTGGATGTATCCTTCCTTCAGTATCAAGCCTTCATTACCACTTTGAGGCAATGGTTCCTGTGGGGCTGGAGATTCAAGGGTTGCTGGATTACTTTAAAACCCATGTTCTTGTGTATTCATCTCCTCAGTTTCAGTATCTAACTCCTGTTTAGCTCCAAGTTTGAAACCAGCTATTTTCTTGAATCTGTGAGGATCAAGTTGCTAACAGAAATCTTTGACTTGAGATACTTCTTCATGAAGTTTAGTAGCATCTGCTTCATTCTAATCATGGATTAATTTTTCAGCAAGAGGTGCAATGTCTTCTACATCCCTTTGAGATGTAGGTTCTTGAGGGACTGGATCAGGATTTACAGTTGTAGCTGCTACATCCCTTTGAGATACAAATTCTTGTGTGCTTGACTCATGAAACATTCCTTGTTTCTGCAACCTCTTTTCTATCTTATCTACTTGCTCATGAGTGACCTCCCTCACTTTTCTCTTCAGCTTTACTGGAGAATCAGAGATTGTGACAGGTGTATCAGCATATAAATTGTCATGTACATCAGTAATTGGTTGTGCTGACATAAATACATCATGTCCCTCAGTTATATCTTGCTTAAGCTTCAGCTTTTGTTGAGCAAAGCAGGTCTTGACCAACTTTTTTTCCTTGGTCTAGGGCTTGAATAAGTAATTACAACATTAGGATTTATTGTTCCCTCCTCAGTTGGTAGTTCAACTGGACTCTGAGTAAAATCAGTATTTAAGTTCTTGAATTTTGATGACAAGGTAGCATTGTCCTCATCCTTTAATTCTGACTCAGGAAGTATAAGTTTTCTCTTGACACATTCTAAAGGTTTAGAAGAAGGAGAAACTTGTACCTTGGATCCACTAGATCTTCCAGCAATAACATTTGCACCAGTATCCTGAGCAATTTTCAAAACTGCTCTCTGACCATAAGGCCTAGCAGACTGGGCAATTATGTCTTATAGGTTCTCAATAGAAATAATAACTCTAGCATCAGTCTTTAATTGTTTCTTTGTTTCTACCACGAGTGTCTTTGGGAGGCACCTAAGGTGTATTGTGTTTGAGGAAGTGTTTGGGTTTTAGTGTTTGGGTTAGCTACAAGGCTGTTCCCAATAGTAATTTCCTGCAACTTAGCACTTTGAAGATTTTGCAATCCATAAGTCTTAGAAAAGCTTGCAATTAGAAATTTCTTGGCAGATAGTGACAACCTGAGAGGTGCAAGAGCAACCTTCTCTTTATCCTTAGATATCAAATCAGAGAAAGCCTTTTTTGTGAGCTTAAACACTGAAATGATTTGATTAGCAGGGATTGGGGTATTAGGAAAACAAATATTAAAAATTAACTGACATAATCTAGCATAATACTCTAGATTTCTATTAGTTTCTAATCTATCCCTTATAAAGCATAAAACCACTCTACCAAAGTCATAGTGAAAACCATGGATTAGAGGGTACCCAATTTGTTGTGTCATGACAGGAAGGGCATTAAAATTAGTGCATTATTGTTGAAAGCTTTGGTAATGTAGTCGAAGTAAAAATTCCATTCCTTCCTCAGACCATTCCTTTTCAACTACCCCAAATTCTTCATGTCCTTGTCATAGCCAATCTAAGTGAAAAACCTCCTCATCTCAGCATCTTCAACAAAAGTTGTATAAGAATTGTTAATAGGAAGATGAAGAGCATCCATAACACTTTGAGGAGTGACAACCCTCCTCTAATTACTGAATTCAAAAATGATGCTTGGAGTGTCTGCTTCACCTCCATCATCATATAATCCAGTTACCTAAAAAGTGAGAACCTGGTCTCTAGAAATGACTGTGGGTTCAGTCAGAGCATAACCCACTTCACTAGCTTTCAATAAATCCTGAAAGAGGTGAAAGTCGGGACTTATCCCAGTATAATCCAGAATAGCAAGATAGTTGTTGGTGACGAACTTAGCACCGCCATGAACAAATATAGATGATGTAGCATGTGAAGACATGATTAATCTGTATAGAAAAGCTTAAAAATTGAAAAGGGTTTCAGCATTTATCTTAGAGAGAAAAAGAGAGTTAAAGAGTAAGAGAGTGATAAAAATTGATAAGTGATATTTAAAAATCAAAAATTGATTTTGTTTAACATTGTACTCTAACTCACACAGACGTTTTAACTTAGTGGGACATGTGGAAAGATGTGATTTATCAGGAAAACAATCATGGTGCGTGTATTAATATGCAGAAATTACGTGAACATTTATACAAGATATTGTTTTACAAAATCTCAATCGTTTTTCCTATTCCTCACGCCATCAGCTTCATACCTATAATCAATTTACATAAAATTAACCATTATTCTACATCATTATCTTTAATTTAAATACTGTTTAAAAAATATATTTGAATAAATTCAAAAAGACATCAGAGTTTAACAGTCAATACTGTAAGGACTTATCTGTCAACCCAACTTTGACCAATATCACTATTTAACTATAAAATCAGAGTTCATCATGCAACTACTGTCAGAGTTTAACTATCAGAATTTAAACTCAACTACAATTTTAAATAACAATTAGCATAAGTACATGGTATCAGTGTTTAACAAAATTATCAGATTTTCATAAATACCGATTCATAGAAAAAGTTACCACACTCTGATAATGTTTCTCTGTTACAGACCATAGCTTATCCATCAGTGTTTGAGAATTGTATTGCAACCATTCCCAATTCATTCACCAGTATTGTAAAAGTAGCTTCACAAAATGGTTTGGTGAAGATATCTGCTAACTGCTGATCTGTAGGAACAAAGTGCAATTCCATTTTACCTTACATTACATGTTCCCTTATAAAATGGTACTTTATGCTGATGTGTTTGGTCATTGAATGTTGTACTGGATTTCAAGTTATTGCAATAGCACTTTGATTTATCACAATATATAGGAATTTTTGAATATTCTAACCCATAATCCAGTAAATGATTTTTCATCCATAAAATTTGAGCACAACGGCTTCCTGCAGCAATATACTCAGCTTCTACAGTTGAAATGGAAATTGACTTTTGTTTCTTGCTAAACCAAGAAATAAATCTACCACCAAGAAATTGGAAGCTTCCTAAAGTGTTTTTCATGTCTATTTTGCATCCTGCAAAAACAGCATATGAATATCCAATTAGCTTAAAATATGAATCTCTAGGATACCATAATCCAAGATTCATGGTGCCTTTGAGATATTGAAAAATTCTTTTCATAGCTAATAGATGTGGTTCCTTTGTATTAGCTTGGAACCTTGCACACACACAGGTAATATATATGATATCAGGTCTACTAGCATTCAAATATAAGAGTGAGCCAATCATATCTCTATAGTTAGTTATATTTACTGATGAACCGATATTTAAATCTAACTTGGTTTCAGTGGTCATAGGAGTTGTTGCAGATGAACTGTCTTACATGCCAAACCTTTTGAGCAAATTCCTAATATATTTTCCTTGATTGATGAAGATGCTTTCTTCAGTTTGTCTGACTTGTAATCCCAGGAAATAACTCAATTCTCCCATCATACTTATTTGATATCTTGACTACATTAGCTTTACAAATCCCTCATCGAGTTTATCATTAGTAGAACCAAAAAAGATATCATCAACATATATTTGAATCAACAAGTCCTTACCATGGTATTTACAAAATAAAGTTTTATCAATTTTACCTCTTTTGAAACCACTTTCCAATAAATATTGAGTGCCTTATCTAGTTTATAAACATGACCTGGATACTTTGGATCAATAAACCCTAGAGGTTGTTCAACATAAACTTCCTCTTCAAGTTCACCACTTAGAAATACACTCTTCACATCCATTTGGAACACCTTAAACTTCATGTGAGCAGTATAGGCTAGAAAAATTCTGATTGCCTCAAGCCTTGTAGTTGGAGAAAAAGTCTCATCATAATCAATGCCTTCTTGCTGCGAATAACCCTTTGCAACCAGCCTTGCTTTATTCCTTGTAATAATTCCCTCACTGTCAATCTTGTTTCTGAACACCCACTTTGTACCAACTACTGATCTATTCTTTGTCCTTGGTACTAATGTCCAGACTTTGTTCCTTTCAAATTCATTCAATTTCTCTTGCATTTATCTTTAAAGAGCTTCTTCCACTTTCTTGGGTTTAGTTTGATATAGAAAAGAATGGTAGAGACATTCATTTTGAATGGTTTTTCTGGTCTTTACACCACTCTCAGGATTTCCAATAAATAAGTCAGGTGTGTGTGACTTAGTTCATTTTCTTGCAGAAGGAAATTGACTTCTTGAAGTAGAATCTTCCCCTTGATCCGTGAAGTCTCTAGTCTCACTTTTCCTTGTAACACCATTATTTATTGAAGCTCTCCCTGAATCAGTATTTTCATTACTATCAGTATTTGCTTCATCAGTATTTGAGGAATCAGGGTCTGATGGAGTATCTACTGATGTTCCTTGATTAGAATCACTTGACTCTTGATGTGAATCATCTTGCTCCCCCTCAACATGTGCTTCAGTATTTGCAGCGTTGCCACTGACATGTGGCTCATTAGAGTTTAGAGTGATATGGTACTTCATTTTCAAATCTCAACTCTTCATGGTCATCTACATCTTCTAGACCTATAATCTTCTTGTCATCAAAGTAATCATGAATAGATTCCATGACCACCCTTGTTCTCAGATTATAAAATCTGAAAGCTTTTGTTGACAATGGGTATCCAACAAAAATGCCTTCATCAGCTTTTAGATCAAATTTATTAAGTTGTTCAGGATGAGTTTTGAGAACAAAATATTTACATCGAAATATGTAAAAGTACTTCAAATTTGGCTTCTTTCCTTTTACCATCTCAAATGGTGTTTTTCCATGCTTATTTAACAATGTTGCATTTTGTGTGAGCATGCAGTTTGCACAGCCTCAGCCCAGAAGTAGGATTGAAATTTTATTTCTTCAAGAATGGTCCTTGCAGCTTTTATGAGAGTTCTGTTCTTTCTTTCAACCACTCCATTTTGTTGTGGAGTTCCGGGGATAAAAAATTCCTGTTTGATCCCCTTATATTTGCATAATTCCTCCGTAGTGTTGTTCTTGAATTCAGTTTCATTCTCAATTCTAATGATTTCTACTTTGATCCTTTTTCCAGCTCTCCTACATGATCAAGAAGAATGGATGGTGTCTCATCCTTGGTGTGCAAAAAATACACCTAAGGGTATCTTGTATACTTATCAACAATAACACGTGCATACCTCTTCTTTGCAATAAACATTACATTGAATGGACCAAAAGGATCAATATGAAGCAAGTTATATGGTTCAAGAATTCAAGATTCAATTTTACTCTTGAAAGATGTTTTCCTTAACTTGGCTTTCTCGCATGAGTCACATAAGACATCAGGAGTAAACATTGCATTGGAAAATACTCTCACAAGATCTTTTTTCACAAGTTCATTGATGTTGTTGAAATTGAGATGAGAAAGTCTTTTATGCCAGTTCCAGCTATCTTCCACAGATGCTTTATTAAGTAGACATATTTCAGAATTATCAGTATTTATGGTGACCCAGGCTTCATATAAGTTGCCATGCCTATAACCGGTCATTAATGCAATCATGCCATCTAATTTACTGATAATTTTATAATGTTCTTCATATAAGATCACATGATAACCTCTGTCACAGATTTGACTCACACTGATTAGATTATGCTTGAGTCCTGCAACTAGAGCTACATTCTCAATGATGACATTTCCAAGCTTGATTTTTCCATAACCCAAAATTTTTCGTAAGTTGTCATCTCTATAAGAAACATTTAGGCCAGCATTCTCCTTGAAATCTGATAGTAGGGATTTATTTCCAGTCATGTGTCCTGAACATCCACTATCCAAACTAGAGAATTTTTTATGTTACACCGTAATCAGATATATAATTAATTAGTGTTTTAAAGAACCCAGACTTGCTTGGATCCTTTGGCCTTTTTAAATTTGTTAACAAGTACAACACAAGACTTTGGATCAGAGTTTATGCTAACATTCTTAATATCAGAGTTTATGAAAGAGATATGTCCTAAGTCCAATAATGTATGAGGATTTAGGAATAACTTTTATGTAATCTAATTTGATTTCATTGATATTAATAAAAGACTTGTTTTGTTTTTATTGCGGGCTCTATCTATTTAAATGTTTAAATAAGATATACCATAGTTTAGAGTAAAGCTTTTTATGGATTGTGATGAGATTATAATAATGAGACCTAAAAGATGATAACTCTAAACTTAAATAGTTCATGGTCGTAGGATTACTAACTGGTAATTAATAATCCACAAAGATCGGTACATACTATGCTTGCTTCATTATGAAGGATGTCTGTTCTCATAGACATTTGTGTGGTGACACTATAGCTAGTATGTAGGTGCTTATTATAGAATAAGTTCACTAAACATGACTCACACAGCTGAACAACTGATGGAGTTCACTCACGTGTCAGCAGTTGTTCACATAGTGATAGTTGTACAAGTATCCTTAGACTTGAGGTCATCATAGTCATCTTATGTACACTGAACTATGCTTTGGTTTAGTTCTTGTCTCAAGGGACAATTATAAGGGCTCTACTGGGTATAGGAATTTGTACACGAAGATATGATCAATAAAGGATCTACCCCTTCCAGTGTAGGAAGAAAATGTTCAATGCTGATCCACTTATGTTAGTTCAGGAATCTCTGGCCAGAGTGAATGAAATTAGAAAGGAGTTTCTAATTTACATTAAATAGAACTAAGCATAGTGAATGGGAAAGCAAGTGATTAAATAAGATAGACTTGACACAAGTTCCATGCCTTGTATTTAATCGTGACATCGCAAGGTAGAAGAAATTAATTGTACGGTAACTACTCACTGAATAGGTTCTTGGTATTCTAAGCAGTGAATTCGTATTATCCGGATAGTCGCGATATGCTGAGAAGTATCCCTCACGATGTAGAATAAATGTGATTAATTAATTAATCATATTTAATGAATTAGAGAATTTATATAAATAATGATAAAATAGTTTTATTATTATTTATTTCTACTACCGGCTTAATATTGAACCTACAGGGTTACACCATAAAAGAGAATGATTTAATGGTGAAGGAATTAATTAATAATGGCTGATAATTATTTATTTATGAAATAAATAATTAATTGGAAAATTTAATAATTGATTAAATGAGATTTAATTGATTATAAATTAATTAAGAAAAGGTTCTTAATATTATTAATTAAGAATTATTTTTGATAATTAAATCAAGTGAGAGAATTATTTCTAAAGAGTTTAGAAAAAGGATTAGTAATTAAAAGGTGTTTTAATTATTAGTGAGAATAATAAAGGGTTAATAATAATAATATTTTATGGGAAAATTTTCAGCTGAAAATTTTGCCTATAAATATACTATTATTGACCCTATTTTTGCCTCAACCAAAAAGATTTACAAAACTCTAATTCTCTCCATCTCCTCCTCCTTCATTACATCGTTTTCTTGGTGGATACCAGTAGAGTGCTTCACACTTGAGGAACAACTGCTAAGGATCTCCCTTCATCATTTTTGGATCGCCATTAAAGACCTCCATCTTTCCATTAACTTAAAGCTTCTTAAGGTAAACATACTGAACTACGAATTAAATATTATTTTTCGCATGAATCCTGCGGAGGGTTTCGGTTTTTTTAAGATTTAAATTTACGTTTTTGCTGCGTTTATGTGCTAAAAACCCTTCAGTTTACATATGCAGAAATAACTTTAGATTTATTTAAAGACGGTTTCAGTTCATAATAGTCATAATATAAATTATGATACTCTTTACATGTGTAAATTGAATGCCAAACACTACCACAATGAAAACATCAATTCTGAGATTTATATTTAACTATTATTATTTAAGAAAAATCAGAGTCAAAAATGATTTTTCTATAATTTTTGGAATTAAAATGAATATGTTATGATTTATTTAAAATTATTTGATTGATTATCGAAGTAATTAATTATTTTTAAATAATTAATAAATAATAAATAACTAATAAATAATTATTTAATAATTTAAAATAATTAATCCCTAATTATCAGGATTAATTACAATTTATTACAAATATTTACAATTTATTATTACTTACTCGATTAGATCTATTATTTACAAATAAATAATCGATACAATTAGCTGTTACGTTATCTATCGAATTAATGAGTTATTATTCGAATCATATTCCAATTCAACGATTAACTACTCGTATAAATACGAGTTACTCGCATTCCTCGTATAATTATTGAACTACTACGATTATTATTACGATTTAATCGATTATCTATATTTAATTATTCGTTATGAATAATTATTCTGATATTCTTCGAATAATTAACTATCGCTCGAATAATCATAATCAAACTCATCGTTCAATTACTCGTATAGGTACGAGTTACTCGTTTTATTTAACTAATTATCGAATCTTTAAATCATAATATTCGATTAATAATTAAATAGATAAATAATTAGATAAGTAATTAAATAATTAATTAATTAACTAAATTCAAATTTATAAATTAATAAAATAATTTAGGAATTATTAATAAAAAATTTCAGAATTTAAAACTAATTTTTAATAGATTTTTAGGATTATTAAAACTAATTTATGTTTTTACAAAAATAAAACTAAATTCTAAAATTCTAGAAACATAAATCAGAAAAGGGATTAGGGTTTTGGAAGATTAAAACTGGGTAACCCGCCGGGTTTTCAATCGGGTTTCCGGGTTGAATCCCGGGTCGGGTCTCCAAGAACTCGCCGGGAATTCTCCAGAATTCGGCGACGTTCCCGGAGTCCGGCGACTGCAATCTGGCTTATTCAGGTATCGTTTGGCTTCAGTTTTTAGCGAGTTTTGTTCCAAATTCAATCACCCATCCATCCTCGGCCTTCCTTTATCGATTTAATCCCGGGAATCCATTTTCCGGCCAAACCTCCGCAAATCTCCGGCCAAAACACGATCTTTCACTTCTGAACATCAAACTTAATAATCTATATGCCAAAATGAAGCTCTCAACTCACGTAATCTAACCCCTAACATCAAATAAACCAACAATCTTTCTAGATACAAAAACGATTGTAATTAAAATTCACATAAACCCTACTATTCGAACTATGCAACACAGGTATCGTTTGATGTTAAAACCACTTAAATCGATTATACTAGTCCACATGAAGCTATATCAAACATCAATCATAAATAATAACCCCAGAAATCAAAACGCCTAATTCGCATATAAACCCTAAAATATCGAATTAAAAATCACACACTGAAACATGAAATTGATAGTAAAATCAGATTGTAGAGCTCAAGAGCTTTCGATTGACTACTTACATGTCTGATTTGGAGGTCGGAATCATGATCAAATCGATGGTTGAACTCAAGAACACCAAACCCTAATTTCTGGAAATTTGGAGAAATTGCAGAATTTTTCTGATTTTTAATTAAATAATTAAGAATAATTAGGGTATTTATAGTATGAAAAATAATACCCCTAAATAAAATTATGGGGCTAATTACACATCTAATAAAAATATTTGGCCCTATATTTTATAATTTTTGAGTATTAAAATTTAATTTATAAATATTTTATATATACAATATATATGCCAAAATTTTCCAAAAATTATGAATAATGCAAAAATACAAAAAAATGGTATAAATAAAAGTCCTATAATTTTATAAAAATAAAAATGTGATTTTTTGTGGGGTTTTTAACACCCAATAGGGCCCGGAAATGTCTAGATGTTCAGAATAATGCGATGGTAAAAGTCGTTTGATGAAAAATAAGGCCCATTATTTTATTTGAAATACTAGCTTTAAAATCATGATTTGGGTCGTAAAACGTTTGAAATGAAACTTATGAATGCAAAATAAAATATCTGAAAAATATCTTAAAAATACCGGAATGACACAGAATACACGTAACACGTAGCAATTAGGGTTTGACAGATAATTACACATTATAACACATTAATACACATAATTTATTATAAATAAGATATAATATGGATGTAAATTTCCCAGACGTTACATCCTTCCCCCCTTAATAGGATTCTGTCCTCAGAATCTCATTATGAAAACAAATGAGGATATTTCTCTAACATTTCACTCTCAAGTTCCCAGGTTGATTCTTCAACCATAGGGTTTCTCCACAAAACTCGCAATAAAGATACAGACTTATTTCTCAACACTTTCTCTCGCCGATCTAAAATTCTTATCGGTTGTTCTACAAAAGACAAATCAGGTTGGATATCTACCGGTTCATATTCTATAACATGCCTAGAATCAGGATTATATCGCTTAAGTATCGACACGTGAAACACATTGTGAATATGTTGCATATGAGGCGGTAAAGCTAATTCGTACGCAACTTTCCCTACTTTCTTCAAAATTTCAAACGGTCTGACGTATCGTGGTTTCAATTTACCCTTGTTGCCAAACCAGATCAATCCTTTTCATGGCGATATTTTGAGTAATACGTGTTCTCCTTCCTGGTAATCCATATCTTTTCGTGCTTGATATGCATATTTGCGTTACCTGTTTTGTGCTGCATCTAATCATTTTTGAATAAGTTCTATCTTCTCTTTAGTCTGTTGGATTAATTCTGGACCCAAAACCTTGCGTTTTCCAACTTCATCCCAATATACTGGTGATCTGCATTTTCTTCCGTATAATGCTTCGTACGGTGGCATTCCAATGCTTGCGTGATAACTGTTATTGTAAGAAAATTCAACCAAAGGTAAATGCTCATCCCAACTGCCTTTGAAATCAATCGCACAAACTCATAGCATGTCTTCAATCGTTTGGATAGTTCTTTCACTTTGCCCATCGGTTTGTGGATGATACGCGGTACTCATGTTTAATTTAGTTCTAAGACATTCCTGAAATTTTCTCCAAAATCTTGAATTGAAACGGGGATCTCGATCAGACACGATAGATATTGGAACTCCATGTCGCATCATAATTTCCTTGAGATACAAGTGCACTAGCTTGTCGAGTGAAAATCTTTCGTTAATTGGTAGAAAATGTGCCGACTTCGTTAGTCTGTCAATGATTACCCATATCGCATCATGATTTGCTTTAGTCCTTGGTAGTCCTACCACAAAATCCATCGCAAAATGTTCCCATTTCCATTCTGAAATATCTAACAGTTGTAATAATCCTCTCGGACGTTGATGTTCCGCTTTGACTCTCTGGAATGTGTAGCATTTACTTACCCATTCTGCTATTTCCTTCTTCATATTCGGCCACCAAAAGTTTTCCTTCAAGTCGCGATACATTTTTGTACTTCCTGGATGAATGGAATACTTCGAACTGTGCGCATTTCATAATATTTCTTCTTTCAATTCTGCCACGTTAGGGATCCAGATTCTCGATGCAAAGCGTAAAATTCCTTCATTATCCTTCTGAGTTGTGATTTCTTCTCCCGTTAAGTCGTCATCCTGACTCATCACTTCTTCTTGACAGCGGAAAATCTTCTCTAGCAACTCCGGTTGAAAAGTCATAGCGTAGATAGCTTCTGTAGATTCATTGGGAACACGAATTTTGATTTCCAACTTGTCGAATTCCTTGGCTAATTCCTCGCATGAAGTTAACCAATTCAATCTTTCTTTCCTGCTTAGCGCATCAGCCACAGCATTTGCTTTCCCTGGATGATAACTGATCGTAACAACGTAATCTTTAATCAATTTCAGCCATCGACGTTGTCTCATGTTCAGTTCCTTTTGCGTAAAGATGTACTTCAGATTTTTATGATCTGTGTAGATTTCGCATTTCTCACCATAGAGATAGTGTCTCCAAAGTTTCAATGCAAATACAATTGCTGCTAATTCCAGGTCATGCGTAGGATATTTCTGTTCATGAAGTTTTAGCTGTCTCGAAGCATATGCAATGACGTTACCGTGCTGCATCAATACACATCCTAATCCGCGATACGAAGCATCGCTGAAAATGACGAAATTCCCATACTCATCTGGTAATACGAGTACCGGTGTGGTTACCAACCGATTCTTCAGTTCTTGGAAACTTTATTCACATTTGTCATCCCATACGAATTTTTCACTTTTTCGAGTTAACTTGGTCAATGGCGTTGCTATTTTCGCAAAATCTTTGACAAATCTTCTATAATATCCTGCCAATCCCAAGTAACTTCGAACTTCTGTCGGTGTCTTTGGTCTTTCCCAATTTAACACAGCTTCAATCTTCACTGGATCGACTTGGATGCCTTCCCTACTGATGATGTGACCTAAAAATTGTACTCTCTTTAACCATAATTCACATTTCGAGAATTTTGCGTATAGTTGCTCTTTTCCCAAAATTTCTAAAGCTATCCTCAAGTGCTCAGCATGCACTTCTTCCGTCTTTCAGTAAATCAAGATGTCATCAATAAATACGATCACAAATTTATCCAAATATTTCTTGAATACTCTGTTCATCAGATCCATGAATGCTGCTGGGGCGTTAGTCAAATCGAATGCCATTACTAGAAAATCGTAATGTCCATATCTCGTACGAAACGCAGTCTTGGGAATATCTTCAGATTTAATTTTCAATTGATGATAGCCTGATCGCAAATCTATCTTCGAAAACCATGCGCCTCCTTTTAGCTGATCGAACAAATCGTCAATTCTTGGTAAATGATACGTATTTTTAATAGCGAGCTTATTCAATTCCCGATAGTCAATGCATAGTCGCTTACTGCCATCTTTGTTCTTCACGAACAATACCGGTGCACCCCATGAGGATACACTAGGTCCTATGATGCCTCGGTCTAGAAAATCTTGTAGTTGCGTTGATAATTCCTTCATTTCGAATGGAGCCATTCAATATGGAGCTTTCGACACTGGTTCTGTACCTGGTGCTAGATCAATCGTGAATTCAATTTCTCGATCTGGCGGTAACCCTGGAAGCTTGCTGGAAAGACGTCCGGAAACTCACATACAACTGGAATGTCTTCTATTTTGGGACTTCCTTTCTCAGTATCTAACACATAAGCTATGTACATCTCACATCCTTGTCGAAGCAATCGTTTGGTCTGCATCACTGTCAGAAATTTCTTCCGCTGTTTTTTGCCCTTGAACATTACCGTTGCATTTTCCGCAGTTCGCAATTTGACTTTCTTATTCGCGCAATCGATCTGAGCATTATGACAAGCTAACCAATTCATTCCCAAAATGACATCAAACTCTCCTAACTTAAAAGAAATCAAATCTACAGAAAAATGATGTCCAGCTATTTCTGTATCACACGCAGGACATACTCGATCTACTGGAACTTGGTCGTCATTCGCTAATTTTATAATTAATGTCTCGCCCAACCATTCAATTTCGCAATGTAACTTATCAAGAAATTCTTCAGAAATAAATGAACGGGTAGCTCCAGAATCAATTAATACTTTTGAATCTACGGAATTCACCAAAAGCGTACCTGCAATTACACTCGGACTCTGCACCGCTTGTTTCATTTTCATGTTGAAAGTTCTTGCTCTGAGTTTATTAGGCGGCGGTGGCGGAGGTAATGCTAATACATAAGGAATACTAGCTGCCATTGCCGGTCCTTTACAATTCCTAATGATATGCCCTTTCTTTCCATATTGGTAGCAAGTAATTTCTGTTGTCTTTCCCGGTGGACATTCGTTAGAATAGTGCCCTTTCTGCTTGCATTTGAAACATGTCATATCTGCTTTGATACATACGCTAGTGTGCTTGCGTCCACAAGTTCTGCAGTACGACACCAGAACTCTGACAATTCCCTGTTGTTTGGGGGCTTGGAAACGATTACCTGTTTTCTGGGTACCTTGTCCTATTCTTTTGAAATTCAAATTTATCCGGGCTTGAAATCCCGGCTTCCTGCTAGAGCGGTCTTGGAAACTTCCCTGTCCTCTATCCCTTTGAGATCTTTCACTTTCTCCTTCGATAGTCAAGGCTTTCTGGACTATGGCGGGATACATTGTTAATTCAAAAGCTGCAACTTGTCCACGGATCCACGGTCGTAATCCTTCTTGAAACCTTTGAACTCGTTTCTCTTTAGTATCCACTTGTTCTGGGACGAACCTAGCCAATTCAGTAAATTTGGCTTCATACTCTATCACAAACATACTTCCTTGCTTCAGTTCCAAAAACTTTATCTGCATTTGATTTCTCACATAGCGAGGAATATGTTTCTCTAAAAACAATTCTTTAAACCTATCCCATGCAATAACATCTGTAACACCCCCAAATCCGGGGTCGGGGATCCGGGTTGTCACGAGTTCCATATCCCTTAATAACACCCAATCTTAATAATTACTCAACTACCCTGTACTGTGACCCCACAATAAACACACACACCACACGTTATAGTCTCAGAGATGAATATCCAAAATAATCACAAGTCTTTGAATCCACAATTTAAATTTATTACAACCCAAAATGATTACTTGATAAATTTACCGTTAATTGCCATTATCTGCCACAAGTTATAATTATACATAATTTGATTCTCAAAATAGAATGCCTGATCTACCAATAGATCTACCTATGCAGCTATAGCAGCTACAACATCATCGGGAAGACGCGGGACGCTTCCCACGTGCTTGCGCTGGGTCTGCTGGAGTCTGGCCATCTTTCCTAACTGTTGTTGTGTGATGAAGAAATAAAGCAAGAGTGAGCCTGAAAGCTCGCAAGATAATACGTAGTGATAATAATAATATAAGTATCTAAATGGATACTTACTAGAATCTTTTATCAAGTGTAAGATAATTACTTACTAGATATAAGTAAAAACAAGGGATGGAGTTACCAAATACTTCCCTACACTTATATCATTTATAAAGCTACTTGAACTACCACTGTTCAAAGTATTAAGAGTTTTCAACAGTTCATCACATAGATGAGACTATAAGACAAGATTTGAATAGATTAAATCTTTGAAATATTATTAAAGGAAATGAAGTTATGATATATATACTTCATTAAGTTCTGATATATATATATATATCCACATATACATCTTCTTTATACAATTTCCTGAAAACCTCTGTCATGTAAAGTATGAACAGAATTGCAATATCCAATAAATTTGAAAAGGAAAAGAATTTGGCATAAACCAGATATCTTGCTGATCAGGCAAAGATACCCATAAGTAACCTTTTCTACTAGTAGATGGACGAATTCCCCACTGGTCATCACCCTGGTCTCAATAGGACCTTATGCTGGACTGCCACTCAGCCACTTATGCATTTGATGGACTCCCACTGAGCCACTTACACTATCATGGACGCCCACTGAGCCCATGTTGCTTATGCCGACTCAATAGATGGACTTACTTCCCGAACGTTGGGTAAGTAATCAATTCATTTATCAAAACTGCAACCGTGTTGCGAATATAAAATACACCACAGAGCCGGATCCCTCAGGTTTTGAGCGAGTATTTAAATCCCCTTAAAAAGGAAGATCTTAAATATAAAAATGAGTTTTGGGATCCGCTCTAACTTTTAAAAATCGTTTTGAAGACTCGAAAACACTTTAAAGAGTGTTTGGAGTAAAGCTGATTTAATGAAGTAAATCAGTCCCCAGAATATTTAGAAAATGTCTGAATATTATTATTTAAATAATATCCCCATAAAGAATAATCTTTATAAAATAATTGAAGTAGAAGTATTAAAACTTATACTTGAAATGAGTATTAAATAACCAAAGATATACTTATATGAAAGTACTATCTTTATTTGAATAATCGAAAATAAGTTTGATTATTTACACCTTATTCTTTAATAAAATAAAGAACAAATCTCAGCAAATAACCAGAGTCATAGATCCTCAAATGAATATTCGAAAATATTCATTAAATAATATAAACTGAGTCATAAGCCCTCGAATGAATATTCAAATAATATTCAATAAATAATATAAAAGATTCATAAGCCCTCGAATGAATATTCAAATAATATTCAAATAATAAAATAAAAGGAGTCATAAGTCCTCGAATGAATATTCAAAATAATATTCATTTAATAAAATAAAGAAGTCATAAGCCCTCGAATGAATATTCAAAATAATATTCATTTAATAAAATAAAGAAGTCATAAGCCCTCGAATGAATATTCGTAATAATATTCATTTAATAAAATAAAGGAGTCATAAGCCCTCAAATGAATATTCGTAATAATATTCATTAAATAAAATAAAGTTATCGAATAAACCTTATTCGATTAATAGTTTTAAAAACTATATCAATATATATATATATATAAATATATATTATCCTCGGGAGTCTCGCCTCCCGGTTTTAGAAAAAGTTCACCTTTTGATCCCCTATACTAAGGTTATACGTAAATACCGCTTATCTCTAGCATAGGTATTATGCAATGAATAAGCATTTGAACCAAAAGATATATAAATCAAGAATACGAAACAGGCATGCATATATACCATATCACATGCTACAATATATCGCAAGAATTTGCTAATAACAAATATGCATTTATCACAAGATCATGCATATACACATATACATCACAACAACAGTATAACGGGTAGAAAACTTGCCTGAGCGACTGGGGGTTACAAATGGCTCGGGACGAGTCTGGTAACCTATAAACAACATATAAGTTGGAATTAAACCAAAGTCACTTGTAAATCTATACTTTAACCAAATTAGACTCTAATGCTCGCTTTGCGCTTACTGATTCTCTTAAGTCGCTCGAGTACCCTCGGTTCCACCATTTTTAATAAATTAACCATTACGAGTTTTGAGGCGATTCCTTCGCGAATGTCTTACCAACTGCCTATTACACTTTACATATTTGTTTCATACTCCAATTAGTCCTTTAAGGTCTTTAACCTATGTTTCAAAGTAAGGCGAGGGGTAATGTTTCGTTCGTGAACGTCATTACTTAAAATGGCCGTTTCTCCTAAACCGTACATCGGAATCAAACGAACCACATATCAAAACGAAGATCGTAACATGAACTATCTAAACATGGAAATGGTCAAAACCTAGCAGGAAGTTCTCGGGTCCTAATGTTATGGATAAAAGCAGTCTAAAGTAAATCGGACATTACGACGGCTATGTTTACGCGATTTCTAAATTTTTTACCATTCCAAATCATATCAATCCAACTACCAATCAACAACAACTCAAGATACACATCAATACTACTTATTTCAGTCATAATAAGCTCAAGGATCTCAATCCAAGCATATATTATAATATCTCCAAATTCAACAAAACTACTTAACAATTAAGCTTGAATCATGCTTATCATTCAAATTACTACTCATCCATCCAAAACATCTCCAAACTTCAACATTCAAACTTATTACTAAAGGGTGTGAAGATTTATACCTTTCTTGGAGGGTGGAAAGTTACTAGGAAGCCTTATGGAGCCTCCTACAAGCTTGATCTTTCCAAAGAAATCAAGAACACAAAGTTAGGCTTTGAAGTTTCTAAAAGTCCGATTTAAAGAACTGTAAAAATGAGGGTCTTACCATGCTTATTTGGAAGATACTTGTGAACAAGAGTTGTATACATCTCAATACCTTTCCAACGAGCTATAGAAAACAACATTTGAGTGAGTATTGAAGGAGATATGGCAGTTTGAAGTTGCTGGGTTTGTTTTAGCCGAGAGCTTTCTTCTTGAAATGGGAAAGTCAACTTTCAATTTGTATTTGTGTTATGATATTTGTTGGTTGGTTGCTTCCTTTTATCTTGGAATTAAATTAAATTTTTACCATGGTGAAAAATGTGTGGCTCACAATCAACCAACCAATCCTTCCCACTTGTCATGCTTAGGTCATCAAGCTTAGGTCATCTTGTTACACTTGTCTTCTTCTTGTTGGTTTGATGACATCATCATCCCTAACCTCCTTGATTAACTCCTAATTGCTTGCCTAATGACCGCTGATCTGTTATACGGTTCGCTTAACTTTCGTTCTCGTTTATCGTTTGAGGAATCATATCCGGGATCTTATCACTTGGGTTCCCCTAAACCTTCCTCAATATTTTATATTCCTTTTTATGATCCCCTCTTAAAATCCTTGAATTTAAATCCTATTTATCCTGTTACCTTATACTCACTTCTTTCTGTATCTGGTGGATTTCCGGGAAAAATCAAAGTCTTCGGAATTATATTCTGACGATCTTTACATACACTTATATATCATATAGAGTACTAATAAAATCTCAGAATATCAATAACGGAACCCCTACATAGTGTGGCATGAAAAGTTTTCTTATTCAGCATAATCAGCAAAATCACTATTCATAAGAGTTTCAAAAATTCCAAAAATTGGGGTTATTACAGTCTCCCCTCCTTAAAAGGATTCCGTCCCGGAATCAGATAGAAAATGAATAGGGATACTTTCTTAGCATTACACTTTCTAACTCTCAAGTAAATTTTCCCACATTGTGGTTCTTCCATCAAACTCTGAATAGTTTGATAACCCTTCTCCTAAGCACTTGTTCCTTTTTCAATCTATAACCCTTCCTGGTTGCTCCATATAGGTTACCTCTGGTTGCATTTCTATGCGCTCATATGCCCCTATTTATATGGCATCCGAATTACACTTCCTTAACATTGATACGTGAAACACGTTATGACTTGCTACATGTTCTGGGGTAAGGCTAGCTCATATGCTAACTTCCCAATACTTCTTAATATATCCAAGGGTCCGACAAATTGTGGACTTAGCTTTCCTTTCTTTCCGAATCTCATCAATCCTTTCCAAGGGTTTCCAAGGGGATACCTTTAACAACACTAGGTCCCCTACTTCCTATTCTTTGTCCTTTCGTGTCAAATCAACATACTTCTTATGTCCATCTTGGGTTACTACCAGCCGTCCTCTGATTAGATCTATTATATCCTTGGTCCTTTGGACTACTGCGGGTCCGAGCATCTTGCGCTCTACAACTTCATCCTAACATAAGGGAGATCGACATTGTCTTCCCTCAAGGATCTCATAAGGCGACAACTCGATAATGACATAAGATCTATTGTCGTAAGAAAACTCAATCCGTGTTAAGTGATCATTCCAATTTCTTTCAAGTCTATTACACAGACTCTCATTATAGCTTTTAGCATTAGAGCTTTTGCTTCTCAATACCCATTCTTTTCCAGTTCGTAATCGCTACTACCTTTCGTTCCTAATATTATACTGGTTACACTTTTGCTCGTTAGCATTCTATAACCTTTTAATAATTGCGTCAACCTTAGTATCACGAACGCGTTAGATTCGGAATACCACTGCACTAATAATACTTTCTTTCTAGCTGCTTCCATCTTCGAAAGCTTGATCCATCGTATAGAAGTAAGAGATTTTATTGAGAGATCACTATGATCATGAACACTTGTTACATCGCATAGTTAGTACAGAAGGTGGCCAGCCTTTAGTACTTGACAAGCAATTAAACAATAGATGGTATCCTACTAGGCTTCTATCACACAGATAGATAGTCATTCGGCAATACCTCCCCTTCTGGAAGGGTTGTTCTTCTCAGCTTATACAAAATGAAAAGGAGAGAAAAAAATGAATTGAAGAGAATTATATATGAAAAAGTACTGCCACAATATCTGGCTTGGAATCTACCTCTGAACTATAGAGGTTTGTTATAGGAGAACAATACATTTATATATATCAACATCAAGTATTATAGCATCGTATTTTGCATGCCTAAATATTTTGCTATTCCGTCCATCAATCTATGGACCCATGCTCTTGCTTGAGCTCATAAACAATCACCTTTGAAACTCCCTCGACATCGAAAATCGAATCTGGGATTTCATTCTAGACATCATCATTACTAGAATTTTATGCTTGCACCGCAACCTTCCTCGTATAGTAATACGACTCTCTATTGATAAGAAGGAATAAATATTCAATAGGTAGACAATCAACTTAATTAGTCTATCAATGATGACTTATATATCACCACGACCCGATTAGCGGTACTCAATCTCAACATCCATTCCAATACAACTCTCACGCTTGTAATCGGCTCATTACTCGCAGAATCATTCCTGCATTACTATGGTCCACCACTAACCTACTGTAGTCATTCATTTTCTATGAAATCTTAATAGCTAACCGTACGGAGTCCATACATGTCGTATCAAATTCTTCTAAGGAGGCAACATAATCACCATTCCATGATTCATGAAGAACACTCCTGAACTTGGCGTACATATGACATGAAGCAGATAAAATTGCAGAAGAGTTTCAATAAAAGCAACGATAGCAGGTTAATACCATTATTAACCATATGTCTTTATTATGAGACATGAAGCTCAAAGGTTCATTTAGTCCTTTCGTAACATGGTCCTGACTTATCTCAAGATATGACCTTATAAGATAGATAGCCCGCTGACGGCGATTTCATAAATTAAATCTTTACCAAACTACTATCACGGTTGAGTATCGCACAATCATCAGAAGGAATGTCAATCTTTCAAACCATAATACAATCTTCATGGCTTTAACCATTATCACTGTATTCCTCTGGCACGAGCGCCGATAATTGTCTTCTTACACTTAAAGTGTCGGCCACTTCTTTGGCCTTTCCTGATAGTAATATTTCCTTACAATCAATGTCATTTTAACCACCTTCACTAAATTTTTCTACCTCATTTCAAATCACTGCTTATGTGAAAATGCTTTTCTTAAGTCCTTGTGATAAAAAAAATCACCATTTTTCCATAAGTCACTGCCTTAGTCTTTAAATGTAAACATTATCATGGCTGACTCTCGATCGTACTTAGAACATCTTTTATCTTAAGTCCTAATTGCCCTGAACAATTTCGACCTTTACTGGTTCGATCCATACTTTCTCGTGGTTTAATACGTGCCCCACTTGGCATCATTATAATTACGCCATATTTCCTTTATCAACATTTCTATTCTTGAGAATTTTGAATATTACCTTTCTCCTTGTAAAACCTCTAAGGTTATCCTTAAATTGTTCCTCCCGTATTCCCTAGATACAGGGCATATCAAAATACCATTTACTAATACTAGAACCATTGTCTATGTACTTCTGAAAAATTTCTTTACTGATCTTTAAAGGTTGTTGTTACCTTGATCCTTTCCAATTCATACTGTTAAAACTCATGTTGTCCCTATTAAGGGTGGATGCCAACCTTTATGCATTCCCCTAGGATTCATCTCAAGTTATCGAAGTTATATCCTTAATTCCACCTCGACAGTCTATACCAATTTCACAATAGCATCCTTATTCAAACTGAGGTCAACCCATATGGCCTCCAAAAGATAACAATGTTTACCCGCTTTCCTTCCCTAATTTGGTAATGACAACAGGGATGTTCTGGAAGATATTGGTCGTGTTCAACGTGAGCTTCTTCTTAATAATTCCTCATTTACTTTTGTTATTTATCTCAACAGTCATCTCAATGTTGGGATATCTTTCATACCTGGCGTCTCCCTTTCTGGGTATCAAGCCACCGGTCTTACACTTCACATTCTTGAAGGTCACTTCCTTCATCCAATTTTCCTAATTTCTTACTTCCTTGTCTCCTCAGTCTATCCGCGTCTCATTATTTATCCTTCAAACTATTTCAAAGTTTCCTCGAATCCTCTAAACTTAAAGGGGATAAAGTATATGTATCTCTTATGCCCTCAACCATCAATTTTAACTCATGGTGAATCACCCTCATCCTGACGATTACATACTCTTCTATTTCTATTTCTACGAGTCTTTAGGGTTTCCTCATACCCAACTCCCTTATCATTCCTCAAACTCTATTGCCGTTATATTCCTTTCTCTTATTATTATTTCATGAACTAACACAACATAAGTATTGATTCCAAACATCCCGTCATTCTGTATTCGTGTCCTCAGAACGAATCTTGATAACTTTTACAACTTAGATTCATAATTCATCATACTCATCCACTTTTGTTCTAGCTCCAAAGCTTTTACACTATCTCCTTATCTTTGGGAATTACTTTCCCGAATACAATTGACTGAACTTAAATCAGTTTATTCTAACCTCTGGCTCCGTGCCTTTCTTGGTCTTTCACCGGCGGGTGGCCTCTCTCTTAGGAGGGTAAGTGACAAAAATAGTCTTTTGAGATTCGTCAATCATTTAGAATCTCAATGATTCTTATATTTCCTTTAGCCAGGCTCTTGCCTCGACTAGGTCAACCTGTTCCTTGGAACTCTGAGGGCTTAGAGACTTACAGGTCCAGAAAGAATTTCCTATCACATTGTTTCCTCAAGGTGGTGGTTGGGGATAATAGTCTAAGTTCTGTCTAGACAGGTCCATGAATTGCCGTATAGGAGTACCGTCTCGGGTCTCCTTTCCTTACTCGACTTTCTGTTTCCTTAGTATGAAATGTTTCATCCTACTCCCCATAATTGGGGTCATCTTTTAATTTACAATCCTCATTTTCCACTTCATTATGTTATGGGTTCCTTCTATCTTGATGGCGACCTCCCTGACTATCACGTTCAGGGTTTTCTCTAAATCTTATTCCTCAAACTAGCTTTCATCTAAGATTTCATCTTTAGGCTCTTGAACATTTGGAACCCAAATTCTGTAGGAATACCTCATTATTCCTTTATCATCATTCTCGGTATTAATCTTTTATCTAATTGTTGGCTCTCTGCCTTCATTCATCACTTTTTCTGGCACAATATGCTCTTTTCCAATAATTCGGTCTCTATTACAATCTCAAACAGCTTTTCGGTACCGGCTCCGGTTACCTTCACTACTATTTCCAAAATCTCTTATAAACTCTCCCAAAGGCATTATCATCTCGAGTCACTCCTTTTTACTAAGGGCATCAGCCACCACATTGGCTTTCCCCGAATGATAAAGAATCTCCCAATCATTATTCTTGATTAGCTCTAACTGCCTCCTCTGGCATATGTTGGGCTCTTTCTACGTGAAAATGTACTAGAGCACTTATGGCTGAGGTAATTCTCGCACTTCTCTCCATACAAGTAGTGCCTCCAATCTTTAGGGTAAAACTATTGCCACGAGCCTAAGCTTATGGGCGGGGATATCGAATTTCATATTACCTTAATTGTCTTGACATGTACGCGATTACCTTATCGTGCTTCATAAGCACGCACCCTAAGCCCTTGTGTGAAGCGTCACTACACTTCACAAAATCTCCTTTTCCATCCGGCAACGCCAGCATAGGGGCCATCACCAACCTTTGCTTCAATTCTTGAAAGCTGTTCTCGCATTTCTCTGTCCATTCAAACTTCTCAGTCTTACGAGTAAGCCGCGTTAAAGGGGCTACTATCTTTACAAACTTGAACGAACCTCCGGTAGTGACCGGCCAATCCTACCTCTGGTAGTCGACCTAACCATGGTCATCAATTCATCAGTGGTCCTTTATCCAATCTTGTCAGGATCCTCCATGGGATCCTCCTCAACAACTATCCCTTCTAGGACAACATCCTCAACCGCTACATCCTCAATATCAACATCATCTGGTGCTGCATTAGGACACTCTATCGGATCCACAATCCGATCTCCAATAAGTAATAAAACATCATCGCGTTGTTGCTCCTCAACCTCAGGGTTCGGTGTCCCGCTACCATATACGATAACGAACTACGCTCCTATCACGATATTTATAAGGGTTCCCATAAGGGTTTTAACTGTCAGTACTACGTTAGGTAGTCCGACTATGAACTTGGAAAGAGTTCTTATTATCTTAGTGAACTTATTATCTTAACGTCCCATCATCTCTGAGGTTTATAACGCTTAGCTCTGATACCACTTCTGTAACACCCCCAAATCCGGGGTCGGGGATCCGGGTTGTCACGAGTTCCATTTCCCTTAATAACACCCAATCTTAATAATTACTCAACTACCCTGTACTGTGACCCCACAATAAACACACACACCACACATTATAGTCTCAGAGATGAATATCCAAAATAATCACAAGTCTTTGAATCCACAATTTAAAGTTATTACAACCCAAAATGATTACTTGATAAATTTACAGTTAATTGCCATTATCTGCCACAAGTTATAATTATACATAATTTGATTCTCAAAATAGAATGCCTGATCTACCAATAGATCTACCTCTGCAGCTATAGCAGCTACAACATCATCGGGAAGACGCGGGACGCTTCCCACGCGCTTGCGCTGGGTCTGCTGGAGTCTGGCCATCTTTCCTAACTGTTGTTGTGTGATGAAGAAATAAAGCAAGAGTGAGCCTGACAGCTCGCAAGATAATACGTAGTGATAATAATAATATAAGTATCTAAATGGATACTTACTAGAATCTTTTATCAAGTGTAAGATAATTACTTACTAGATATAAGTAAAAACAAGGGATGAAGTTACCAAATACTTCCCTACACTTATATCATTTATAAAGCTACTTGAACTACCACTGTTCAAAGTATTAAGAGTTTTCAACAGTTCATCACATAGATGAGACTATAAGACAAGATTTGAATAGATTAAATCTTTGAAATATTATTAAAGGAAATAAAGTTATGATATACTTCATTAAGTTCTAATATATATATATATATCCACATATACATCTTCTTTATACAATTTCCTGAAAACCTCTGTCATGTAAAGTATGAACAGAATTGCAATATTCAATAAATTTGGAAAGGAAAAGAATTTGGCATAAACCAGATATCTTGCTGATCAGGCAAAGATACCTATAAGTAACCTTTTCTACTAGTAGATGGACGAATTCCCCACTGGTCATCACCCTGGTCTCAATAGGACCTTATGCTGGACTGCCACTCAGCCACTTATGCATTTGATGGACTCCCACTGAGCCACTTACACTATCATGGACGCCCACTGAGCCCATGTTGCTTATGCCGACTCAATAGATGGACTTACTTCCCGAACGTTGGGTAAGTAATCAATTCATTTACCAAAACTGCAACCGTGTTGCGAATATAAAATACACCACAGAGCCGGATCCCTCAGGTTTTGAGCGAGTATTTAAATCCCCTTAAAAAGGAAGATCTTAAATATAAAAATGAGTTTTGGGATCCGCTCTAACTTTTAAAAATCGTTTTGAAGACTCGAAAACACTTTAAAGAGTGTTTGGAGTAAAGCTGATTTAATGAAGTAAATCAGTCCCCAGAATATTTAGAAAATATCTGAATATTATTATTTAAATAATATTCCCATAAAGAATAATCTTTATAAAATAATTGAAGTAGAAGTATTAAAACTTATACTTGAAATGAGTATTAAATAACCAAAGATATACTTATATGAAAGTACTATCTTTATTTGAATAATCGAAAATAAGTTTGATTATTTACACCTTATTCTTTAATAAAATAAAGAACAAATCTCAGCAAATAACCGGAGTCATAGATCCTCAAATGAATATTCAAAAATATTCATTAAATAATATAAACTGAGTCATAAGCCCTCGAATGAATATTCAAATAATATTCAATAAATAATATAAAAGAGTCATAAGCCCTCGAATGAATATTCAAATAATATTCAAATAATAAAATAAAAGGAGTCATAAGTCCTCGAATGAATATTCAAAATAATATTCATTTAATAAAATAAAGAAGTCATAAGCCCTCGAATGAATATTCAAAATAATATTCATTTAATAAAATAAAGAAGTCATAAGCCCTCGAATGAATATTCGTAATAATATTCATTTAATAAAATAAAGGAGTCATAAGCCCTCAAATGAATATTCGTAATAATATTCATTAAATAAAATAAAGTTATCGAATAAACCTTATTCGATTAATAGTTTTAAAAACTATATCAATATATATATATATAAATATATATTATCCTCGGGAGTCTCGCCTCCCGGTTTTAGAAAAAGTTCACCTTTTGATCCCCTATACTAAGGGTATACGTAAATACCGCTTATCTCTAGCATAGGTATTATGCAACGAATAAGCATTTGAACCAAAAGATATATAAATCAAGAATACGAAACAGGCATGCATATATACCATATCACATGCTACAATATATCGCAAGAATTTGCTAATAACAAATATGCATTTATCACAAGATCATGCATATACACATATACATCACAACAACAGTATAACGGGTAGAAAACTTGTCTGAGCGACTGGGGGTTACAAATGGCTCGGGACGAGTCTGGTAACCTATAAACAACATATAAGTTGGAATTAAACCGAAGTCACTTGTAAATCTATACTTTAACCAAATTAGACTCTAATGCTCGCTTTGCGCTTACTGATTCTCTTAAGTCTCTCGAGTACCCTCGGCTCCACCATTTTTAATAAATTAACCATTACGAGTTTTGAGGCGATTCCTTCGCGAATGTCTTACCAACTGCCTATTACACTTTACATATTTGTTTCATACTCCAATTAGTCCTTTAAGGTCTTTAACCTATGTTTCAAAGTAAGGCGAGGGGTAATGTTTCGTTCGCGAACGTCGTTACTTAAAACGGCCGTTTCTCCTAAACCGTACATCGGAATCAAACGAACCACATATCAAAACGAAGATCATAACATGAACTATCTAAACATGGAAATGGTCAAAACCTAGCAGGGAGTTCTCGGGTTCTAATGTTATGAATAAAAGCAGTCTAAAGTAAATCGGACATTACGACGGTTATGTTTACGCGATTTCCAAATTTTTTACCATTCCAAATCATATCAATCCAACTACCAATCAACAACAACTCAAGATACACATCAATACTACTTATTTCAGTCATAATAAGCTCAAGGATCTCAATCCAAGCATATATTATAACATCTCCAAATTCAACTAAACTACTTAACAATTAAGCTTGAATCATGCTTATCATTCAAATTACTACTCATCCATCCAAAACATCTCCAAACTTCAACATTCAAACTTATTACTAAAGGGTGTGAAGATTTATACCTTTCTTGGAGGGTGGAAAGTTACTAGGAAGCCTTATGGAGCCTCCTACAAGCTTGATCTTTCCAAAGAAATCAAGAACACAAAGTTAGGCTTTGAAGTTTCTAAAAGTCCGATTTAAAGAACTGTAAAAATGAGGGTCTTACCATGCTTATTTGGAAGATACTTGTGAACAAGAGTTGTAGACATCTCAATACCTTTCCAACGAGCTATAGAAAACAACATTTGAGTGAGTATTGAAGGAGATATGGCAGTTTGAAGTTGCTGGGTTTGTTTTAGCCGAGAGCTTTCTTCTTGAAATGGGAAAGTCAACTTTCAATTTGTATTTGTGTTATGATATTTGTTGGTTGGTTGCTTCCTTTTGTCTTGGAATTAAATTAAATTTATACCATGGTGAAAAATGTGTGGCTCACAATCAACCAACCAATCCTTCCCACTTGTCATGCTTAGGTCATCAAGCTTAGGTCATCTTGTTACACTTGTCTTCTTCTTGTTGGTTTGATGACATCATCATCCCTAACCTCCTTGATTAACTCCTAATTTCTTGCCTAATGACCGCTGATCTGTTATACGGTTCGCTTAACTTTCGTTCTCGTTTATCGTTTGAGGAATCATATCCGGGATCTTATCACTTGGGTTCCCCTAAACCTTCCTCAATATTTTATATTCCTTTTTTTGATCCCCTCTTAAAATCCTTGAATTTAAATCCTATTTATCCTGTTACCTTATACTCACTTCTTTCTGTATCTGGTGGATTTCCGGGAAAAATCAAAGTGTTCGGAATTGTATTCTGACGATCTTTACATACAATTATATATCATATAGAGTACTAATAAAATCTCAGAATATCAATAACAGAACCCCTACATAGTGTGGCATGAAAAGTTTTCTTATTCAGCATAATCAGCAAAATCACTATTCATAAGGGTTTCAAAAATTCCAAAAATTGGGGTTATTACAACATCTTCACCCTCTAAAGCCTTTTTAGATTCCCACCAATAATTTGCTTCTCCTTTCAACAAATAACTAGCAAAGTCAGTCTTCTGGTCTTCACCTATCTTCACTAGTGCAAACGCTTTCTCTATTTCTTTTAACCAGGTGGTAGCTTTAATAGGATCATCTGACCATCAAATTCTGGAGGTTTAACCGACTGAAACTGCTTAAAATCAACAACAGGTAATGCTGGTGGTATCTGGGGCTCAGGACGAGGTGGCTGTTATAACATTTATTATTGAATCTGCTGTTGTTGATGCTGCATCTATTGCTACATCATTACCATCTGTTGTTGCATCAGATGGAACATTTGGTTCATGGTCTCATTAGTCTGTCCTTCGGAATTGTTGTTAGAAGTCTCAGTCCTAGTCTTTCTTTTTGGTGCCATCTTCTGATAATAAAACAAGTGATATTTCTTTAACAGTTTAATAAATAATTGACAGTAGGTAAGAAAACGATTTATCCTATATTAATAACATGATTTAAATAAAGAAAACAGTTGCTGAATATAAAAATAGGAAATGTAAACAGTTAAATAAAATGTTTGTTCTTTTCTCGTTCTTTTTTTAGACAGAGTTTAAAATATAA
This sequence comes from Apium graveolens, assembly GCF_009905375.1. NCBI lineage: Eukaryota > Viridiplantae > Streptophyta > Magnoliopsida > Apiales > Apiaceae > Apium > Apium graveolens. Next base: position 134,871,748 of record NC_133653.1, on the reverse strand, counting down.
AAAGCTGTAAAACAATAAAGTGAAGGTATATGCTATAAAACTGTAAAGACTGAAATTTAAATAAAAGAAATTTGAAAAAGTTTGTTTTATATATATGACACCAACCTCAGGTGTAAATGCTTGATACAAAAAGTCTCGCTCTGCTGGTTATCACCGCGGCTACAAGTCACACTACTACTACATGTCAAACTACTACTACAGGTCAAACTACTACTACAGGTCAAACTACTACTATATACATACACACTACTCACTGTGTTATACTATGTTGCATCTATATACATCTGTACTCTGAAGTCACTGTCTCAAAACCCAGGCGGAATACGCCTCAGCTCATCCCTAAGTGCCTGGACCAAAGTCCGTGCCAAGCGGAATATCCTGTAGAACTCTGCGAAAGAAGGCGGTCCCTCATGGGTCAAATCATCTAGCTCCCAAGTGGCACTCATCAAAACCGACTGCAACCTCTGTCTCATATAGTAATTTGGCTGTAGGGCCGCTAACGGTCCTCTGTCCCTCTGCTCAAACAGATGCATAATCTCTCGGCACTGTGCTCTCCAATACTCCACATCATCCCTCACAACTCTATACTCATGGTATGGTACCATATGCGGCTAGGCAACCTGACCTACTGACTCCTGTGAAGGAACCCTCGGCATACCTGTACCCTGCTGTGGTAATCCTAACTGTAGATCCACATCATGCTCTCCCATCCCCTTGACTGGAATCATCTAAAATACATCCGGTTCTGTGGCATGCACTGGTATACGAGGTAATACTGGTGGTGGTGGTAACTCTAGCTCAATCCCCTGTATAAACTGATACTCAACTGGTAAAGGAACCATCGGCTCAAAGAACTCAAATGGATCGAACATCTCTATAGGGTCCTGGGCTATCCCCTGTACTGGTGGTACCGGCTCTTGTGTCAATGGTGGTGGAGGTGGTAGAGGAGGAAACATGTACTTAGATACTGGAGGTATAACTGGTGCTGCTGGCCCGGTGACTGTCCTCTCAGAAGACACAAAATAACCTGAAGATGCCATCTGATAATATACCAAAGAAAAAAAGGTCACTAAACAGTCCTAAGATTGATACTTTCCTATTCTAATCTGACCTAAATCCTAACACTACTCTTCTTATTTGACTATTCCTATCCTATGTGATCTCCCTATCTTATCTTAACCTTAATGTTCTTGTTTTCAGGGACCAAACCTACAGATCTGATGCCAAACCTGTAACGCCCTCTAGACCCGGGGTATAAGTCTGGGGGTTAACAGCTAATCACCAAACATGTACAATCTGATTAACAAATAATAAATAAATGAATCTAAACCCCTTTAACACTAACCGGGATCTCTTTAGGTTGAAGTGTGAAAACAAGAACCACTAACTACTTTTATTACAACCCAAATTCAAAATCTCACAAACTCTCTTTATTACAAACCATTTTCTAATCAGTTTTAAACTAAGTTAATCTCTTATTCAAAAACACACACGCATTAACTATCTACACTCCACCTGTTCGGGCAACTCAAAGCTTTCTTTCTGGATTGGGATCAACACATTGGGTATGAGAGGATCCCGAGGCTTGACCCGCTTCTTTATCACTCGAGTCCTGATGGGTTTCATATCCCTTCTTAACTGAAATAATAAGGTGAATAACAACAAAAAGGGTGAGCCAAAAATTGCTCAACAAGTCCGCAAAATGTAAATAATGTTAAAGCATTTTAAATAAATCCGTAACCCGGGTATATCTGCAAAGATATAACCCCGCAAGAATAGAAAGAAGGCCATTATTGGCGAATACAAACGAACTAAACTGGACTCAATTTCGCATTTATACCCTGATGATCAGCCATGATACAGTACAAATCTATATCTCACTATATAGATCCCGTCGGGCACCCAGGCACTACGGCCCATCTCAAGGATCCGGTTATGTCCCGGTCCTTAGGACTAAGTAAACTTAATCCCCAAAGTATCATTATCCAGTCCAGGGAATAGCATCCGGAATAATCAATATGCTTTGACATATTCTAATCACAAGAATATATCAATAATTGTGAATAACAATTGGAATATGAACAATAAAGTCAAATAAAAAGGATAAGCAAGAATCGAAATAAAATATGACCAAGAAGATCAAAAGAGTGCAAGCGTGATAAGAATCTGAAGAAATATCACTATTCTGAAAATAGAATAGGGGAGAAACTTGCCTTTTGCACGACTCAATGCAATTAAATCACCTTCATCTATCACCTACTTAACCTGCCTTGCTGGCTTAGCTTCTGTTAGCACAAATAGACTGGTTAAGTTAGTTCGTACTTCAATTGCATCTTGAATCGACTCACATCGTTCCTATTGTCTACCCATGCGCTTATGACTGACTCGTATATTATATATTAGCAAGTAAGACTCGATTAATCACATAATACACATAAGCACATAAGCAAATAATCATTTTTATAGTTAAAATAATTTTTAGAATTAAAATCAACTCGCTGATCGCTCCACTGATCACCATCTAACTCGTTTCCCATTTTTCCGGAATTTTTCGGACTCTTCTCGGCACGTACTTAGACTGATAATCAAGCAAATAATAAAGTCAACTAATTTCTATAAAAATTTAGGTCTTAATGTCATTTTTAATGAAAAAATTCATTTTTTTGAGTCAAAGGGCTATCGTTTCACCCAAATTGGACTAATGTTCTAATTAATATTAATTAAACACTGATAATTCAATTTATTATTCAATATAAATAATTATTACTAATTTTTAAACCCTAAAATAATTTTTAAATAATTATTTAAGAAAAATCAGAGTCAAAAATGATTTTTCTATAATTTTTGGAATTAAAATGAATATGTTATGATTTATTGAAAATTATTTGATTGATTATCGAAGTAATTAATCATTTTTAAATAATTAATAAATAATAAATAACTAATAAATAATTATTTAATAATTTAAAATAATTAATCCCTAATTATTAGGATTAATTACAATTTATTACAAATATTTACAATTTATTATTACTTACTCGATTAGATCTATTATTTACAAATAAATAATCGATACAATTAGCTGTTACGTTATCTATCGAAATAATAAGTTATTATTCGAATCATATTTCAATTCAACGATTAACTACTCATACAAATACGAGTTACTCGCATTCCTCGTATAATTATTGAACTACTACGATTATTATTACGATTTAATCGATTATCTGTATTTAATTATTCGTTATGAATAATTATTCTGATATTCTTCGAATAATTAACTATCGCTCGAATAATCATAATCTAACTCATCGTTCAATTACTCGTATAGGTACGAGTTACTCGTTTTATTTAACTAATTATCGAATCTTTAAATCATAATATTCGATTAATTTTAATCCTTAATTATTAAGTAATTACTTAATTACTAAATAATAATTAAATAAATAAATAATTAGATAAGTAATTAAATAATTAATTAAATAACTAAATTCGAATTTATAAATTAATAAAATAATTTAGGAATTATTAATAAAAAATTCAGAATTTAAAACTAATTTTTAATAGATTTTTAGGATTATTAAAACTAATTTCTGTTTTTATAAAAATAAAACTAAATTCTAAAATTCTAGAAACATAAATCAGAAAAGGGATTAGGGTTTTGGAAGATTGAAACCGGGTAACCCGCCGGGTTTTCAATCGGGTTTCCGGGTTGAATCCCGGGTCGGGTCTCCAAGAACTCGCCGGGAATTCTCCAGAATTCGGCGACGTTCCCGGAGTCCGGCGACTGCAATCTGGCTTATTCGGGCATCATTTAGCTTCGGTTTTTAGCGAGTTTTGTTCCAAATTCAATCACCCATCCATCCCCGGCCTTCCTTCATCGATTTAATCTCGGGAATCCGTTTTTCGGCCAAAGGTCCGCAAATCTCCGGCCAAAACACGATCTTTCACTTCTGAACATCAAACTTAATAATCTATATGCCAAAATGAAGCTCTTAACTCACGTAATCTAACCCCTAACATCAAATAAACCAACAATCTTTCTAGATGCAAAAACGATTGTAATTAAAATTCACATAAACCCTACTATTCGAACTATGCAACACAGGTATCGTTTGATGTTAAAACCACTTGAAATCGATTATACTAGTCCACAGGAAGCTATATCAAGCATCAATCATAAACAATAACCCCAGAAATCAAAACGCCTAATTCGCATATAAACCTTAAAATATCGAATCAAAATCACACACTGAAACATGAAATTGATAGCAAAATCAGATAGTAGAGCTCAAGAGCTTTCGATTGACTACTTATATGTCTGATTTGGAGGTCGGAATCACGATCAAATCGCTGGTTGAACTCAAGAACACCAAACCCTAATTTATGGAAATTTGGGGAAATTGCAGAATTTTTCTGATTTTTAATTAAATAATTAAGAATAATTAGGGTATTTATAATGTGAAAAATAATACCCCTAAATAAAATTAAGGGGCTAATTACACATCTAATAAAAATATTTGGCCCTAATTTTTATAATTTTTGAGTATTAAAATTTAATTTATAATTATATTATATATACAATATATATGCCAAAATTTCCCAAAAATTGTGAATAATGCAAAAATACAAAGAAATGGTATAAACAAAAGTCCTATAATTTTATAAAAATAATAATGTGATTTTTGTGGGGTTTTTAACACCCAATGGGGCCCGGAAAAGTCATTTTTCGCAAAAACGAGAAAATTTATAAACAGTCTAGATGTTCAGAATAATGCGATGGTAAAAGTCGTTTGATGAAAAATAAGCCCATTATTTTATTTGAAATACAGGCTTTAAAATCATGGTTTGGGTCGTAAAACGTTTGAAATGAAACTTATGAATGCAAAATAAAATATCTTGAAAATATCTTAAAAATACCGGAATGACACAGAATACACGTAACACGTAGCAATTAGGGTTTGACAGATAATTACACATAATAACACATTAATACATATAATTTATTATAAATATGATATAATACAAACGTAAATTTCCCAGACGTTACAATTTGCTTTGTGTTGTGCAAACCCCTGTAAGTTTTGATGACTACATATTTCTGGATTACCAAAAATGTAGAACATCCTATAAGTGTAAGATTGTCTCCCATGTTCGTATGTAAGCTATTTTGTGTATTATTTTGTAAGAGTGATAATATGTGTAAGAGTATGTGTACGGGTATGATGACAGTTTATCAGTTATACCTTTAATTATATTATTTGTGATTATATGATGCGTGAGTGGTAAGATTATGTTGATTAAAAATAATTGCTTTGATTTTTGAGTTGAGTATCCATTCTATATTTGCTTCATTCATTATTTATTTTTATCTTCATTCGGATATCCAACTGTACTTTTACCCTCATCATTTTTAGACTTTGTTCAGTATTGCGTTATTTTATATCTGTATTTGAGCCTTTCGCTCACTGCCGGTCCTTTGTTCGCTTTGTTTTCCTCCGACAGGTTTTCTTACTTAGGTGGGCTATTTAGCGGGAAGAGTGCGAGTTGCGGAATTTTAAGGAGTTGGGTTTAATTCTTAGATTTTTGTTAGAGTTTGTTGTGGTTGTAATTTTAGTTGTATTTTATTTCAAAAATTGTAAGTTTATTGAATTTTTGAGAAGTTGAATTTTTTTATCGAATTTTAATGGAGTTTCGATATAAATTAGTATTATCTTGAGAAACCTTAATTAGTTGGGTTGTTAAAGTTGGTATCAGAGCTAGAGATTTAAGATTCTGTAGACTTGCATTTAGGCTCCAAGTGTGATTTTGGGTATTGTAAGATAGAATTTTATTTTTAGAGTTGTCTTTAGGCTCGACCTGTGAGCGTGGGTAGACTTTAGAATGATCATTTATTTAAGAATGTGCTTCGTTTGTGTTTCTTCGATATTTGTCTTGTATTCATTATATTCGCCTTTTTGAGCAGTGGTGCGTAAGTTAAATTTCGAGGATGAAATTTTGTAAGGAGGGAAGAATGTAACATCCCGATAGATTATACTTATTTTTAGTTGGATTATTTGATTTAATTATTTATTAATGTCAATATGTTGTAATTAAATTAGTTTGTGTAAGTTTATTTTTATATTTATAATCAGATTATTATTTTAAGAGTGTTAGTTAAAAAATAGTAAGGCTTTTATTAAAAAAAAGAAAGAAGGAAGAAAAGAGGAGAGTTAGGGTTTGTAAAAAAAGGGGAGCTTGCGTTATTTTTTTTATGAAAGAGGGAGGTTAAGTGAGAAAGTGATGGAGAGAAGAGAAGAGAGTGAAAGAGATTAAAAAAAAGGAGACGAGAAGTTAAGCAAGGAGAAAGAGATGATTATCAAAACTTAATCAAAGATTCTGGATTTGGAGTTATAAGAAATTAGGGTTCTTGTGATTGGGGTTCTGAATTTATTAATTTTCATTCTCGGTTACTAAGATCTCGAGGTACGGATATTTTCGTTATTTTATCAATCTTGTTGTACTTAATCGAATTCTTGTGCCTCAGTTCTAGTAATCTGAATTCTTGTAAAATTTGTAATTAATTCTCTGTTTATTGGATTGTTGTGATTCTAGACTCGTTGGAAAGCTAATTTGATTATCTTTATTTTTTGTTCTTTGCGTTTTCTAAAATTATGCTTGTAAGAATCTTGAAATCTGCCTTTTCTATAATTTGGTGGGTTAAGTTTTGCTTGTAAGTCTTAACTTCCTAAATTCATTGTAAATTGATTATTTCTTCAAAAATTATGAGCGATACCATTCTGAAAAGCTCTTTTCGACATCTGCATTGGTTTTTTGCATTCCGCTGCCATATTCCACAATTCAGATGCCTTAAATTGTAAAATACTGAACTGATTATGGGCTGATTCTGTTCTGCAGTCTGCATCTATATGTTTTCTGAATTCGTTACTTATTCATTTTTGACGTGCCTTACCTTTATGGAAAGGTCTCGGAATTTTCTACGACTTTTATGTTTCGTAGTTTTTCATTTGAATTCTTCTTTATGCATTGATTTGGTATTCTTTGAAACTGATCAGATTTGATATTATCAGTAATTAGTGATTTTGTGTGATGTTTAGTTCTGTGATATTTGATTAGAGTGTTTTGAGGTTATTTTGATATATTGTTATATGATTTTGAAGATATAAAATATTTGGGTGTGCGATCTTTAATTATGTATTTTGAGTTATTGTAAAATTTGTATGACTTGGGAGTTTGTAAGACATCCGTCATGAGTGGATAATCTCGTGCTTGGCACCTCCCACGCAGTGTAATTAAATTGTATGGGCTTGTTGCAGAAGTTGTGGACACGTATAGCCATGGATAGTGTGCGGATGATTTGGTCTTTTGGGTAGCATGTTCTTATTATCGTGCAAGCCCCTGTAAGATATTGGGTAGCATTTGCTTTTTATTGTGCAAGCCCCTGTAAGTTTTGATGACTACATATTTCTGGATTACCGAAAATGTAGGACATCCTGTAAGTGTAAGATTGTCTCACATGTTCGTATGTAAGCTATTTTGTATATTATTTTGTAAGTGTGAGAATATGTGTAAGAGTATGTGTACGAGTATGATTACAGTTCATCAGTTATACCTTTTATTATATTATTTGTGATTATATGATACGTGAATGGTAAGATTAAGTTGATTAAAAATAATTGCTTTGATTTTTGAGGTGAGTATCCATTCTATAATTGCCTCATTCATTATTTCTTTTGATCTTCATTCGGATATCCGGTTGTGCTTTTACCCTCATTATTTTTAGACTTTGTTCAGTATTCCGTTGTTTTAAATCCGTATATGAGCCTTTCGCTCACTGCCAGTCCTTTGTTCGCTTTACTTTCCTCCGACAGGTTTTCTTACATAGGTGGGCTACTTAGCGGGAAGAGTGCGAGCTGCGGAATTTTGAGGAGTTGTGTTTAATTCTTAGATTTTTGTTAGAGTTTGTTGTGGTTGTAATTTTAGTTGTTTTTTATTTCAAAAATTGTAAGTTTATTGGATTTTTGAGAAGTTAAATTTTTTTATCGGATTTTAATGGAGTTCGGTTCAGACCTCTACTTAGTTTCACCCAAGCTTCATGGATATCAATTAGTATTATTCTGAGAAGTTTTATCGGATTTAAATGGAGTTTGGATATAAATTAGTATTATCTTGAGAAACTTTAATAAGTTGGGTTGTTAAAACATGTGACACCCCCAAATCCACCTTCTAGTATATCCATACTGTCACGAAACTGTATTATCACTATATACCAAAATTGATAATAATCTTCACCGTAAAGTGTTCAAATATTTCAAGATCGAGTCTACACATTACTTAATATATATATATATATAATAAGCTACTTAATGTAGTTTAAAGTTTAACTACAAGTCCCAAAACATTTTTATTAAACTGCTACGTAAAAAAAATTTGACATTCGCCGGATGATATAAAACTAGACATTTTTTCTCAGAACATTGCTCTTACCTTCTCTCTGTCTTGTCTTTATGAATAGGTGTCTTACTCATTTTTAATAATTTAGGAATTTCATAGTAGTAAGAATAAGCAATATTGTGCTCTTCAAATATAAACAATAATATTTTGTGATTATAAAAGAGTGGTGCCAAGAGCAATACACAATATTTTAACAATAGTCAAATAGGATTCAGCGCACATATTTTCACATCACTTCTAATTACAAAGAATACAATATAATTTGAAAATATTTAACTTTACGGTTTGATTAATGAACTAATCATTCTTTGAAATGAAATTTCATGATCCTCATGACCAATGTGACAGTTAAGTTGACAAGTGAAATGATTGTCTCGAATCAAGGAGAACAATCGTTAAAGAATGAAATCAAAATATTGAATAAATCATCACTTTCAAAAAATAGCTTTAAAAAGTAGCTTCTTGGTAAATCAAGAAGAACTAAAAAGATGAATATTTGAATATTGTTATAATTTTTTATGATATGTTGGAAAAGATTAAACCACAAAATGGGCGGATTTAATTCAATAAAGTAGTTAGATTTAAGAATTTAAATTCAACCGATACAAATTAAACTTAATTTTCCTAAAATGGAAATAAATATTTAAAATAAATTAGCGTACTTGAATTAAAACATTAAATCAACGACGATCTTTACGGAACGATCCTAAAAATATAAAGGGACATCGATGAGGGACAATTTAATAATTAAATTTCACATAATCCACTTCACTCGTATGTATTTCAGAACAAATTCCAATAATTAAATAAGCATGGATGAAAGAAAAGAACAAATGAATTTGCATTAAGTCCAACAATTTACTCTTACTCGCACTATAAGTTCACCATCCACAAAAGTTACCAGGTTCTCCACTCGGACATTCTAAATGAATCCATTAAAAAAATTCGTAAATCAATGCGTAAATAAATTTAAATCGATTGGAAAATGGCAATTAAGAGAGCTTTCAACGATCAAAAATTCAAAAGAAGATTTTTGGAGAAGATGGATGTAGGAAACTGGTGATTGGGAACGGTTCGAAAGGAGACAAAGAGGATCAAGGAGAACAAATGTTGAGGGATTTTGTATGGACATAAAATGACCTATTTGATAAGGAGATTATGGATAGTTTTTTTAAGGGAGATAAACAATCAATAACGGATGCTTTAAATCAAATTTATCAGAAAAGTCTGAAGGCTAGAGGAGGTTTCGAATGAAAAATCAATGAGAAAATAGAAACTAAAAAAGAGGAAAATGTTCGCAGCTTTACAGAAGTGGTATCCCCTCTGAAATAGACGGAAGTGGGGAAGATTGGAGAGGATGAAAATGTATAACAAGAAGGAAGTAAAATGAAAATTAGTGCAAAGGAAAATAAACAAGACCGCAGTATGTGAAATTTCAAAGCATACCATCTTTATATATAATATTCAAGACTTAGGAATTTGGGAATGTTTTAGTGAAATGGATCAAATATTAGATATTATCCTACACAGAAAAAGGGATAAGAATAATAAGACATATGGTTTTGTGAAAATGACATATGAATTACAAACATGCACAAAATTCTAAATACAAAGGAAGAAGGGGAACTTTATGCCAAGATAAGAAAGACATTAAATAATTGGTTTAAGGGAATAAATATATAAGTTTATCAAGAAAATCAAGTGTGATGCTAAGAATAAGAAAATACCTCTAAAGGATTCTATGAATGGAAAAATTGATTTACAAGAGAAGGTAGTATCCAATAAGATATCTCCAGGAAGAAAATAATAGTGAGTCATGAACAAAATGATGAAAATTACTTTGCAAAAGAGATGTTTGAATATATTGAGGTTGTTGTGCAAGTATAAAAATGTGGGAGAACTTTAAAAGTGATGAGTTGAGTGTATGATTTAGCAAAGGAATTTTGAAAATAGTGACTTGTTGATGCCGAGAACAGTATGAATTGAAAGCAGTTGGATACCAATGAATGCTTGATTTGAGGAGAATCGTAAGGAATACACTCACTGGTTGGGTGAGTGATTGTCATGATATTATGAAAAAAGATGGTATGAATGAATTCTTTAACCCAATAATTTGTTTGTCCACTAATAAGATAAATAAGATTGATGAAGAAATGAAGATATTGGTTAACTGAAAGATCTATCCAATCAGATTAGTGTAAGTTTATGAATTAGATAAACTGGAAGGTTAAGTTATGCAAATGCAGATTTCTATTATTTCTGGAAGTGATGTAGAGAATGAGTATAAGTAGAACAAAGAAAATGAAATTCAGACAAAATTCATTAACAATGAATGTGAAGGTATCGAAAAAATTTCTAATAAAGGGAGAGAGAAAATGTAATGCCAACTAAAATACTCTTCTAAAGGTGTTGAAGAAGTATCAAAATCAGTTATGTATAGTACAAAGGTTACAAATGTTGAGGATATTATCAATGATAAACAATATTGTCATAATAGTATAGACCATTTACATCAAAAAAGTCAGAGCCATGGAGATGGACTAGCGGCATAAGGATAACTAACCAACGATCGTAGAGAGGGCATGAGAGAGAAAATAGTGTATAACAATAACAAATTAGTTCAGGATAGTAAATGCCATCCAAGGATGGAATCAAATAGTAGTACTAAAGTTGCAGGACATGTTAAGGTGATTGATCTATCATCCAGTGTTGAAGTAGGAGACTCAACCTCTCATGGATCACTATGTGATGGAATAGGTAAGCTCCACACTCGCAATGACACATCTATTCTGACATTCTGTCTCAAGACATCACCGTCTTTATTCTACTTATCCTTTGACCTGCTGCTCATGCAGTGTTGCGAACCCAATACTTCATATTATTCAACTCTACTTTTCATCCATTTCATCTGGTCCTGATTGTCTCGATCGACTCGTATCTATATAGTCAATATATCGGTTAAGAAGTGAAGTGGAACAGAAATTTGGTCTCAAAGTGAGAATCAGCCGGAAAATGAAAGGGAGGAGAGGAGAGAACCACCGAGAGAGGAAGGGGAGAAAGGCCGAGAGAGGTTCTACAGAGAATTAGGACCAGTAAGAAGAGAAAATGGGTTGGGCCTTATGCCATAGAGACAGGGGTAAAAAAATAACTAGCCAAGCCTCATTTCTTATTTTTAATTATAATTTCTTTATACTAGAATACATATAAATACATTTTAATAATATATCGCTGCACTATAAAGATTAAAAATGGTATGACACTTATTTTTAAAATGTAGGGCACAAAATTAGCTTCGTCCCCATATTTTTAAAATAATTTTTGAGCGAACGGTTTATTTTATACAAATTTTACAAGATAATGCTCAAAATAGAAATAAAGCTCATTAAATCATTTTAAAATACTCCCAACTCAAAATAAATTCAACTATCATTTTTAAAATTTCTCTAAGGGTATTTTAGAGGTAATAAAACAAGTTTCACGATTCAATCAATACCGATGATTTAATAAAATATTTTAAAAATCCATTAAACCCAATTTTTCACACAATAAATCATTAAAATAAATTAAAAAAAATATTTTGACCACAAAGTCACTCACATATGAATTAAATAACACATAATCACATCTCTAAATGAATAAAATCCCATACTCACCAAATTTTCTATTTAATCCTTTATTTATAATTCCTTTTATATAATCACATATCACACTTCAAACCTTATACTAACTCGCCAAACTAGAATAATTTATTTTTAAATATTTACTCACTAGTTCACATAAATATCATAAAATTCAAATAACTCATACAGTATTATTCACTTAACACGTAACAAAATAGTCATAATATACTATTTTTTAATATTTTCACAATTCACCCGCTACGTGGGAGAATCTAGATAAAACCGAATATATTTTTGAAAATATTAAAAGTAATTAAATACTCTCACAATAATGACAGGACCAATACTGCAATTATCAATTAACACATTAATCATTTAAAAACACGAATTCATCAAAGAGGGATAAAATATCCACAACTTTATTCTCCCCCAATTTGAAACAATCATATAAACTCATCCAAATATTAATAATATTAATTCCTAAAAATTTACGGGATATCATAGCTACCCTTTCAATGGATGTTAAAGTGATCATCCGTTGAAATCTACAAAATCACTAAATTAAATCTACTATGTCTTTTGTTTAACATATCATCAAGTACACAACATATTCCTAACAATCTCCCCCAATTTATGTCTACTGGAATTGTAGCCATAAATTAAGAGAAACTTGATGATAACAAAACACCCTATGAATACAGACTGATTTCTAGTAGATAAAAATAACAAGTACTGCAATTTTATTGAAAGTGATATAGAGGAAGGTTTACAGATAGAGTCTCACAAGCCATTTTCAAGGTGCTCCTCTAGACTGAGCAAATTTAGATTATTTCCTTGACTGTCTGAACTTCTTTCCCAATTTTTCATTATTTTCTTCAATCTGGTGTTGAAGTTGCCTGTAGAATTCAGATTCATCCTCATTTTTCTGATCCAGCTTTTCTTGCATCTCCATGAGAGTTTCATTGCTTGAAATCTTTAGCTGATCTTCCAATCTGAAGAATCTTCTGGTGCATTTTTCATCTTTGATCTTCATCATCCAGTAAGGCCTCAAATGCACTCTACTTCCTGTATATGGAATTGTTAGGACTCTTGGGAGTGCATTTAGTCCTCTCCAGCTATTTCTTATCTCCTCAATTTTGTTCAGTACCATTTTCTTGGCAACTATGTTGAATATAAAGTTCTTCTTGAATGAGGAGAAAATCTACACCAAATCAGAATAGCCTTCATTGAGAATTTTGTGAAGAGGCCAAGTTAGCTCTTTTCTACCCTTGTTCCTGAAGACTAATCTCTCTAGAAGATGTTTGTAAGCATCAATGGATCTAACTTCTTCTAGCTCATCCAGATAGAGATTTATGTCTGAGAATTCCTTGATGTAACAGATGAAGAGTTGATCTCCCTTGTTGACAGTCGGCCAACTGCAAAGACATATAAGTCAGTTTTGGATCAGGTAAGTCCAACTGCTTGAAGATTGACAAAGGCATCAGATTGATGCTAGCTCCTAAGTCACATAAGCATCTATCAAAAGACACTTTTCTAATAGTACACGGAATAGTGAAGCTTCCCGAATCTTTAAGCTTCGGAGGCAACTTCTGTTACAGCACAATAGTGCATTCCTCCGTGAGAGCGACAACCTCTAAATCATCTAGCTTCACTTTCCGAGAGAGAATACCTTTCATAAACTTTGCATAACTAGGCATCTGCTCAAGAGCCTCAGCGAAAGGTATGTTGATATGAAGTTTCTTGAACACCTCCAGAAACTTCTCAAATTGCTTGTCCAGCCTTTTCCTCTGCAGCCGCTTATGAAAAGGCGATGGAGGATAAATCTATTTCTCCCCTGTATAACCCTCAGGAGGAGTGTGCTCAACAATAGTCTTCCTTGGTTCCACTTCTACTTCCTGCTGCTATACTTCTTTCTCAGCCCCAGCTTTTTCAATCGACACTTGAATTTGTTCGGGATTCACAACATTTCCAGACCTCAAAGTGATTGCATTTACCTGCTTCTTAGCTTCCCTCTTTCCTGGAACTTCAGTGTCACTAGCTAGTGTACCAGGCTAACGATTTAGCAAGGCATTGACAATTTACCCAATTTGATTTTCTAAGGTCTTGATAGAAACAGCCTGGCTCTTGCATATAAGCTTCAACTCATCTAATTCATATTTTTCATTAGCTTGTTGCAGCTGAAGTTGTTGTCTTGGTGCATATTGCGGTTGCTGAAAACCAGGGGGTTGTTTAGCTAGATACTGTTGATAAGGCCGTTGAACCACGTTCTGAGCATTGCTCCAGCTGAAATTAGGGCGATTGCGGTTGTTAAGATGATAGGTAGCTGGCACAGGTTGCTGCGATCTCTGAAAATTGCTCACGAACTGGGATGATTCACTAGAAATAGCACACTGATCAGTCTCATAGGCATTATAGTCCAGGTCTTCTTCACTTTCCTCATTTACTATGTGATCAGGTCCATTTCATTGTTGGTTGACAGATTCTGCGGGCTGTGCCCTGGTTCCTCTTCTAGGGGGTGGCATTGTTCTGATAATGAGAACATATTAACACAGTTGCATCAATTTTTACATTTGGATTAATTTATTCAAAGGCAAGTTTTCTACGCTATTCTAATTCTAGAATAGTTTAATATTTTTTCATATCCAACTGCTTATGATTAAGCAAGTATTGTTTTCCGATTCTCAGTTCAGAATAGATAAATGTTTTACATATCGCTGAGTTAAATGTTTATCATGCAAGTACTCTGTTATTCTAAGTTCAGAATAGTTAAGTGTTTTTGCTTATCCAAATACTGGATTTATAAAAGTTTTATACCTTGAGAAAAATGATTTTGTTGCGAGTATTCCTGCCCAAGTGAATAGGGGAATAAAATTATTTAGGATGTCGATTGATTCAACTCCTTTTCAATAAAAAAGTTTTAAGATTGGATGGTTACTGGTTACAGGGTAGGTGATCGAGACATCGGTGTAGCTGTAATATCTTGCAAGGCGAATATATGCCTTTTCTGGCGCCCTATAGGTACGATATGGCTGCGGGACACCGGTGGTACCTATATTTACGGTATGGCTGCGGGATACCGATGCTGTTTCATGACTGATCATCAGGAACAACATGAAATATAATTGGTTCCAATATAAATTGATATCTAAAATTCTTTATTATTTGGATAATCATAAATAAATGATTTATCAAGTATTTTGGTTTTGCATAAAAGGTGAGATGCAGTTTTGATTCAGTTTTTGATTTATATTGATACTTAATTTGTTGTTAAATATCAAAGTTGGTAATAATATAGATGATTGATGTTGACATCAGTATGGGACGTTGTGAGCATCAAAGTTCGTATTATTATCTAATTTGATATGACAACAAAATGAGTATTAATATCACGAGTTCGGTTTTAAATAAAATTTATGATTAATTCCATAATCATTGTTTCATGTTATTATTGTTTACGATATTTCCGTAAACACTGTTTTGCGATTATTCTCATCAAGATTTAAAGTATTACTGAAGCATTTCGCTCAAAAATATCGAAAGGGTTTTGAATACAAATTAGGAATCAATTTTGAGATTGCTTAACTAAATTTTCTGATTCAACAATTATGATTTTAAATGTTCTGCTTTATTACAGATGTCGGTTTTATATCAAAAAGACCATCTATATATTATACTTGCTGAGCATTTCTTTCGCTCATACTTGCCTGTTTTTAAATTTAACCTTCAGTGAGGATTAGCTTGTGCTGTTTAGCGGCATAATTCAAGAAAGCAAAGAAGAAGCTTTTGGAAGATGGTTGGTCCAGAGTTTGTGGAACTAGAGTAAGTCTATTGTATAAAGTTATGTTTATATATATCTATCAGTTATGTTATTAAATCGTTGGTCTAGTATACTTCTTTTCGAAGTTATACTAGTGGGTTAAGTTTTGAATTTGGGAATTTGTAAAAAGAGTTTGAAAAGAAAGTGAAAATTTATTTATGGAATTTGGAATTCTTATTTCTAGAACTGTAATCTTAAAAGATCTTGGATTAATTGGGGTCATAGATGCTAAATATCTTCTGCTAGCATTTATTTATTGATTAAACAAGTTGTTTTTTATTGATGTTTCATTATGACGACCAAATCCTCTGACCCCGGATTTGGGGGCGTTACAGTAGCTTATGTATTAATAAGTTTAGTAGCACATTTCTACATATTGTAATGTCTTAGAGAACTAGATGTTGTAGAATGTTTTAAGTCATGTTGACTACTAGTTTGATATGTAAGATTGGTTGGCTAATTGTAAATATTAGATGCAATGTAATTTTGTATAAATGAAATGGAGTTAAATGCTATGAAGATAGTCTCAACGGATGTTCCATAAGGCATCAATGAATGATCAACTAAAGTTTCAACGGATGTTCAACCAGACTCTCAACATATGATCCAACATAGTTTCAACGGATCATCTAATTGAGTTTCAACTGATGAAAAAATTCAAAAGAGCAGTTGATAGTGACTTGACAGTCACATGCGTTAATTGTATGCAAATGGAATGTGGCAGCCTATCTACAGGTTTTAGAGAACAAAGAAGCATTTCCATTTCCATGCTAAACTGAAGATATTCAAAGATGCTGGATTAAGAAATGAAGGAGCATGAAATTAGACTAGAAACATTTTTGTCTTATTTGTTTGTCTTTTGCTCACGGACACTAGCGATTTGATTAACCCCATAATTAGCCAAAGTGTCCACCTTCATCGTTAAAGCCTTAAGTTGGGCAGCTATAGCAGTTGTTGCATCCAACTCCATAATTTCTTCTACTTTTCCCTGAGTCAGTCTCTGGGAAGGATTCTGGTATACATAAGCAGCCATCAGTTCAATCAATTCATAAGCTTCATCATAGCTCTTAGCCCATAAGGCTCCTCCTGATGCTGCATCGAGTATGGGTCTAGAAGTAGCACCCAATCCATTGTAGAAACAGTTTATAATCATCCAATCAGACATGCCATGGTGTGGGCACTTCCTTAGCATCTCCTTATATCGATCCCAAGCCTCACACTGAGATTCTCCAGTTTGCTGAGCAAACTGAGTAAGAGCATTCCTAATTGCAGTAGTCTTCGCCATAGGGAAGAATTTAGTAAGAAACTTTTGAGCCAGATCTTCCCAAGTGGTGATAGACCCTGGTGGTAGAGAATGTAACTAGCACTTTGCTTTGTCCCTTAGAGAGAATGGGAAGAGTCGCAGCTTGATAGCATTTTCAGTCACACCATTGAACTTGAAAGTGTCGCAGATCTCGATGAAATCCCTGATGTGCATGTTGGGGTCTTCAATAGGAGAACCCCTAAACTGAACTGAGTTCTGTATCATCTGAATTATGCTTGACTTGATCTCAAAAGCATTAGCCGAGATGGTTGGTCTGATGATGCTCGACTGAATGTCATTGATCTTAGGCCGAAAATAGTCCATTAAGGCCTTAGGATTTTCTGCTTGATCTCCCATTACTACTAAAGCTGGTTCCTTGACTTTCTCTTCTTCTTCAAACTTCTCTTCTTCTTACAAAACTTCCATGCGAACCACCACAACTTCTTCCTCGGCTTTATCCAGAGTTCTCTTACGAGATCGCGAATGCGTATGCATACACGCTCGCTAGCGTACCTGAAATAAGACAAGGAAATAGATAAGTAACAATGTCCGAGTCAATGAACTTTAACGATCACTGATGATAAACTCATAAACAAAAATTTAACACTGCAATCCCCGGCAACAGCGCCAAAAACTTGTGAGTCATTAAACACGCGCTAATAATACACGCAAGTATACGCTTTCGCAAGTAAAATAGAATTATTTCTAGTTCGTTCCCACATAGACTGACTTGGTTAACTAATTAGTTGTTCACTTATGCACCGATGATATGGTTATTAAACAATGCTAAAACGATAACAATTTGGGATTGTTTATAACTACGAATTAAACTAACAATTATAACTAAGAGAATAAGAATTATTGAGTTATATATATGACACACATGGGATTATAACTTCATTAAATACTTCATTCAATAGCCTTTTAGTTACTTAACCTTAGCATGTAATGGTGATGACACTAATCAGATAACACGAAACTGATAAAAGCCAACTTTCGTTGCACGAATACCATACTACCAGACATCCACAAAAGAGATAGAAGCTGAATAGACACCAATTATATTGAGACCCTATATGTCTATAGAATTTGACAACATAACGGTTTAAGCACAAGTTATCTATCTTGATTACATAGGGCAAGTACGATGGTTAAAATTACCCATGAATCATGCATAACAAATACATAAACCTATGCTAGCATGGCAAGTTCTAAATCCTTAAATTCACTTTCGCTTCATTAAAGATTAACACAATATCTTATAAGTTCGCGACGCTCATAAGAAGAATAAGCCCAACCAATACTAGGTTATCATACAATCACCACACACTAAGGCATCAAAACAAATCAACTAAAGATATCCATAAATAAATCCGCTAAAACCCCGCGATAACGATTAGCCCATAATCGGACTCATTATCAACGTGGGTTTCAATGAAAGCATGGTATAATAAATGTAGTATATATAATGAATAATAAAACAAAGTTAACACAAGAGTATAGGTTCAACAAAACAAGAAATGAGCATTCAAGATTACAACTCAAAACAAAGATTCACAAGAATAAACTAGATCGTCTTCGCCTTTGTTGAATTGTGCTATAGGTCTCTCGTCGTCTTCTCCTTAGCTCTGACATGTCTCTGGCTTGATATCCTCTAAAAATGAGCTTTAAAATTGTTTATATAGCAGCCCCATGCAAAGTAGAAGTCTCTCTCTCAAAAGCCAAGTAGACTCAGGATTCTTCTATCCCGACACGGCGCAACCACGCGCTTCATCAGCGCGGGCGCGCTGGGTTTCTGATGTTTGGGCGCGGGCGCGTGCTTTAACAGCGTGAGCGTGCTAGCTCTCTGACCCAAAAACTGACTTCTTCTTTTCTCCTTCTTGATTTGAGCCGGTCTTCAACTAGCTTTATTCCAACACCTTCCTGACACCAAATTAGCACCAAAACAATGCTAATTCACCTGATTACCTGGAGAATGCCTGAAAATGCAAAAACACTATAAAAACACATTAGAACACCAATAACTTGGGTACAAATACACCAATTCAAAGCTTTACGGAGCATAATAAATGTCATAAATGCCACTCAACACCTACCGGGCTCGCGACCTATCCTTCAGTGATCCAGACTCACCTCTACCACCCCAAGCGACCATACATGTTGATGTGCACGACTGGATAGTGGCTCAGCTTAATACTGAGATCACCACGGCCTCTTTCCGCGTAGTAGAGCTACGACAGGCGCTGACCTCCGAGAGAGCCATCAGGCTGGGATACCCAGGGGCCTTCAGAGCTGCCTCCCCGGTTATAGCTCACCGGGAGATCGATGGGATCGAGCTCCGTAGTAGTTGACACAGATTTGATGTTGGCGGGAGCGATGAAGTGGATGTGAGATCTCACGCGCAGCGACAGTTGTTAGGGCGAAAACACGCACTAATATTCACGCAAGTATACGCGTTCGCAAGTAATATAGAATACTTTCTAGTTCGTTCCCTCAGAGACTCAGACTAATTTATTGTCTAATTAAACTCACTCACCAATGTATGATTACTTCTCAATGTTAAGATAATAACACTTAAAATTGTTGATTAAATATTAACTATAATTAACTACTCAATTAACCACTTAACTAACACTTCAATTTATCAATAATAAAACACTCATGAGATCACAACTTCATTATTACTTCCTTCTATAGCCATTGTTATTACCTTTAGCATGTGACAGTGATGACATTAATCGAATAACACGAAACTGATAAAAGCCAACTTTCATTGTACTAATACCATTCTACCAAGCATCCACAATTAAGATAGAAGTTGAATAATCATCAATTATGTTGAGTTCCTATATGTCTACAGAAATTGACAACACAACGATTTAAGCACAAGTTATCCCTTTTGATTACATAGGGCAAATAAAACTGTTAGAGTTACCCACTAATCATGCACAATGTACATGAACCTATGCTAGCATGGCAAGTTCTAAATCTCAAGATCCACCGTCGCTTCACACGAGATTAACACCCTATCTTATATGTTCGTGACGCACATAAGACGAATACGCACAACCAATACTAGATATCATGCAATCATCACACACTAAAGTATTAAACAATTAACTAAAGAATTCCATAATAAATCCGTTGTAACCCCATGATCATGATTAGCCCATAATACAACTTATCGCCATCATGGGTTCATATGAAATCATGACAAACAACACAAGAAAATAATAACGACATTAATTATATTAAAACAGAGTACGTCACAAGAGTAAATAAGTCAAAGCAAGAAAACTAGCATCCAACGTTACAACGAAACAAGAATCACAAGAAAATATGTTTCCTCTTCGTTGCGGTGTGCTAAATCGGTCTTCTTCCTTATCTCCTTCGCTTCTTGCATAAAACACAATCTAAAACATAATCCCCTTAATACTCTCCTTAATAATCTCTATGAAAACGTCTCAAATCTACCTATATAATAGTCCCATAAAACTCAGATTACATAGAAGTTGGAAGCCACACAGAAGTAGAAGTCTAAAATAATTCAGCTTTTTCCCCCGACCTTGCGCGGCCGCTCAGCATATCTGCGCGGGCGCGCAGGCTGCTGCGCGGCCGCTCAGCATTGCTGCGCGGGTGCGCAGGACCCTACTGGAAAAATTCCAAGCTTGCTCCGTTTCTTCGCCGTAATCTGCCCATTCCTTTCCTCTCGCAATGGTGAACACATGCCAAGGCTTATTCTTGATGATTCCTCCCCCGAAATGCAACTATTACCCTGAAATGCATAAACACTAGAAAAACGCATCAAATACACAAAATACTTGATTTCAAGACACCAATTTAAGCCATTTTAAGACGTTCTAAGTGGTATAAAATGCCACTTATCACACCCCCAAACTTAAATCGATGCTTGTCCTCAAGCGTCACAGACTCAAAAATAAATAAAAATATGCATGAATGCAATCTATATGAAAATGCAACGATCCCCCTTACTATAATTAACCAACCAAATTGTTACCTCTCAACGAATGCAGTTAGACAACTAAAGATCAATAAACTCATGCAAACGGACATACAGCCAAAAACGTGGTGTGTGCAAATGCTTAACAAATATGCTTCGGAACTAGACCAATTACTATGACTAGACTATCTTCAAGGCAATCTTACGATTATACAAAGAATAAAAAATTCTAGGCACAAAGTGATATACAACACTACAAGAACTCTGGAGCTTACTACGGAATCGTGCTTTTTATTTACAACTCAAATGCTTATTTGACCGTGCAATGAGTGAGGTCCACAAAAGACTTATACAATGGTATCCATGTAACGAGCGTTAGGTTAGCGGATCCCAGACTCTAAAAGCCTTAGGTCACTAGGCACAAAGTCCCCTAAGAACTTAATAACTCGAATACCAAAGAGCCCACTCTTGATCAATTATGCAATTTATTTTTTTTTTATAACTTCTGAGCAAGTGCGTTTCGCTCCATCTTACTCAACCCTAGACTACTCGCAACATAAGCGAGCCGGCTACTAGCCATTTGACGCCTAGCCACAACTAGCAACAACTTCCATATTTTTTTCTCCAAAAATTTTTCTTTTTATGTTTTTATCACTAAGAACCTATAATCGAATTCTAAGCATAATAAATAGATTGACCTTGAAAACAACCAAATCATAACAACAATCTAGCCCTTACGCATTCTTTAAGACTTAGTGGACTTACAATTGTTTCTAGCATGCATATCAACCTACACAACTTAATATCACTTTAATGCTATCACTACACTCGCATCAATATCACAATTCAGTCGATAAATCATTGCAAAAGGGATCATAGTAAATGCATGAGCTACATGACATTCATAAAAAAACTATATGGCATAAATTATGCAACTATATGAACTAAACTATCATGAATATGCAACTAAATGACACACACACAATATTCCTTAACTACCACCCCCAAACTAAAAATCTTCACTGCCCTCAGTGAAAGTAGTAGAAAGAAACACAGGGTATACCTACTCGGAGTCATCATCATCATCACCCTCAGTGGGTGGAGTATCAGGCGGTGGGTATGCAGAGTCCTCACCAAAAACTGGCCACTGGATATCATGTCCAAGGCCTCGAAAAGCAGTCCCTAACGCAAGGGTGAGCTCCTGAGCAAACCTGCTCTGCGTCTCATACATGGCATCCATCCGCCGTGAAAGCCTCCTATACTGGGCATCACCCATCCCAGCACCCTCCTGAGCTCTCGACGAACCAGCCTCACCACGCCCTGGCCTAGCCATAGTAGCACCTCGTGCTGGACGCCCTCCTGGAAGACGATAACCTAGCCCATGCTCCTCAGGCTCACCACCGGTCCACTCCTGCATCCCATTCAGAGTGCCAGAATCTATCGGAGCTGCTGGTAACTGCAACTACTCATGAGCCGGCCAGTTCACTCTCACTGCTCGGCATAGCTTCGTAACCGTGGATGCATAAGGGATGTTCATATGCTTTGCTCCCCTCAAAAACTTCAGAATTCCTTGGTAGATAAACTCACCAAGGTCCACATAGTATTCCTCATTCATAATTCCCCACAACAGCTGTGCTCTCTCAACCGTGACCTCGTGCGCATGTGAAGAAGGCAAAATATTAGCACATATAAATGCATTCCATGCACGGGCATACCTGTTCATGGCGATCGCCGGAAAGTGACGATACTCATTATTGGCTGGACTGCGGTTCCAAACTGTGCCCGGTCGACAGAGAGTCGCACAAATCAAATCTAAGTCAAAATCCTCAGTAGTCTTTTCATTCCAGTTCTCCTCCTCGGGCTTCCTCTCTCGCTGTCCAATCACACGGCGAATCGCCGCAGGATGATAATCAACCGTCAGCCCACGGACTACAGAAAACCCATTCTTTTCAGCCTTCACGTTCGCGTAGAACTCGCGAACAACGCTCATCGCTACTGCTTCGGGTGACTCACAAAAAGCTATCCACCCCTTCTCTGCAATCATGGGCAACAACTTACCATCCCTCCCTGATGGTAAAAACCCCCTCTCCTTCAGAATTGGCTTCCCCAACAGCCTAGTGTACTCCTCCTCCGCAACTCTGTCAGTTAACCGAGGCCTTGCAGCAGTGCCCCTCGATGAATCAGCAGTAGGAACTGTGCTGCTGCTGTCAATAGTGCGTGCTCTCTTGGGTGCCATTGATTCGTGAATAGAAGTGTGTAAGAACTGATTTTTGATGTTTGTGAGAGGGTTTAAGTGTAGGAAGTTTTGTGGGAGATATGTAGGATAGGTGTATGTATATATAGGGTGTGGATTAGATTAGGGTTTGGGAATTAAGGGCTAAAATGATGGGATTGTGGGAACAATTCGTGGGTTTATGGGCTAAAACTATTTTTGTGTTTTTGTTTGTTTGTTTTTTTTTTCTGAACTGTAAAAAATTTTCTGGAACTCACCCCTGCGCGGCCGCTCAGCATTTCTGCGCGGGCGCGCAGCAAGCTGCGCGGCCGCTCAGCATAGCTGCGCGGGCGCGCAGAGGGTCTCTGGAATTTTTTTTTTCAGCCCCTGTTTTCTAATTTTTTTTTGTGTTTTTGGATAGGTTATTAACTTCTAAGGGTTCCTGCAACAACAATTCATGGGTTGCCTCCCACGTAGCGCTTCTTTTTCGTCATTAGCTTGACGTTCCGTACCTTTCTCAAGTAGTCAACAAAATGGCACTAACCACCTCTCGGTTTGCCATGTCCCCATAGTAGTGCTTCAACCGCTAACCGTTAACCTTGAATGCTTGGTCCGAATCATTCTCAAAAATTTCCACCGCTCCATGTGGAAACACAGTTTTGACAATAAAAGGTCCAGACCACCTTGATTTCAACTTCCCAGGAAAAAGTCGGAGCCGAGAGTTGAATAAAAGAACTTGTTGCCCTGGCACAAATAACTTAGGATGTAGCTTCCTATCGTGCCACCTCTTCACCTTTTCCTTATACATTTTGTTATTCTCATACGCTTGAAGTCGAAATTCATCAAGTTCATTAAGCTGAAGCATTCTTTTCTTACCAGCTGCATCTAAATCCAGGTTCAATTTCTTTAATGCCCAGTAGGCCTTATGCTCAAGCTCCGCTGGTAGATGACATCCCTTACCGTATACCAACTGAAACGGTGACATCCCTAGTGGAGTTTTTTATGCTGTTCTGTAAGCCCAAACAGCTTCATCGAGCTTTAAAGACCAATCCTTCCTTGACGGACAAACAACCTTCTCTAGAATGCTCTTTATCTCTCTGTTAGACACTTCCGCTTGACCATTTGTTTGCGGATGATAGGCAGTAGCTACTCGATGATTCACATTATAACGCTGCATCATAGAAGTGAACTTACGGTTGCAAAAATGCGATCCTTCATCACTTATGATTACCCGAGGTGTTCCAAACCTTGTGAAAATTTGCTTATGAAGAAAATTTAGCACTACCTTTGCATCATTTGTCGGTAAAGCTTTAACTTCGACCCATTTTGAGACATAATCGACTGCCAGCAAGATGTACTGATTATTGCAAGATGAGATAAAAGGCCCCATGAAATCGATTCCCCACACATCAAAGACCTCGACTTCAAGCATCACATTTAATGGCATCTCATCCTTCCTTGACAAATTTCCCACTCTTTGGCAACGATCACACCTTAAAACAAACTGATGAGCATCCTTGAACAAAGTAGGCCAGAAAAAACCTGCTTGCAGAATACGAGCTGCCGTCTTCTCACCTCCATAGTGTCCACCATAAACCGTGGAATGGCAGTCTCGTAATATCCCCTCCATCTCCCAGAACGGGATACATCTCCTGATGATCTGGTCAGCTCCCTGTCTAAACAAATATGGTTCATCCCACATATACCACTTCACCTCATGCAGAAACTTCTTCTTTTGAGCGGATGTCAAATCAAGAGGCATTATATTGCTGACGAGATAGTTTACAATATCTGCAAACCATGGTTCTTCCTCCTGAATTGCAAACAACTGCTCATCCGGAAAAGATTCATTGATTAACGTCCTATCTTGTGAAGTAGAATCGGGATTCTCCAACCTAGAGAGATGGTCGGCTACTTGATTCTCAGTACCTTTTCTATCTTTGATCTCTAACTCAAATTCCTGAAGTAAAAGCACCCAATGAATGAGTCTCGGCTTCGAATCCTTCTTAGAAACCAGATAGCGAATAGCTGCATGATCAGTGAATACTGTTACTTTCGTACCAAGCAGATAAGATCGAAATTTCTCAAAGCCAAAGACTATAGCCAAAAGCTCCTTCTCAGTAGTGGTGTAGTTCAATTGGGCACCATTTAAAGTCTTACTCGCATAGTAGACCACATGGAAGAGATTTTTCTTGCGCTGTCCCAGAACTGCACCTACCGCATAATCACTCGCATCACACATCATCTCAAATGGTTATGTCCAATCTGGTGCTGTAATAACTGGTGCAGTGATCAAACTCTTCTTGAGAGTCTCGAATGCTGCCAAACATTCATCATCAAATTTGAAAGGCACATCTTTCTCAAGCAAATTGCACAACGGCTTAGATATCTTTGAAAAGTCCTTGATGAATCGCCGATAAAAACCCGCATGACCAAGAAAACTACGGATTCCTTTCACAGAATTGGGTGGGGGAAGATTTTCAATGACTCCCACCTTGGCCTTGTCCACCTCCAGACCCTTGCTAGAGACCTTATGCCCAAGGATAATGCCTTCACGCACAATAAAATGACATTTCTCCCAATTAAGCACCAAATTAGTTTCCACGAATCTTTTGAGTACGGCGCGCAGATTATTCAAATATTCATCATATGAGTGTCCAAAGACGGAGAAGTCATCCATGAACACTTCGACGTTATTTCCAATCATGTCAGAGAATATAGCCATCATACATCTCTGAAAGGTGGCCGGGGCGCCACATAACCCAAACGAAACTCTACGAAAAGCAAATGTGCCAAATGGACAAGTGAAGGTAGTCTTTTCCTGATCCTCTGGTGCAATACAAATCTGATTATACCCGGAATAACCATCCAGAAGACAAAAATACTCATGACCCGCTAATCTGTCAAGCATTTGATCAATAAATGGAAGGGGGAAGTGATCCTTCCTTGTGGCTTTGTTCAATTTTCTATAATCCATGCATACTCTCCATCCTGTAACTGTTCGAGTAGGGATGAGCTCATTCTTTTCATTTGCGACCACAGTGATACCTCCCTTCTTAGGTACACATTGTACGGGGCTCACCCACGAGCTGTCAGAAATAGGATAAATGATGCCTGCATCTAGCCATTTCAGAATTTCTTTCTTCACCACCTCCTTCATGATGGGATTCAGTCTTCGTTGCTGTTCCACAGTTGGCTTACTACCTTCCTCTAGCAGAATTTTATGCATACAATATGAAGGACTGATCCCCTTGATGTCTGCTATGGTCCATCCTATAGCCGATTTGAATTCTCTCAAAATCCTTAATAGCTTGTCTTCCTCACTACCTGAAAGGTCAGCTGAAATAATAACAGGTAACGTAGATGAATCACCTAAAAAAGCATACCTCAAGTGTTCAGGTAATGGTTTGAGCTCCAAGGTAGGTGCTTCCTCTATTGATGGTTTGAGCTTCCCTTCAGCGTTCTTGAGGTCAGAAGTACCAAGAGATTCAAATGGTATGTCCAGCTTTCGCTTCCAGGGAGAAGCGTTCATATATTATAATTGCTCGTTGTTATCTTCATCATCACTGTCAAATTCCCCCACTAAGGCCTTTTCCAATGCATCAAACATTAGCATGTGCTCGAGTTCTGAAGTAACCGCGGAATCAATCACATCCACTTTTAAGCACTCCTCATCTTCTGTAGGGAATTTCATTGCCTTGAATACGTTGAAGGTCACATCCTGATCTTGGACCCGCATAGTAAGTTCCCCTTTTTGCACATCTATCAAGGTACGGCCAGTAGCCAAGAAAGGCCTCCCCAAGATTATGGGAATCTTCTTATCTTCCTCAAAATCCAGAATAACAAAATCTGCTGGAAAGAAGAGCTTATCCACCTTGACGAGCACATCCTCAACTATGCCCCTTGGGTAAGTAATGGAACGGTCCGCCAATTGTAGCGACATGTATGTGGGTTTTGGATCAGGCAGATCCAGCTTTTTAAAGATCGACAACGGCATCAGATTAATGCTTGCTCCCAAATCACAAAGGCACTTGTCAAAAGTTAGATTGCCAATGGTGCAAGGAATGGTGAAGCTTCCAGGATCTTTCAGTTTTGGTGGTAACTTTTGTTGCAGAACAGCGCTGCATTCTTCCGTGAGAGCAACGGTTTCAAGGTCATCCAGTTTCACCTTCCTTGAAAGAATAGTCTTCATAAACTTCGCATAACTAGGCATTTGTTCCAGAGCCTCAGCGAAAGGTATATTGATGTGAAGTTTCTTGAACACCTCCAGAAACTTCCCGAACTGTCTATCCAGCTTTTGTTGCTGCAATCTCTTAGGAAAAGGTGGTGGAGGATAGAGCTGTTTCTCCCCTGTATTAGCCTCAGGCAGAGTGTGTTCAACAGTAGTCTTCCTTGGTTCCGCCGCTTTCTCCTTTTTCTTAGATTCTTCATCTCTAACTTCAGCTTCGACTTCTTTTGCCTTTTCAGCATCAGCTACTTTTCCAGACCTTAAGGTAATAGCCTTGACTTGCTCTTTAGCTTCCTTCCTGCCTGGTACTTCCGTGTCACTGGGAAGAGTGCCAGGTTGACGATTGAGCACTGCATTGGCTAATTGACCAATTTGATTTTCCAAGGTCTTGATAGAAACCGCCTGACTCTTGCACAACAGCTTAAGTTCCTCAAAATCAGCACTAGTAGGTGCAGCTGCACTTCCCTGTTGAGGATATGATTGCCTTGTAGCATACTGCTGTGGTTGCTGGAATCCAGGTGGGTTAAACTGTTTACTCACTCCTTGCTGATATGGTGGCTGAATAGCATTCTGATTATTCCCCCAGCTGAAATTTGGATGATTTCTGTTATTAGGATGATAGGTCGCTGGCACAGGCTGCTGTTGTCGCTGATAATTATTCACATACTGAACAGATTCGTTGACAAGAGAACACTGATCCGTAGCATGAGAACCTGCACAAAGCTCACAAACCATAGCTATTTGATTAACTCCATACGTAGCCAGAGAATCAACCTTCATTGATAGCGCTTGGAGCTGGGCTGTAATAGCGGTGGCTGTATCAACTTCCAGAATACCTGCGACCTTGCCTGACGTCATCCTCTGAGTTGGGTTTTGATGCTCATTTGCAGCCATCGTCTCTATAAGATTATACGCCTCAGTATAGCTTTTAGCCCATAAGGCTCCTCCAGCTGCTGCATCGAGCATGGGCCGAGATTGGGCCCCCAAACCATTATAAAAACCAGTGATCACCATCCAATCCGGCATTCCATGATGTGGACATTTTCTTAACATTTCCTTGTAGCGTTCCCAAGCCTCGCACATAGATTCTGTAGGTTGCTGCGCAAACTGAGTAAGAGCACTCCTCATAGCAGCAGTCTTTGCCATTGGATAAAACTTTACCAGAAACTTTTGTGCAAGATCTTGCCACGTAGTGATGGACCCAGCTGGTTCAGAATGTAACCAGTCTTTAGCCTTATCCCTCAGTGAGAATGGGAAAAGCCTCAACTTGATAGCCTCATCAGTCACGCCATTATACTTAAAAGTGCTGCAGATCTCGACAAAATTCCTTATGTGCATGTTGGGATCTTCAGTTGCCGCTCCTCCAAAAGAAACAGAATTCTGCACCATCTGAATAGTGCCCAGCTTGATTTCAAAGGTGTTAGCTTGAATAGCCGGATGAAGGATGCTTGACTGAATGTCATCAATTTTAGGCCGAGAAAAATCCATAAGAGCTGGATCAGCTTGAACAATACGATCTCCCATGTTTACTGGTTCTTTCTGCTCAGTTCCTGAATCCGAATCCTCAAAATCTAACTTCTCCGGAATATCAAGAACTTCGTCTGTCTCCTCAGCTGTATCTAAAGTCCTCTTGCGAGCACGAGAACGAGTTTGTATAAACGCTTGCTAAAGTACCTGAAACACAACCGAAAAGAGTAAGTAACTACTACGTCCTAATCACTGAGTCCTAATGACCAATGATGGTAAGTACATAAACTAAACAAATACGCCGAGTCCCCGGCAGCGGCGCCAAAAACTTGTTAGGGCGAAAACACGCACTAATATTCACGCAAGTATACGCGTTCGCAAGTAATATAGAATACTTTCTAGTTCGTTCCCTCAGAGACTCAGACTAATTTATTGTCTAATTAAACTCACTCACCAATGTATGATTACTTCTCAATGTTAAGATAATAACACTTAAAATTGTTGATTAAATATTAACTATAATTAACTACTCAATTAACCACTTAACTAACACTTCAATTTATCAATAATAAAACACTCATGAGATCACAACTTCATTATTACTTCCTTCTATAGCCATTGTTATTACCTTTAGCATGTGACAGTAATGACATTAATCGAATAACACGAAACTGATAAAAGCCAACTTTCATTGTACTAATACCATTCTACCAAGCATCCACAATTAAGATAGAAGTTGAATAGTCATCAATTATGTTGAGTTCCTATATGTCTACAGAAATTGACAACACAACGATTTAAGCACAAGTTATCCCTTTTGATTACATAGGGCAAATAAAACTGTTAGAGTTACCCACTAATCATGCACAACGTACATGAACCTATGCTAGCATGGCAAGTTCTAAATCTCAAGATCCACCGTCGCTTCACACGAGATTAACACCCTATCTTATATGTTCGCGACGCACATAAGACGAATACGCACAACCAATACTAGATATCATGCAATCATCACACACTAAAGTATTAAACAATTAACTAAAGAATTCCATAATAAATCCGTTGTAACCCCATGATCATGATTAGCCCATAATAGAACTTATCGCCATCATGGGTTCATATGAAATCATGACAAACAACACAAGAAAATAATAACTATACTAATTATATTAAAACAGAGTACTTCACAAGAGTAAATAAGTCAAAGCAAGAAAACTAGCATCCAACGTTACAACGAAACAAGAATCACAAGAAAATATGCTTCCTCTTCGTTGCGGTGTGCTAAATCGGTCTTCTTCCTTATCTCCTTCGCTTCTTGCGTAAAACACAATCTAAAACATAATCCCCTTAATACTCTCCTTAATAATCTCTATGAAAACGTCTCAAATCTACCTATATAATAGTCCCATAAAACTCAGATTACATAGAAGTTGGAAGCCACACAGAAGTAGAAGTCTAAAATAATTCAGCTTTTTCCCCCGACCTTGCGCGGCCGCTCAGCATATCTGCGCGGGCGTGCAGGCTGCTGCGCGGCCGCTCAGCATTGCTGCGCGGGCGTGCAGGACCCTACTGGAAAAATTCCAAGCTTGCTCCGTTTCTTCGCCGTAATCTGCCCATTCCTTTCCTCTCGCAATGGTGAACACATGCCAAGGCTTATTCTTGATGATTCCTCCCCCGAAATGCAACTATTACCCTGAAATGCATAAACACTAGAAAAACGCATCAAATACACAAAATACTTGATTTCAAGACACCAATTTAAGCCATTTTAAGACGTTCTAAGTGGTATAAAATGCCACTTATCAACAGTGACTAAGAGGCCAGTGGCTACTGATGGACCTTAGGGAGGGCTGGGTGATTAGTCACCAATTTTGTAGGATAGCTAGTAGTAGATAGCATTCTTAGCCCTTCAGGGTGCCTCGGTATATGTATTTGTACTTCAGCAGTTAGGATGATGTAGTGATGTATTGTATTCAAAACTATGTATAGATTTGGTTGGTGTTTGGTTTCCAAGATGTATTCTGGGAGACCCTATGATATATATCTAGCAGTTTTTAAATTGTCTACCATATTATCGCACTTGATAAACGTATGCTAGATAATTATTAACATGCTTTATTGAAAATAAGAATTTTTCAAAGCGAGAGTTTTATTAATTGCTCTTATTCTTGATTTATAGAGAATATTCTTTACCATGGGAAAATTATCTTTTAAAATTATTTCACTCACAAATCACAAAAGTGATCTCATAAAATTTCTAAAAATTGAAGTTATTTTATGGTACAACTTTTGTAATTTTCAAAATTTTATTTTATTTTATATAAGTAATTCTTTGAAAATAGTTGTTTAGTAATTAACAATTTACATGAATACCTTTGCATGCAAATACCCACCAATTCAACTTGAAGGGCTAAAAAGACAATTCATACCCTACTAACTCTCTTTTATCCACCAAAAGACCAAACTAACCTTGCATGCATTTTTGCTTAGCTTTTGGAGAAAGGCACTCTTGTAAATTCTAAACTCCACTCACATTTAGTCAAAGCAAAACCATAAAACAAGCACAAGTTGTCATGATCATTTCATTTTTCACTCCACACTCCACCCTCACCTCACTCTCTCCTCTCTCTCTCTTCTCTTCCCTCTCGGCTAAACCCATTCCCCCATCCTTTTCCATTTTTTCTTCAACAAATCATTGCCATTCTAGTGTAATTTCACTACTCATTAATATAAAATATACTTTCCAAGAAGTTCCATGCTTAGGAGATGAAGTTTAATGCTTGCATGTCTTGTTTTTATATGATCTCCAAGGAGAAACTCTTAATTCATATGGATTAAAGAGTTCTCCATGATAAGCTCATTACTAGTTGCATCCTCCCAAAAGGATGTGACTATTGAAAAAAGCTCTCAACCAAGAGCACAGGCCAAAAGGGTAAGGGACACAAACTCACCCCAAACTTACACTAGAAAGAAGAAATCAAAGACCCTTGGGGATGCACAGGGTTCATACACTGTGCAAACTGGTGCTAAAGACACAGTCACTGCACCTTCTCAAAGTCAGGTTGATGTGGCTCCAATAAATGTGGAGTCACAGCCAAAATCTTTAATAATAGAAGCACCTGAAACACCAAATTCTCCCACACACTCCTTGGATGTTGACATGATAAACACATCACTTCCAAATCCTCCATCTTTAACTCTCTCGGAGAAGCCAAAAATCCAAGCAAGTGAGCATCATCGTCTAGATGATTTGTTGGCTCACTTGCCATTTCTTTGTAAAACTGTTGAGACAACTGTGCCAAAATTCTCATCAATCTGCACAGAGTCCACAATAGTTTCCACTCCAAACTCATTCATTTCTACTCACTCGATGGATATTATTCATCCATCGAGTAGTGATTGTATCCCGACGGATATGCTTAACAGCAGTTATCCATCGGATAGTCAAACTGCTAACCCGGCAGATATTCCTTATCTATCAAGTGTCTCTGCACAGCTTCAAATTTCATCAATTATTACAAGTGTAGAAGACTTAGTGGTAGTGCAATCACTCCTAGGATTGAGGGAAGGGAGTGAAATGAGTGAGAGTCTGGGTTGCTCCCAGGAAAAAGGAGAGGAAAAGAGTGAACAAATACAATCCATTTCTTCAGGATTGGCAAAAGGTGAGGAGTCCCACCTTAGATGGTGAAGGTGAGGGTGTGAGGGTGGGGAGCCAAGGTGAGACCTTGATGCAACAAAAGAGAGATCAAGAGAGAAATGCAGGTACAAGAGTGATAAGGAAGGAAACCATTGCAAGTGAGTCAATGAATGTCAATGATGCAGAAAGGGAAAGGCTATTTCAGCAAGAATATCAAGCTGTTATAGATTCTATTTCCCTGAATGCTGAGACATTTACTCACCCTATGACAGCTTACCAAACTCTAGTTGTACAGGGCAATGAGGAGGCTGAAAGATTGCTGAACTTGGTGCATACTACACAATCCTTACAAAGAGCAAATGATGCAATCACTGCTATGCCTTCCAACATTGGCAGTGATTTTGAACTGGATGAAGCTTCTTTTGGGGATGCTGATGGGGATGAAGAGGAAGACAACATGGACATAGGGGAAATGCAGTTGTTCCTTCCTGGATGCTTACAAAAGAATATTCCTACTCACATCTCCAAACAACTCTATTCAAGCTAATTCATGACACCCAAGCAGCCATTCAGGCATCTTCCAATGCTAGCACAAAGAAGCTACTCACAGAACATCTTGAACCACTCCAGCTGCATAAAATTCAAGCCCTCCAACAAAGTCAGAGTGTGGATGCAATCAAGCAGGAAATTTCTGAATTCAAGCAAGATGTTATAGAAAGGATGGATGCTAGACTCCCTGCAACCACCATGACAGAAATTGCTCAAAAGCTAAGGAAGGAGGCTGATCTTAATAGGAAAGTTGAGGCCATTGACTTAAGACTGCCTGCTGTAGAGAAGTCAATGGCCAAGATACTCACCAATCAAGAAGCTCAGACTACACTTCTTCAACAGTTGGTGGTTGTTCAACTCCCTCCCACACAACTTGATGATAACAAAAAGGGGGAGAAAGGCTCAAGTGAGGGGGAGAAGCAGCTTAACATTCAAGTTAGCCCAGTAATTGTTCCCACAATTACTTTTACTAAGCCACCAATTAAGGACAACATTGATCTGATAAATGAAGCAACAACCACATTGAGAGCAGCTGAAAAGAAACAGTTAAGCCCAAT
Organism: Apium graveolens; assembly: GCF_009905375.1. NCBI lineage: Eukaryota > Viridiplantae > Streptophyta > Magnoliopsida > Apiales > Apiaceae > Apium > Apium graveolens. Next base: position 134,837,943 of record NC_133653.1, on the reverse strand, counting down.
CAACTGGGACAAAATTGATGAGGATATACAAAAGAGGTTTGGGTTAGTAAAGAAGCCAGAAAAATCAACCATTCATCACTCTCAAGTCAGGCGAATCTCTATGAATGAAATGAGCAAGAATAATCTGGAAAGAGGACAGCCATCCTGCATCAAATCTCCAAAGGCTAAGCTAATTTTGAAGCCAAAGGTGAACTATCCAAAGTCTTCACTAAAGAACCCCTTGGACACAGTGTATGAGACACCAAAGCCTGATGAAAAGAAGCTGTTGGCCAGGTCTATAGCATTCTACAAGGATCCAGCTGATTCAGCATTGAAAAGAAGAATTGCTAAAGTTTTTTGGGAATGGTAAGGAAATTTGTGTAGTGGCTGGACACCCTCAATTTGTTGAAGCAAAGTGAAAAGAAAAGGCAAGATTGAAGCAAGAAAAGAAGCAAGCTGATCTAGATGCTAAAAAGGTCAAACAAAAGAAGGAGCAAGCTGTTATCCTGGCCAAGTTGCAAGCTGTGAAACCCACACAACAAATTTCCGAATAACCATCTAAAATTGTTGAATCTCAAGATCATGTAATGCAAAATGAACCTCCATAGTTAAAGAAGCCAAGGTACAAGCAAAGAATCAAGAGAAAATTGGATTTCAGTGATGAGGAGATGGAAGGATACTTTCCCAAAAAGTCTATCTCTATAACAACACAAACATCCATGCCCTCTGTGGCACATGAAGAATTCAAGATAGATCCATCCAAGAATTTCCATGGTGAACCTATCATTCCAAAGGATAAACCAATAGACTGGTATAGTCTGCCAATACCTGAACTCAATCTAACTCACTTCATGAAGCCAAAGAAGACAAAGACCAGAGTAGTCAAAAAAGTGAAGCCCTCAACTCTCAGATCCAAGTTCCTAACCAAAGCTCAAACCAAAGTCAACAAGGGAGACATCATGTTCATCTGTGACATCAAGGAATTCTCAGATTTAAACCTCTATCTAGATGAACTGGAAGAAGTTAAAGGGATTGATGCTTACATGAATCTACCTGAAAGGTTAGTATTCAAGTACAAGGGAGGAAAAGAGATACAGTGGCCACTTCACAGGATCCTTCAAGAAAGCCAATATGTGCTGATAAAGGTTTATTCATCCTTCAAGAAGAACTTTGGATTAAATGTTACAGCTAGAAGACTTATTCTAAAGAAGATTGAAGAACTGAGGAGTATTAGAGCCAAAGATGCACTCCCAAATACTCTAACTATTTCTTGCACAGGGAGTAGAGTGCATCTAACGCCCTACTGGCTGATGGAATTCATGGATGATAAAGGAGTTAGAAGATTCTTCAGATTAGAAGACCAATTGAGCATCTCTAGCAATGAGACTCTTTTGGAAATGCAAGAAATGCTAAATCTCTCAGAATCTGATGAACTGGAATTCCACATACAGCTCCAAAATTAGATAGAAAAAAATAACAGAAAGCTTGGAAAGAGATCCAGATCTTCAAGGAAATAGATTAATCTGCTCAGGCTAGAGGAGCATCTTGAAAATGACTGTGAGTAAATCTTTGTACATTTTGTTAATTGAAGTAACTTACAGTTTTATCTACCTCCATTTAAATTTGTATTTTTAGGGTGTTTTATTATCATCAAGTTTCTCTTAGTTTATGGCTACAATTCTAGTAGACATAAATTGGGGGATATTGTTGTGAATATGTTGTAAGCTTAATGACTTCATTAATAAAACACCTTAGTAGATTTAACTTAGTAAAAAATGTAGCACTCGACGGATAAAGAATATAGTCCCGACGGATGACTCAATATAGTCCTGACGGATGATGATTTGTTATCCATCGAGTGAGTAGCTTGTGTAATAATAAGTCATGAAGCACATTTCTGCAAACACCTTTGTTTAGATTCTATAGTAGCATAAAAGTCATGTTGACTTTAATTAGATATGCAGAATAGGTTGATTAATTGTACATAGATGATGTCTTGTAATTCTGCATAAATGAAATGAAGTCAAGTGCCAAATAGCTACCCGACGGATAAACAACAATGCTACTCGACGGATGATCAACAAGGCAACCCGACGGATAATCATGTACCCAACGAATAATCAATTCAAACATCTGTTGACAGTGACAACACAGTCACATGCGTCGAGTGTATTCAAAAGGAATGTGGAAGCCTATTCAACTGGGTTTTTTTTAGAACAAAGAAGCATTGCCATTTCCATGCTATTATGGAGATATTCAAAGATGTTGGAATAGAGTAGTGAAGCAGCATAATATTAGACTTGATAGGTTTTGTTTTATTATCTTATCTTATTACTGTGTAATCTTGGTGATATATAAACCAAGAGTAGCAATAAGAATAACAACAAGACTAAGCAATACATTTTCTTTGTGAAATAATTGTAAGCTGTATCCTTAGTATTTCTCTGTAAGTTTAGTTGTTTTTATTGTTGACAGAAGCTGTGAACTATTCAAGCTTCACAGGGTTCTCTTGATATATATATATATATATATATATATCTGGTGGATACATTCAAATCCACCAGAAAGTTTTAAAGACTTGTGTTTTTATTACTTTGTGTTTTGATTTAACTAACTCTTATTCCGCACTTAGCAAATCAAACACACACACACACACATATATATATATATTATTAAGATAGAACATTTTGTAATTCAGAAAAAGGTTCAAGAATTCCATTCAACCCCCTTCTGTAATTCTTGTTGCATTGTTAGGGACTAACAAGTATCAGCTAATCCATATGTTAATCCGTCATAGAGAAATAAAATCAATTTCTCCTTTAGATTATCCTTATCATGAGCATCTATCACAATTTGAGCAGACAACACTTTGTCAATGTGCTTTTTTTTATTTGTTCATATGGTTTGTTTGTCAACATAAAAGGATCTCTTAGAGTAACTTCTACTCCTGTTTGTATCTTCTCTTCATCAGAACCTAATCCAGCTTTATCTCTAGGTTGCTTGGATCTTAACCCAAATATTGCGAGTTGATTCATCATAAGATTGGATTTTGGTTCAACTGGAGTAGCTTTCTTCCATAACAGCTTCTTCTTATAAGCAATTGTCATATTTTCCAAATTAACTTGATTAGAATTTTCTGTTTCTTCTGTAGCTTGCTGTTCTTCATCCTGAACAACTTGAGTAGTGTCAGAGGTTGTTTTAGATTCTTCAATTATCTTTCTTCTCTTCAGAATTTTAACAGTTTCATCATCTATCAAATCATCATCATGCATTGTAGTTTGATAGACTGGAATGGAAGAACTTATCTTTTTCTCAATCTTTAAAGGTTCACTAACCTTTTCTTTTCCTTTTGACTTAGGATCAATCTCAGTTTGTGATCTAGTCTTGAAATTTGAAGTCTCAGAATTTGATTTTTCCCTGATCATAATGCCTTTTTCCTTAGGCCTTGGAGGTTTCTTTGCATCAGAAGCTTTAGACTTAAGATTTGTCTTCTCAGCTGCAAATCTAGCTTCTTCCTCTTTGAGAGTTTCCAAATCCATTCCTGGATTTTGTTTCAGAAATAATCTTCTAGTTATCTCCTCATCAAGTGTCTGGATTTTAGGATTTTTGTAATAAACAGTAGTCTGCTTCCCTTTTAGCTTTCATAGTTTGTAAAAACTACTCAGAGACTTTAGATCCTGACTGAATCAGAATATCAAAACTTGACATCAGACTTTGCTTATCAGAACTTGACTTTAGACTTTTAGCATTCACAGCATCAGAACTTGACTTGTTATGAGTAGAAGATTTTCCTTGAACTTTTCCTTGACCTCTGCTCTTATTAGAGTTTCCCTGGTCATCACCTTTATCATCCTTCTTCTTCAGTATTTGAGTAGGTGAGCATTTGGACTTAACTACCTTCTCCCCCTTTTTGGCATCATCAGGAAGTAAGAGAGAAAGAAGAAGTTCAATTGAATATTGGATTTCTTCCAATTGAGCTTTCTGAGAAACTTGGTTAGCCAGGACCTCATCAATTTGGGCCTGTTGCTTCTCTTGAATCTTCTCAATGGCTTCAACTTTCTCAAGAGTAGGTCTAATATATATGTTCTTGTCAAGCTTGATCTGTAGATCTAGTTTATCAACATGTTCCTTTAGTGTAACGCCCCAAATCTGGGGTTAAGATTTGGTGTCACGAAACAATCTTTACATAAAATAAAAGAATATTCAATTAACCCCTTTTATCCGGATCGTTTACAGGTTATGGTATGAAACAAGAATCTAATCTTCCACTATTTACAACTAAAATACGAACGTAAATACCTTCGAACCACTGCTCTTATCATAATCTTCTAACTTCTTCAACCTCTCGCAGCAGAAATTTTTCTAACTTCTGTTGTCTATCAAAGCTATTCGCTTCTATCCTTATCTGTTTCTGGCAGAAATAAGAATTGACAAATCAAGAGTGAGCCAAAAATGCCCAGTAAGTATATATTTTAAGTTTCAAACATTAATATCAAAAGAAAACTTTCGGACAAAATCTTAAAACCAATTTGATTTGCATTACTATAAATCACATAGGGAATAACGACATTTTTGTAAGAGTTTCAGAGATCGCTTGTTTTCAAAATAGCTTCTGGTAACATTTCATACTTGAGAAACAAAAGCAATAACTATTCATAAAATGATGTTCAAGAAATTCCTAACTATTCAGTATCCATCATTATCGACTAAGTTGCCATGGACTTAGCCTGCTAAACCAGCCTGACAAGGACGGGTTGAATAATTAAGAAAATCTCAATTCATTCAAGATTCTAACTATCACTGAGCAACTAATGCTGCAGCAACAATCTGAACCTCGAATTTATTTAGAAACATTGAAATTTTCCGAAACTGAGTACTAAAAAAGAATAACTTTAATCCATAATCCTATTTTTTTCGAGAAGGAATGCCATTAATGGCGATCAACAATAAATTAGACTGGACACTAGTTCACACTTATACCCTGCTGATCAGTCAGGATACAGTGTAGATCTATACCTACCTGTATAGATCCAGTAGGGTGCCCAGGCACTACGGCCCATCTCAAGGCACCGATTATGTTTCGGTCCTTAGGATTAAGTAAAACTTAATCCCCAAAGTATCACTATCCAGCCCGTAGAGTGTTTTGATGTCAAATCATTTTGAAGTCAAAACTTCCCAATTCAGGGTTCGCAAATAACCCAAAAGAATGGGTATCTGCTCAAGAGAGCAATCGAATTATAGAATCAAGAATAAAAGAACATGCATAATCAGAGTAATTGCAGCAAAATGTAAAATATTTAACTATTCTGAACTTAGAATAGGAGCGAATAAATATTTGCAGTATTTAAAAGAAAATTCAAGAATACTTGCAGTATTAAAAAGAAAGTTCGGGAATACGTGCAGTATTTAAAAGAAAATCCAGAATACTTGCCTCAATAAGCTTTAACCGCTATTGACTTTGGTTCAACTTTGATCGTTCGTCTTTATCGTCAAACTACTATCCTATTCTGGATACGATCCCAACATTCAGACCCTTCAGTTGTTGATCTCGACTTCTAATCACTAGATCATTTCTAGTCCGATGTCAAATCTCGGGTCTTCCGTCTAAAACCTACAGGGTTGAAATACCCTAATTCAGATAACCGCTTAAGGTTAACATCAAATCATTATCCTATTCTACCCATACGATTTCATAACCGAATTTATATTTATATGTATTATCGAAATACACATAGCAATTATGGTTCACATCTTCGAAACTCGGTTCGGTATTTAATTTTGGAAAATATGTATATTTGTCATTTTGAAAAAAATAGGGTAATCGATTATTCACAAAATATCTTGTTACGTCACGCAAATCGGTTTTATAAAGTTCAATTATATCCTCGTTTGACGTTTCCGATAATTACAGGTTACGTTTTCGTATTTTCGGAATTAATTTCCCCCGAAAATCGGGCAGCGTTTCCTCTATTTATCGGCCTGCCCGTCGAATCATTTCGACGTCAAATTCACAACACAACAACAACCAATAATCGCAATCATCCAATTCACAACCAATTACCAATTCCAACCACCGATATGAATTTAATTACTAACAATCATTTATTATTATTCATTTTTCGTCGAAATTTATTTCACAAACTAATTTTAATTTTTATTTATTTATAATTTTGGACTCAGATTAAAATCATCACGGTCCACCGTCGGCTCACCGATGCTCATCGCCGACGGCGGTAAAATTCGCGGGTTCCCGATAATTCGGGTCTCCTACACAAATTCCACCAATTACCCGTATTAATTTTCTGCATAAAAAATGTTATTATTATTATTATTTTCATTATCCATTTATAATCAATTTATTACAGCAGAAAATTAATGAAAAATTAATAAAACAAAATCCCACAAAACAGCCGAACCAAAGTAGTCAAATACGGAACAGCACGCGCGTATGCGCAACACCAAACCACTGGCCGCCTCACCGGAGAAGTCCGGCGGCAACCGGAACAAAGAAAGAAAACGCAGGCAGCATAAACAGGGAACGAACAGGGCACACACGCCGCACGTGTACACCAACAAAGCCGCCACCACCTCGCCAGAACCCGACAAAGGGCGGCGGCACCGATCATGACATCATACACACACAACCATACACTGAAACACGCACACACACACATATAACACACACACACACTCACACGTATATAATATATATATATACATATGTAAGCAATCAGCAAAATCAAGCCAGCATCGCCGGAAACGAACCAGAAAAAAAATGGTGCGGCGGCCAGAAACCCAACACCGACGAAGAAGAAGAAATAGAGAAAGAAGAAAATCGAGAGAGAAGGGAGGGAGAGATGACAGAGAGTGAGAGAGATTGAGGAGAGATCGAGAGAGATTTGGGAGAGGTTAGAGAGAGATAACAGAGAGATGAGAGATTGAGTGACAGAGATAGAGGCGGTGGAGTGGTTGTGTGTGGTTTTTTTTTATTCTCCTTTTATTATATTTTTATTTTTTTCTTTCGTTGAAATCCTGGTTCGAACCGCAATTAACGACCCGTAAATAAATAATCTACGAGTAATAATAATTCAAAATTTATCCGAACCTATTTAAAAATTCTCGAGATAATTAAAATTAATCATCATAAAAAAAAGTTTGTGATTTTAAAAATTATTTTTGAAACGCGCATTTGACCTGTATTTTACAGTTTTAATGAATACACGAGCGACTAAATAAAAGCCAGAATATTTTCGAAATAATTTTAAAATTCTTAAAATATTCAAAACTTAATAAAATAAAATTTCCATGATTTTTGAGATAATCTGGAATTTAATACGGATTTTACAAGTAAATGAAATCAGAAAATCATTTAAAGATAATTAATGAATAAAATATTGATTTCTAAATTTTATAAACTTCTAAAAATAATAAATAAAATTATAAAATAACAAAAATAATTTTAGGAGCAATTTTAGCATTTATGAGAATAAGTATTCAATAAAAATCATTTTACAATGAATTAAATTCATACAGCTCAATGATTAATTATAAAATTAACCTTTGCAAACTGTAGTTCTCCTAATCATGTGATAGACAATTGCCCTGAAATTGAACAAGTCAATGCCATCTTTCAACCTAGAGTTAGGAATGATCCATATGCACCCACATACAATCCTGATTGGAAGAATCACCAAAATTTCTCATGGAACCAAGGTCAATACAATCAGCATAATCAAAATTCTCAACCATCTTTCAAAAGCCCAATGTAGGTCCATACCCAGCTCAAAATCCCAATTCATATTCTCCTCAAAATCTTGGTCATTATCCTAACTCAATCCCCTTAAATCCCCCTGGTTTTAGTGAATCTGATAAGAAATTGAATTCCATTGAAAAAAGTATGGATGCTTTACTTAAATCTCAACAATCTTTCATGCAAGCTATGACCCAAGATTGGAAGTTGCTAAATTCAAACACACAAGCCATATCTAAGCTAGTGGTTCAAGTTAGTTAATTGGAAAACACAATCAGTGAGAGAGAAAAAAATCGTGTCCCTAGTCAACCCGAGGTTAATCCTAAATTTCATCAAAACCAAAAGTCTCATGAAAATATGAACTTTGTCATCTCTCTAATATCTGGTAATCAATTCAACAATCATGCTGGTGTAATACTCAACAGGAAGATAAGATAACATCTTAACCAAATCCTCTACTCTTGAATCCTAGTCTTCCACAATCTTAAAATCCTGAAACTTCTCAATATAATAAATCATCACCATCCAAAGAACCAACTTCAAAACCAAAATTTGATGTGTCTAGTGAAAAAGTCTTTAATCCCAAAGCCCCGTATCCTCAAATATTTATCTCAAACAAACAATCTGCTCAGTTAGATAAGATTTTGGAAGTCTTTAAGCAATTTAAGATCAACATTCCTCTTTTAGATACAATCAAGATCAACATTCCTCTTTTAGATGCAATTCCACAAGTTCCCTCTTATGCTAAGTGTCTAAAAGATTTGTGTACTCATAAAAGAACTACTCATGTTCCTAAGAAACTTTCCTAACTTCTCATGTTAGTTCTATATTGTCAAATCAAATCCCTGTGAAGTATAAGGATCATAGTTGTCCTACCATCTCTTGTGTCATAGGTAATACCTTCATTGATAAAGCTTTACTCAATTTAGGAGCTAGTGTGAATCTTCTTCCATTATCTGTCTATCAATCTTTGGGTTTAGGTGAACTTGAAAAGACTAGTATCACCCTTCAATTAGCTGACCGTTCTGTCAAAACTTCAAAGGGTATAGTTGAAGATTTTTTTGATAAAAATTGGCGATTTTATCTTTCCGGTTGATTTCGTTGTTCCAGAAACTGAACCAGTCAAAAAATCTCAAAAATCAAATCCCCATCTTTTTAGGACGGCCCTTTGTTTCCACCTCTAATGCCTTGATTAACTGTCGAAATGGTTCGATGAAACTCATATTTAGGAATATGTCGATAGATCGGAATATCTTTAATGTTGAAAATCAACCTAATGAGCTTTTTGAACAACTTGTAGGAGTTAATTTGATAAATAAGGTTGTGTCTTGGTCGAATCTTAAGGATAGTGTAATTGAGTCTCTTCTTGAGGAAGATTTTTTTCATGAGTATGAGAGCGATAAAGAACTTCATGAGTTATATAAGAATTTCACTTGTGATGAGATGTTTGAGGAATTGAATGCCATTTGTTCTAATCATGAAACCCAACTTGAGGATAGTTCTTTTCACCCTAGAGCCATTGTTAAGACTTCTATTGGTGAGCCACCCACTCTTGATCCTATTATTTCATTTTCTACTCTTGAACAATCCTTGGTAGTTAATAATGAAACTCATAATGTTCTTATTTCTAGTAGCAAAGTTCATAACCAAGAATTTCAAGTCATTAATTTGCTTAAACAACATAAAGAAGCGTCTAATTGGTCCATGAATGATGTTAGTGCCATGAGTTTTATTTTAATCCATAGTCTTATCTCTCTAGTGGATAATGTTGTTCTTATGGGTGAGTTTCACACATGTATTGATTGTGTTACGAATGTAGTTTTCCCACGCTTTAACAAATGTTTTTTGTGTGTGTCTCCCATAATAAAGTGTAGGTATGAGAGAGTAATTATATATGTGTGAGTGAATGTGTGTATGTTTGTGTTATAAGTAATTATGATTGTCCGTCATGCCCTGATCAGGTATTCTCGTCCTTTTACTTTGTCATTTTTTTATCATTTGTATACATTGAGGACAATGCATGATTTAGGTATGGGGAGGGTTTTAATAGTACTTATATATAAAAAATCCAAAAAAATTGAAAAAAATAAACAAATCCAAAAAAACAAAGATATTTTAGCTAAGTTGTCCTGTCCACTCTTGTACTTTAATACTAGTTGGTGTTAGTAGTTTTTTAAAACTTATATATATGTAATACCTTGAGATGATTTGAACGTAGCTGAGTAAGGTTGTCTTCATGAAACTCGTGTCGAACGAATTTTTGCTTAAGAGTCCAAGATGACATATTTGCACAAGGTCTTTATAGGATTAGGAAAGTTTTTGATATCTGAGACAGAGTCCACATGTTGAAACAATGTCGAATCAAATTTTTGTGAAAAAAAAGATGCTTGAATAAACTACTCCAATACCCAGTTTTCCTCACAAATAAAAAAAATTGAGATGATGGGCACAAGTAGTATATTGACTAGTATTATTTTGTGGCCTTTGTTACTCGAGTAATTAAGTCCGTAGGGGTATTTCAAAACCTAGTGCCCTAAGACCATCTGCTTTGGGAGTCGTTGGCCCAAAGCTCGCTACATGGGTAACATAGAAATCCTAAGAAAATGGACATTGCACAGTCAATTAGAAAAAAAAAAGAAAATAAATTGTGAATTTTGGCTAAATACTTGTTTTGATAGAGATTGGGTCCGTCCAATATTGGTTGAAAAAGAGAAAATGTACTTACTTAATTGATTCTTCAGAGACCTACTTTCACGACACACCTTGGGATTTTCTGTAAACGTTCAGAGTCAATATAAGTGAATTGTAGATACCTATATATTGGCTATAAATATAAGAGTCTTAAAGGCATGTATTTTCCTAAAAATTTTCGTGTTGACACCGATAAATGTTATTCTTGATAGAGTTTGGACACTTGCTAGAGTATTTCACAGATTTTATGGGCATATCTTCTGTAAAACCTAAGGAGACAACACTCCTCTTATAGAGATCGTCTATGAGTGTAACGGGTTGATAAACCTAAAATATCCCGTCATGCCTATAAAAAGGAGCATAGCACTTTTCTTAGTTAACATTTTCTTTTTGATTTTTCTCGAGGACGAGGAAAAGATGTGTATGAGGGCATTTGATAGGTCCATATTATTGCATATTATTAATACCTATTTTATGTCCATTTTTCTAATTTTATTAATAAATAAATAGTTTTTACTTTGTTTTGTAGGAAAATAAATAAAATTAGAATTTGAGTTGGAAAAGGTGCAAATAAGGAAGGAGGTGGACTATTCTAGAAGTCAAAGGAATTGGAAGATAAATAGATTACTTGTTGGAGAAGAAGAAGGATTTACTTTAAGAATCCTACTTGTATTCCAAGACCTAAACCCTCATACTTTCCCTGTATATATGGGTCTCCCCTCTTGTATTTTAGACACCCAAGACAACCCAACACACCCCCAAGACACCCAATTAGTTATTTTTTTGTTCATCTTTTTTATCATGTGTAGCTAAATTTGTTCCCTAGGATGAAGATGAAGTTAATTTAATTACTTTGATACTTTCTCGTTCCTATTATTTGATTCTCATGATTTTTCTTGGTGCTTGATTATTTAATTGACAAAGTGATTTTGATATATTATTGTAACCGTATTTATTTTTTATAGCCTATGCTTGCTTCATAAAGTTTTGATGGGTTATTGTTAAATAACAAGTTTCATAGTATATGCTTGTCTTGTTAATTAAAATTTATTCGTGAAGAAAAGAGAATTTATTTTAGGGCGAGTTGATATTAATTATGATTAATTAACGGATTCTGATTTCTAGATTTTCCATATTATTTGATCTATTTTCTAAATAGGTTAATTCAAACTCTTCTCAAATCTTATTGTCTAGTTCGCTTGATTTAAATTGTTAGGGTTTTGAAAATTCATAGTCTCTGTGGATCGACCCGTATTTGCTACAATTAACCGTTGTGCACTTGCAATTATTTTTACATATCACTTATTCCTATATCTGATACAAGTTCTTGATATACTGAACCTACAACTTTCATTCAAGTTCATTACAAATCAATTACTGTTCTTTCGATAATTTCTTTACAATAATTCTAATTATCCTAGAATATTGACTACCTCTCTTCATAACAATTGATTACATTTTATTTATACCTAGATAAAACTCGTGATGTTGGGATGACATCAAAGCATGCCAATTGTTCCGGATGCTTATCTTATAAACTGGATGGTTACGAGTAGGGCCAGGGATGGACTGGACCCATTATTTAATAATGGAGGCCAGAAATGGGCCCGGGTACCTCGATATGATGTGGGTCTATGCAAATGGCATAGGTCTGTACTGTATCTGACTAATCAACAGGTAAAGTACTGTGTGTTAACATATATAATGATATTATATTATTGGATAGTTCCATTATTATAATAGTTTCCTTATTAGGATATTTTTCTTCTATTATGTTTTGTTGTTGGCTATATAAGCCCATTTTCTATTATAATTAAGAACAAGTCGTATCATAATAAAACCTACTTTTATATCTCTTATCTCTATACTTTATCATGGTATCAAGAGCTATGGTTCGATCCGGGATAGGTTGATGATGATTTATATCGCGTTGGGTTCAACTTCCATATGTTGGGTTTAAAATATGTGTTATGATTATTGTTTTTTCTCGTCTTTTTCTTAATCAAATCATTTTTTTCCTTGAATATTTTGAATTTTAATCATGATTATTTTTTTCTTCTTCTATTTGGTTGGATTTCTCATGGGTACTTGATTTTGGTTGAATTTTTTTCTTTTCTGCTTCTTTTAATTGGGACTCTCGTACAACTTTTCTGCTGGTTTTGGTTGTAACTCTCATATAGTTTTGTTGGTTGGAACTTTAATACACACTCTCAGTCTCGCTTTGATGATATTGACTCCTTGATAATATTATTTTTTTCTTTCTTTCCCTCTCATCTTCCTTTCTTTTTCTCATGTTGATGATGGGGGTAGCCCTAGACACATCTCTATACTTCTCCTCCTTTTATTTTATTTTATCTGATGTTCTAGGAACATTGGCTGTTTGTGGGATTGGTGTAGGTTATTTGGTGCTCGGACATTGGTTTAGTATATTTGGTGCTTTAGGCACATTGTGTAACGCCTTCCAGACCCAGGGTATAAGTCTGGGGGTTACTAGCTAATCTTCATATCTGTAAAATCTGTATGGTAATTAAGCAGATATATACATATATAACCCCTTTAACACTAACCAGGACCTTTTTAGGTTGAAGTATGAAAACAAGAATCACTATCTAACTTTATTACAACCAAATTTAAATTCTTATAAACTCTCTTTATTACAACCCATCATCTAACAAGTTTTAAACTACTTTTCTCATTTATTCAAACACAGTCATTAACTATCTACACTACACCTGCTCAGGAAACTCAAAGCTTTCTTCCTGGATTGGGATCAACACCTTTGGTATGAGGGGGTCACGCGGCTTGACCCACTTCTTTACCACTCGAGGCCTGATAGGTTTTATTTTCCTTCTTAACTGAAAATAATAAGGTGAATAACAACAAGAAAATGGGTGAGCCATAAGTTTCTTAACAAGTCCGCAATATATCAATAGTGTTATAGTAAGTTAAATGAACCGGTAACTTGATTACGACAGCAAAGACATAACCTCGTAAGAAAAGAACGAAGGCCATTATTGGCAAATACAAACGAACTAAACCGGACACAAGTTCGCACCTATATCTTGCTGATCAGCCAGGATACAGTGTAGATCTATATCTCATTATATAGATCCATTCGGGTACCCAGGCTCCACGACCCAACTCAAAGATTCGGTTAAGTCCCGGTCCTTAGGATCAAGTGTATACTTAATCCCAATTGTCACTATCCAGTACAAAGAGGAGCAACCAGAACAATCAGTATACTTTAATATATTCCAACACCAGAATATATCAATATATTTGTATAGTTATTACAATATGAATAGAGGATTGAACGAATTAGGAGAAAATGAACTAAGGAATAATAATTGTGTATTAGTGTTTGTGAACAGGAATCAAAAGTGTGTAAGTGCAATAAGAATCTGAAGTAATTTTCACTATATTGTAATTAGAATAAGGGAAAACTTGCCTTTCACGCGATTTACTCCAATTACTTCACCGTCGTCTATCTCCGGCTTGACTCGCCTTTTTGGTTTCGCTTCTATCAAAAAAATAGACTTATTTAGTCATTCTGTATATCAATCTATTTCAAACCGACTCCATATAGCCCTTATCGTCTACCCATACGCGTATTACTAACCCGTATATCAAGTATTAACAGATAAGCCTCGATTAACCACGTACTACACATAAGCACATAAGTCACATAGCCATACTAGGTTTAAAATAATTTTTAGAATTGAAATCGACTCGCTATTTGCTTAACCGATCATTATCTCACTCGTTTCCTATTTTTTGGAATTTATCGGGCTCGTATTTATACGTGATACGACTTACAAGTAATTAAATATCGAAAGTCAACTAGTTCCTAAAAGAAATTAAGATTTAAAACTATTTTAATGAAAACAGATCATTATTATGAGTAAAAGGGCTTTCCTTTCGCTCGAATTGGATCAACGATTCAATTATTATTCGATAAATACAAAAAAATCAATTTATTATTCACTATAAATAATTATTATTAATTATTGAACCTTAAAAATATTTTTAAATAATTTTTTGGGAAAAATCAGAAATAAAAAAAATGATTTTTTCATAATTTTTGGAATTAAAATGAATTTGTTATGATTTATTAAAATTATTTGATTATTTATCAAAATAATTAATCATTTATAAATAAATAATTAATAAATAATAAATAACTAAAGAAATAAGTAAATCTGATTTTTAGAAAATATTTCAGAATTATTTATAATATAAAGCAATTAATTAAATAATTAATTAATCAATTTATAAAATACATAAAACTGATTTTATAATTAATAAAATGATAAAATTAATTTCTCTGAAACATTTGTCAGAAAAGGGAATCTGACAAAAACATATCAAAACCGGGTTTTAATCCGGGTTTTGATTCGGGTAAACGTGTTAGGACACAGGTCGGGTCTCCAAGAACACGCCGGAATCTTCCCAGATTCCGGTGACGTTCCCGGAGTCCGATGACCCTAAAAACCGGCCAAAAGAACATCGTTTGGCTTCGTTTTCACGGGGCTTTCATTCCTTGTTCAACTACAACTCGATTCCAACCGTCAAACAACCTAAATCATCCCCGAAATCAGTTCTCCGATCTAAACTCAAAGTTTTCCGGCCAACTATCGAATTCACAGATTTGTACATGAAATCACGAGGTTAATAGCGTAAATCAAAGTTTATTAACTATACAACAAAACTCCTAACATCTAATCAACCTCAGATTACTCAAACTTAAAAAAGATTAAATAAAAAATTCGAATAAACCCTAACAATCGAACTACTACTTACAGCTATCGTTCGATGAATTAACTATCACAAATCGATTATAAACTATCACGTAAATCTATTCAAATCATCAATTTCATCAGATAACCCCAGAATCAAAAAGACCCAAATCAGACATGAACCCTAGAAATCAAAAATCAAAATATACGAATTAAAACTTGAAATTGATATCAAAAACAGAAAGAACAGATCAAAATATTTGATTTGGATACTTGAATCACTTGATTTGGTGCAGAAATCAGTTCAAAATCCTCGTTTGATTCTTCGACCCGAATTCAAACCCGACCCGTTCTTCAAAGAATTTCAGAATTTTTACAAATTTTTATAATTAATTAATAATAATTAAAATAAAATTTAACTATTTATAGTAGGTAAAATAATACTCCTTATTAAAATTAAGGCCCTACTTATACATCTATTAAAATTAATTGACCTCTAATTTTATAATTTTTGAGTATAAAAATTTAATTTTTAAATATTTTATATATACAATATATATGCCAAAAATTCCCAAAAATTTTAAATAATTCAAAAATGAAAAAAATGGTATAAATAAAAGTCCTGTAATTTTATAAAAATAAAAATATGATTTTTGTGGGGTTTTTGATACCCAATGGGGCCCGGAAAAATCATTTTTCGCGAAACAAAAAAATTCATAAAATATCTAGATGTTCAAAATAATGCAATGGTACAAGCCGCTTTATGAAAAACAAGGCCAATTATTTTATTTGAAATATCAGCTATAAAATCATTGTTCGGGTAATATAACTATTGATACGAAGGCTGTAAATACGAAATAAAACATCCGAAAAATACCCTGAAATTACTCGGACAATACGAAATACACATAGCTCATAGAAGTTAGGGTTTTATAGCTAATTACACATAAATGACATATTAAAACATATAATTTATCATTAATATGATATTATACACACGTAATTTCCCAGGCGTTACACATTGGCCCTACGAGAGATTATTTAGTTTATTTGGTGACCTTTGAGGGATTAGTTTAGTTTATTTGGTGTTCCAACACATTAGCCTTTTGCGGAGATTGGTTTAGTTTACTTGGTGTTCTAGGCACATTGGTTTAGTTTATCTGGTACTCTAGGCATGCTGACCCTTCGAGGAATTTGATTAATTTTGGATATAATTTGAATTGGGATACAGTTTTTATCTAGCTGAGGATTGGATACAGTTTGTTGACTTGGATTCAGGTTTTTGGAGATTGTATTGGGTTGATTATGGAGTTTAGTTTTGGATTTGGATTCAATTTTGCATGCAGTTTTGATATTGTTTTCGATAGTTGCAGATTTGTTACTTTGGCGATTTGATTATTTTGTTTTCTCATGGGTTGCTTCATTTTTGACGATTTCTCTTTTGTTGCTACGTTCTCTTTTGTTGTTGCATTTTTGGATTCATTTGGAAGTTTTTGGTTTGTTTGGATTCGTAACTCTGTTTTTGGATTTGTTTGGATGCTCTTGAATTTGGTGTTGCAGCTTTGGATTTTTTGGTTACGTGGCTCCCTCTCTTGGTTGGAAAACTCCCGATTCAACATCGTGAGTTTAACGGGGGATGTTAACATATATAATGAAATTATATTATTAGATAGTTTCATTATTATAATAGTTTCCTTATTAGGATATTTTCCTTTTATTATGTTTGGTTGTTGGCTATATAAGCCTATTTTATATTATAATTAAGAACAAGTCGTAGCATAATAAAACCCTACTTTTATATCTCTTCTCTCTATACTTTATCACTGTGTTGGTTCTTGTGTCCAATCTAGTTTATTGTTGATCGCCGATAACGGCGTTCCTTATTCATTACAGATATATACAAATACTTATGGAAAGTACTTACCCATCCTATTCAGATTCACTTGATTTATCTTGCAACGCTCTATATATACATATTGTGGACTTGCGGAGCAATTCTGGCTCACACTTGTTGCTACTCACTTTTATCTTTCAGTAAAGTCCAAGAATGAAGCCAGTTTGTACTCGGATTGTAAAGAAGTGAGGAAAAGGTGGGACCCTCTGGCACCAAGAGTGCTAATCCCAATCTAGGAAGAGAGCTTTGAATTACCAGAGCAGGTTTGGTTTGGATAGTCCTTGTGCGTGTTTGAATAAAATGGAACTAGTTTTAAAACATGTTTAGACTATTGGGTTGTAGTAAATAAAGATGTTTGTAAGATTTTTCAAATTGAGAATGTGATAGAAGTAGTGTTGCTCTTGGTTTCATACCTTAACCTTAAAGATCCTGAGTAGTAGTATGAAGGGGTTAGATGTATGTTTATATAATTATGTTACAGGTAATTTATATTGATATGGAAAGTAACCCCCAGATCTAAATCCCGGATTCGGAGGGCATTACATCACATTTATATCGTAGTAAATTAAGACATAATAAATTATAATGGAAATAATCGATAGAACATAAACATTAATAATCCAAATATCTTAAACTAAAACATTATAGTGTTGTCTCTAGGGAACAAACACTAACAATCTCCTACTTGCACTAGATCTAATCACCCATGTATCTAATACTCATGGAACTAGTATGACCATCATGCTTTTGCTGTGACAAAGCCTTAGTCAGTGGGTCTGCAATATTATCATTACTATGCACTTTACATATATATCTAATTGATCGTTAATCTCATTAATAAAGTGATATCGCCTAAGTACATGCTCAAATAGTCTTCTTGTTATTTCAAAAGCATTAACATAATCGGCTTCCAATATAGAATCATCAATGTTCTTGCTGTGAACTATTCAAGCTAACATCACTTATATTTAGAAACACAAACCAGACATAGATACATAATCATTCTTGTATGTCCAAGAATTAGGTTCAAAAACTAGCATTAGTGTAACCCTTTACAACCAGTTTCCTATCTTCTCCATACACCAAAAATAAATCTTTGGTCCTCTTTAAGTACTTAAGATTATTCTTAAAAACTATCCAGTGACCCTCACCTGGATTAGACTGGCATCTGCTCATCATGCTCAAAGAATACAAAATATCTGGATAAATACATATCATTTCACACATTATAGATCCAATTGTTGAAGCATATGGAACTTTCTCAAACATCCCTTATCATCAAATGATTTAGGGGGCAATTATCCTTTGAGATCACTATCCCATAAGACATCAAAACATGTCCTATCTTTGCCTTCTACATTATAAATTATGTAATACTTTATCAGTGTATGTACTCTTCCTAGGTCGATTGATCTCCTCAATCTATCTTTATAGATCTTGATCCCTAATATATAGGTAGCATCGCCTAAGTTTTTCATCGAGAAACTATTTCTCAACCAAGTCTTAATAGCCTGTAGAGAAGGTATGTCATTCCCTATTTGTTATATGTCATCTACATATAATACTAGGAATGTCATATGGTTTCTACTAACCTTCTTTTGAACACATAGTTCATCTTCATTTTAAATAAATCCGAACTCTTTGATTATTTTTTCAAAATGAATATTCCATCTCTTTGAGGCTTGCTCTAATCTATAAATAGATAGAAGCAACTTACATACCATCTTAGCAAACTTTGGATCGACAAAACCCTCAACTTGTATCATATATACATCCTCTTCAAGGCTCCCATATAAGAAAATGGTTTTCACATCCATTTGCAAAATCTCATAGTCAAAGTAAGCATCCATTGCTAGAAAAATCCTGATGGACTTGACCACAACAATTGGTGAAAAAGTCTCATCATAGTCTATACCATGAATTTGTTTGAAACCTTATGTCACTATTCGCACTTTATAGGTCTGTACTTTAACATCCATGTCGATTTTCACCTTAAAACCCCCTTGCACCCTATAGGTTGTACCCCTTCGGGTGGATCAACTAAAGTCAATAATTTTGATAAGTGGAATTTATATCTACTTGAAACGCTTCATTACAGGCTTAAGTTGGTGTTTTGGACTCAAGTTGTTGGTATTTTTGATGTGTTTTTGCGTTATTGCATTTCAGGCATCAGTTACATGAAGAAAGGACCTTTTCAAAGAAATATTCTGAAAATCAATCAGAATTATAAACCTAGGCCATTCTCAAGTTGTAGAAAATCTCGTTAGCTTCGCGTGGGCAGTTGAATCGCCTAATTCTGACGAGTAGAACTCAAGATATGACGAAAACAAGATTTGTCAGAAAAACTCCAGAATGTGAGCGCGGCCGCGCCCGGTTTCTTCCCCAGAATCCTGATTTTAGTCGAAATTGAAGATTTTGAGAGTCCTGGTCATCCTGGAGCCTATATATACCCATAAAAGATGTTTTTAACAAGGAGGCATGGGAGAGCAATAAGAAGACCTAGAGAGCACGAGAAGGCTACGGAGAAGAAGACTTTTGTTTTCTTTAATATAGTTGATACTTGGATGCTCGTTTTTGATTTGTCTTTGAACCCTGGTACTTTTATATTGTTTATTATCATGCTTGCATTGGAACCCATGGTGATGATGAGTTCGATTATGAACTAATCATTATCGTGGAGTTCTAACGGATTTACTTATGGATTTCAATAGTTAATTTATTTCAATATCTTGGTGTGTGGTAATTGATTGATATCCTAGTATTGGTTATGCTTATTCATCTTATATGCGTAGCTAACATATAAGATAGCATGTTAATCTCTATTGAAGCGACAGTGAATATAGAGATTTAGAACTTGCCATGCTAGCATAAGTTCATGTATTTGATATACATGATTTGTAGGTAATTTTAACCATCTCACTTGCCCTATGTAATCACGATAGATAACTTGCGCATTAAACTGTTATATTTTCAATTTTATAGATATATAATGACTAAGCATAATTGGTGTCTATTCAACTTCTATCACTTTTGTGGATGCTTGGTAGTAGGGTATTCGTACAACGAAAGTTGGCGTTTACTAGTTTCGTGTTATTCTAGATTAGTGTCATCACCATCACATGCTAAGGTTAAGAAAGAAAAGGCTATTGAATGAAGTATTTAATGAAGTTAGAATCTTATGTTTGTCTCATATAAGTAATTCACCCTCAATTCTTTTAGTTAATGCTATTTAGTATAATCTCTTAGTTTAATCCAAACCCAATTTGTTATTTGTCTTAGCATTGTGCGATAACCATACATTGTTGCATAGGTGCATAAATTGAACTTAACCTAAACCAGTCTCTGTGGGAACGAATCTGATTTATATCTTATATTACTTGCGAACGTGTATACTTGAGTGTATTATTAGCGCGTGTTAACGAACAAGTTTTGCCGCTACCGGGGACTCGGTGTTAATTTTTAGTTTATGTGCTTGTCATCAGTGGTCGTTAAAGTTCACTGACTCAGATTTTTTTTTACTTTCGCGATTTATTTGTTTGTGTTTCAGGTACTCATTACAATGGGAGATCCAGCAGCACGAACGAAATCCTTGATGGATTTTTATCAACCCAAGATCAATGACATTTAATCTAGCATTTTAAGGCCAACTATCACAGCTAATACCTTTGAGATCAAGCCTGGCATAATTCAATGGGTGCAGAATTCAATCCAGTTTGGGGGTTCTCCAACGGAAGATCCCAATATGCACATTAGATATTTTATTGAGATCTGCGACACCTTCAAGTTCAACGGTGTTTCTGAAGATGCTGTGAAGCTGAGACTATTCCCATTCTCTCTGAGGGACAAGGCTAAGAGCTGGTTACACTCTCCACCAGCTGGTTCGATTACTACTTTGGAGGATCTTGCTCAGAAGTTTCTTACTAAATTCTTCCCTATGGCGAACAGCTGCAATCAGAAATGCTCTTACTCAATTTCTGCAGCAATCAGGAAAATCTCGATGTGAAGCTTGAGAGTGCTACAAGGAGATTCTTAGGAAGTGTTCTCATCATGGAATGCCTGATTGGATGATCATCAATTGCTTCTACAACGGTTTGGGAGCACAGTCAAGACCCATGCTCGATGCAGCATCAGGTGGAGCATTATGGGCAAAGAGCTATGAGGAAGCTTATGATCTAATTGAACTGATGGCTGCTAATGAATATCAGTATCCAACCCAGAGATTGCCATAGGGAAAGGTAGCAGGAGTTTTTGAAGGGGATACAGCTACGGCTATCACTGCTCAACTAAAGGCGTTGTCTATAAAGATCGATTCGCTGGCTAACTATGGAGTTCATCAGAGAATGAGTGTTTGTGAGCTTTGTGCAGGTTCGCATGCGACGGAGCAATACGCTATATCTAGTGAATTAGCTCAGTTTGTGAGCAAATTTCAGAGATCGCAGCAACCAGTTCCTGACACTTATCACCCTGACAACTGGAATCATCCTAACTTCAGATGGAGGAACAATCAGAATGCGATGCAACAGCCGTTCCGGCAGTTTGGAGAAAAACAATTCAACCCTCCCGATTTTCAGCAACAATTTGCACCAAGACAACAACTCCAACTTCAACAACAAACTCATGATGCAGGTCAATCTTCGAATAAAAAATCTGAATTGGAGGAGTTGAGGCTTATGTGCAAAAACCAGGCTCTTATATGCCAAATCAGGCTGTTTCTATCAAGACTCTGGAGAACCAGATAGGACAAATTGCTAACGCCTTATTGAATACCAGGAACGCTTTCTAGTGATACAGAAGTTTCAGGCAAGAGGGAAGCAGAAGAGCAGGTTAAGGCAATTACATTGAGGTCTGGGAAGGTTGCAAGCTCTGAAAAAATCTCAAGTTCCGGAATTTGAAGTCTTAGCGGAAGAAGATGTGCAGAAGGAAGCAGAAGTGGAATCAAGGAAGAAAACTGTGGAACACACTCCTCCTGAGGGTAATACAGGGGAGAAACAGGTCTATCCTCCACCTCATTTTCCTAAAAGGCTGCAGAAGCAGAAGTTGGATAAGCAATTTGCTAAGTTTCTAGAGGTGTTCAAGAAACTTCACATCAACATACCTTTCACTGAAGCTTTTGAATAGATGCCTAGCTACGTGAGGTTTATGAAAGGTATTCTCTCTCAGAAAGTGAAGCTCGTTGACTTAGATACCATTGCTCTTACGGAAGAATGCAGTGTTGTGCTGCAACAGAAGTTGCCTCTGAAGCTTAAAGATCTTGGAAGCTTCACTATTCCTTGCACCATCAAAAACTTGTCGTTCGATAAATGTTTATATGATTTGGGAGCTAGCATCAATCTGATGCCCTTGTATATCTTCAAAAAGCTTGGTCTACCTGATCCGAAACCGACATACATGTCATTGCAACTAGCTGATCGTTCCATCGCTTATCCGCGAGGAATAATGGAGGATATCTTGGTTAAGGTGGATAAACTCATCTTCCCCACTGACTTTGTAATTCTTGATTTTGAGGAGGATAAGAAGATTCACATTATCTTGGGAAGACCATCCTTGGCTACAGGCCGAACTATGGTAGATGTGCATAAAGGAGAGCTTACGATGAAGGTTCACGATCAAAAGGTCAATTTTAATGTGTTCAAGGTAATAAAGTTACCCACGGCTAAGGAGGAGTGCTTTAAAGTAGAATGGGTTGAAGATGAAGAAGGAGCAGAGCAAATGCAGGTTTTGAATGCACCTCCATGGAAGAGGAAGTTGGATATGCCATTCGATTTTCTCTTGGGTTAGCAGAGCTGAAAATTTCTCAGGAGCGTCTCGAGCCGCTATTGAAGATACTCCTACACTTGAGCTCAACCCACTACCAGATCACTTGAGTTATGCATTCTTAAGTGCACCCCCTAACAAGGGGTTGGGATATATTTGTGATGATGTAGAGGGTGGCCGAACGAATCCTCCAAAGCCTACAGAAGGTTCCTCTCATGTGCAACAAGTATTTGATAGGACTGGTGTTGGTGATGAGCAGTACAGGCGAGTAACGAGGCGTATGGAGGCCATGCACGACATTCACCGTCGTTTTGCTACAGATTTGACACAGGCTTTGGGCACTATTTTCCGAGCCACTGGTGTCGAGGTTAATTGTCCACCTGATCCTCCACCCGAAGAGGGTGATCTTTCCGACAACTAGGTATGCCTGAAATCCTTATTATAACCTTCAATGAGGATATTGAAAATTTTAAATCTGGGGGTGATAATGTAAGTATTAGTTTGTGTGTGTCCATATAGATTCATATAGAATCATATTACATGATTAGTTATAGTTCATTCATATTTTTGCATGATTGTTTATTTAGGACATATTTGCTTACATTTTTGTTCGTGTTATTATGTGAGTCCATGTAGTTACATTTGTATGCATATAATATGATCCCTTAGGTTGAGCTATTTCTAATTGATTGGTTGATGTTGATGTGAGTGTAGTGATGAAGAATAGAGGGATGTTTAAGTCCTAATGAATTGATTTGTATGCCAGAAACACATATTTTCACAAAGTCTTATAGGGTTGCTTTTGATCTAGATAATGATCATACTTGTTTGTTGTTGAGATTTAATCACTTGGTTATATTTAGAATTTGTGATACTCTCGTAATGACAAAAAGAACACTGAATTTTTACAGTAGAGAAAAACTTGGATTTCATTGCTAATTGTGAATCAGGCTAGGTGTCAAATGGCTAGTAGCCGACTCATATTTTTATGAGTAGTCTAGGGTTGAATGAGAGGGAGCAAAACACACTCATTCAGAAATTGTTGAAAAAAAAGAAAAAAAAGAAAAAAAAGAGAAAAAAAAAGAAAAGTAAAAAGAAAGTATGTGTTTATGCATAATTGATCAAGAGTGAGCTCTTTAATACTCGAGTTATTAAGTTCTAGGGGACTTTGTGCCTAGTTTCCTTAGCTTTTTATAGTCTGGGATCCGCTAACCTAACGCTCGCTACATGGGTATTATTGCTTAAGTCTTTTGGGACCTCACTCATTGCACGGTCAAATAAGCATCTTTGTTATGTGTTCAATAATAGCGTGAATCCTTGTATAACTCTAGTAGGAAGGAGGTGTTGCGAGTCATTATGTGTTTAACGTCTATTCTGTTTATAAACTTGTGATTGTTTTGATGATAGATAACTTATGGTTATTGATCTAGTATCGTGAGTATATCTATTAAGCATCCCACACACGCATGTTTCTGGTTTATGAGTTGGTTTGTGGGATTTATTCAAACTCTGTTTCAAGTCATTGCAATCATAGAGGCATCAGCTTATTCATTTGGTTATGGTTATTCTGAGGGGATCGATTGTATTATCATTTAGTGGCATTCATGTAGTTACATTCATGCATTAGGTTTATTTTATGTTTTGAGTCTGTTTATGCTTAAGGACAAACATCGATTCAAGTTTGGGGGTGTGATAAGTGGATTTTATATCTACTTGGAATGCTTCATTACAGGCTTAAGTTGGTGTTTTAAACTCAAATTATTGGTCTTTTTGATGTGTTTTTGTGTTATTGCATTTCAGGCATCAGTTAAATGAAGAAAGGACCTTTTCAAAACAATATGCTGAAAAGAGATCAGAATTATAAGCCTAGGCCATTCTCAAGTTGTAGGGAATCTAGTTAGCTTTGTGTGGGCAGTTGAATCTCCTAATTCTGACGAGCAGAACTCAAGATATGGCCAAAACAAGATTTGTCAGAAAAATTGGCGCGGCTGCGCCCGGTTTCTGCCCCAGAAGCCTGATTTTAGTCGAAATTGAAGACTTTGAGAGTCCTGGTCATCCTGGAGCCTATATATACCCATAAAAAGATGTTTTTAACAACAAGGAGGCCTGGGAGAACAATAAGAAGACCTAGAGAGCACGAGAAGGCTACAGAGAAGAAGATTTTTGTTTTCTTTAATATAGTAGATACTTGGATGCTCGTTTTCGATTTGTCTTTGAACCCTAGTACTCTTATATTGTTTATTATCATGCTTTCATTGGAACCCATGGTGATGATGAGTTCGATTTTGAACTAATCGTTATCGTGGGGTTCTAACGAATTTACTTATGGATTTTAATAGTTAATTTGTATCAATATCTTGGTGTGTGTTGATTGATTAATATCCTAGTATTGGTTGTACTTATTCGTCTTATGTGCGTAGCTAACATATAAGATAGCGTGTTAATCTCTATTGAAGCGACAGTGAATATAGAGATTTAGAACTTGACATGCTAGCATAGGTTCATGTATTTGATATGCATGATTCGTAGGTAATTTTAACCATCTTACTTGCCCTATGTAATCACGATAGATAACTTGCGCATTAAACCGTTATGTTTTCAATTATTATAGACATATAAGGACTAAGCATAATTGGTGTCTATTCAACTTCTATCTCTTTTTTGGATGCTTGGTAATAGGGTATTCGTACAACAAAAGTTGGCGTTTACTAGTTTCGTGTTATCTAAGTATTGTCATCACCATCACATGCTAAGGTTAAGAACTGAAAGGCTATTGAATGAAGTATTTAATGAAGTTATAATCTCATGTTTGTCTCATATAAGTAATTCACCCTCAATTCTCTTAGTTAATGTTATTTAGTATAATCTCTTAGTTTAATCCAAACCAAATTTGTTATTTTTCTTAGCATTGAGCGATAACCATACATTGTTGCATAGGTGCATAAATTGAACTTAACCTAAACCAGTCTCTGTGGGAATGAATCTTATTTATATCTTATACTACTTGTGAACGCATATACTTGTGTGTATTATTAGTACGTGTTAATGTCCTAACAACTTTATTTTGATACATGGATTCCATTTCTCGGAATCTGGACTGCTCATAAAATCTTGGTAGGTGTGAGGCTCATCATTATTCATAAGCATCACATCACCATCTTGAGTCAAGAGAAATTCATAACTTTTCTCGAGCTCATGGTGAATCCTACTTGATCTACAAACAACCTGTGTTTCCTCAATAGGAATACATTCAACATTTTGATGTACATCCTGATTTTGTTTCAACTTTGGTTCAATGTTATCATGAGGTTCTTGATCTTCACCGAGATGTATTGTCCTCCCACTAATTTTCTTAAAAAGTAGTCCTCCCTTAAGAAATATAGTTGGAAAGATTATAAAAACTATACCCTAGTCTCACTTGGGTATCCAATAAAATATCATACATCTAATTTTGGTACAAGCTTGTCAGAGGCTAAACATTTTACAAATTCTTCACATCCCCAAATTTTCATAAATAACATGCTATGACGTTTATTAGTCCATATCTCATATGGAGTCTTTCGAACCGCTTTTTCCGGAACTCGGTTATATGTGTATGCAGTCATTTCTACAGCATAGCCTCAGAAACTGATTGGAAGATCCGCTTAACTCATCATCGATCACACCATGTCCAATAAGGTATGATTTTTCCTCTTAGAATCTCTATTCCATTGACATACATACATATCTATATCTACTAAGTATCAGTAAACATTACGAAGTAGTATAAGCCACCTCTTACCATCATACGCATTTAGCCACATACATCACAATGTTTAAGTCTTAGTCATTCAGTGGCCCTTTTACCTTATCGGGTAAAAGAAGTTTTAGTTATTTTGCCAATAAGACAAAGTTCACATCTTTTGTATGATCAAAATCAAACTTATCCAAGTATCCATCTATATGTAACTCAGCAATTGTTTCTCATTAATATAGCTTAAACGACAATGCTAGAGGTAATGATTGATTTGAGTCATCTTAGAACATATAAATTTTTATCTAATTGTGTAACATTACAAGTCTTATCATTGAAATAGAATAAAAACCATTATTTATTTAATTAAAATGAAATACCTTTGTTGTCCTAACAAGAAATTGATATATGTATCGGCAAAAAAAGTCATGTAATAACAATTTACCAAATTCTCAACTTCGCCTTATAGGAGAAATTAGGTAACGAGTTCCTCCAGCTTGAGCAACGACTTTTGTTCCAATTCTAACTCGATATATGAAAATTGACCATTGTTGGTCTTCTTTTTAGATCTTCCAAGTAAGCTCGACACTTTAACTTCCAATCATCCGGTTATTTCCACATAAGTGACAATCATCTTTTTTGGCAACACTATTAATAGTCTTCAAAACCCCCCCTTGGTATTGGACTCTGGTTTGGTACTGAATAAAATAAAATTTTAACCTTGCATATCCACTTTCCTTTCCCATTTGCATTCCATGTGTACACCATCAATATGGACATAGTTTATGCATTTGCCGTGTTGTTTCAGCAGTTCTAAATATGCCTCACAACTCAACGGGTGTTTTTCCTATCTCATTCATTTTATTCATAAACTGAAAATATAAGTTGTTCAAAGATTTCTTGATCAAATCAAGCTGCGACTCTAAACCAATCTTGAAACCCAAAATATCAAGGTATGTATACCTATCATCTTTAGAACATTTGGTCTAACCGGATCTCATTCTCCTATTTATGAAAATTTATAGTTCCTTATTATTATCAAATCTTTCTTGATGGGCCTATTTTTCAAACATCCTTGAAGGTGCTCAATCACATCATAAGCATTAATATGCTCTTGTTGATTCTAAAGCTTGACACTTATAATTTGCAAGCATGAGACATGAAATATCAGTTGCATAATCAATTTGCTTAAGATAACCATTTTGTTCAACACATGTTTCATTCTCAGCTATAAGAAATAAGGGAGGGGTTTGAGTGACATCCTTGAACCTGAGGACAATCCTAAAGTCCCCATGTCAGTTGAAGAAATTATTTCATGTCAGTTTGTCCTTCTCAAGGACTATTACATAGAGAAGTTATTTGTGTTATTTTTCATTTGATATCTACAATATTAAAGTGCATAAAATGAATTAGTCTACAGATGATCATTAAAATATGTTCAAGTGATTATTCAAAAATATTCACAATATATATCTCCCACTATTTTTATCAAATTAATATCCCTATCTATTAATTCGGAAAGAATATCTTCTATATCATTTCTAGTGAGCCAAGGTCTATATTTCACCATGCGTTAGGTCATCTTTGGCTTTTCTCCTAAAACATAATTGTTTAGATAGACAAAATTTGTCAATTATATCGACTATATAACTCTTGGATAGCTTTGTGGAACAACATTTGTTCAAATTTATCTAATAAATATCGCCAAACTTTATTTCTCTAAGTTCACAATCCTATTGTGGTAACTTATTAAGTCAAACCCAATAGTCAAAAAGTATCAATATACTTCAATAGATCTCCCACGATAGATAGGAGTACTTCGTTTTGGCGAACCCAATCCTTATCGATCTAAGGGTTAATGCATTGGACTCATTGGAAAGCATCTTATCAACTTAATATTAACTTTAGGGTTTCGTTAATTTTAAAATGATCATGATACCATCATAAAGAGATTCCAAATTTTTCCTTGAATAAAAAAATTCAAATCAATATTCGTCAATGGTTTTATTTACAGGTAATGAGGGAGTCACAACGGTCTCGCTTAAAAGCCACGACCTTACAAGTTCATTAAACCCGATTTTGACAAAATCGCCCTATTTCGGAAATAAAGAAATTTGTATTTTACTCCGTGTTTCATAAACACGAGAATCTCATAATCATTTGATAATTTTAAAATCTCAAATCATTACAGATTTTATCTTGTTTAGCAAGCATGGCATGGGTATGGTATCTATACATACATCCTTCATCTAATTAAGCATGCATTATTAAACTACTCTACACATACATTCATCATATGAGCATATATATGTAAAGTGCAATAAAGTAAACGTGGTTGGTTATGGCGTCATCCTATGTGATCTTCATCAATCTAATGACAAAGATTTAGGTCAATCTAAGGTGAAAAATAAATACAAGCTAGATATACATGTCCTTTTTCTTGAGTTGTCTCTTCCTTGTATTGCTTCCTTGGATGGCCTCCATATGAGATTACCCTTCCTTGATATTTAAATCTTCATCTCTTCATGTATATTATAAAAATGAAATATAAAAACTAATCTAATGAACTTACAAGAAGAACTCGAGTTATATTCGAGATTTAAGAATTACAAGGTCAAACGACATGCAAGCCGTATTTTAAAAACCAAAACCATTAACCTAAGGTCATAAGCCATAACCATCTACCCTGCTCAATTAACACATGAGAACATGTTAGAATATATAATCTGATCTTAACATATCATACACATCCTGATCTAATCATAAAAAACAAATATGGCAACAATCAAAAAATTCAAAATTAAACATGATAACATTAAATCGCAGATTACAGGGTCTAAACGGCGTCAAACGCCTGACAGATGTGTCGATGTTTTGTTCAGATGCGCTTTTTCCTTTCGAAACAGGTTCTCGTTATCGAAAATCAGACACCAGGCTCAGACTTTAGCAAATCTGATATATCCGATTCAGAATCATATCAAATACAATTCTTATAATATGAACAAACACAAATTATATATATATATCTGTATATATATAGATTATATAATAATCATATGGTTATACAA
This sequence comes from Apium graveolens, assembly GCF_009905375.1. Taxonomy (NCBI): domain Eukaryota; kingdom Viridiplantae; phylum Streptophyta; class Magnoliopsida; order Apiales; family Apiaceae; genus Apium; species Apium graveolens. The sequence goes on along the minus strand of NC_133653.1, from coordinate 134,808,338 downwards.
CTCACATGAATACCATATATTCAAAATATATACATACATATATATAAATATAACAGCATGCAAAATATACAAAATCACACACATAACATTCATGGAATATCGTATACATGCTATCATCGTAAAACAAGTAAACATATAAATAAATTAAAAACTATTCGCAAGTAGCTCTGATGTCATTGAGGGGTTTCGAGGTATAAAACGCAACGGAAAATGTAATTAAAAACGTAAAAAACAGATTTTTCAAAACCCACTGCGGGATCCATGCAAAAAATAGATATTTAATTTATAGATCAAATTGTTTACCTTAAGAAACTTTACAAATTGGTTGACTAATGGAGATCAAAAGCTTGTTCAATTACCACACATCTCGCTCTCGTGATCTACACTGTATCGGTATCCACACGAATGCTTGAACGCAAGGATCAGATGTGTACTAGCACAAAATTGTCTCTTCTTAATCTCTCTCCATCTTCTTTCTTGGTGGCTAGGGTTTTAGTAAAATTCTTGCATTCAAAATCAACCACACAAGATATATTATATAGAGGGTAGAAAAATGAATTATAACTCTTAACTAATTAGGAGTTATTTTTAATTTAAAATTCTTATTTGTATTATAATTAAGTCTCACTTAATGATTTAACAAATAAATTTCATAATTAATATTAGTAAATTTGATGTTATTATTTATTCAATTAATTAAGTCATACTTAATTAATATTATAAATAATTCAAATTACTTTAATTTAATTTAAATCCAATTTAAATTAAATAATCCTTCAAGGATTCTTTGTGTGTGACCCTATAGGTTATTACGTTGGCAACAAATTTTTAATCTGATTTAAAAACGTAAACAATGAGCGGCATCTTGTAATACATCATTTTTACCCAAGTAATATTAATTAAATCGATGATCGATTAAACCTTTCCTGAATAATGGACAATTTAATTTAATACTTTTAACTACATATTATAGATTAAACTAGAGACATATAAATGTATCATCCTCATCAAAGTTTAATCCGGTTTTTCTTGATCAATGAGTAGACTATCATAAAAAATCAATATTTGAGCGCGGCCACGCATTTCATATTTAGCTCACAAAAGAGGCCGATAATATCACTCATAAAATAGAAAGGTTAAATAATTTCTAGATCATTCATATCTCTCATATGATTCATAATATACCCGAAATACACTTTTATCTCTACCCGATCAAAGTTAACTTTTAGTGTAATTAAAGTTCATTAATTCTCGTATAAATATATAATGATTTCAAGTCCAAGTACCATTACATCATTATCATAGTGAGGATTACTTGACACAACAGACATATAGAATCTCACACTGGGTCTATCTAGCACCATGTACATTTACATCTTCCTGTATTTTTTACTTTAGTATCACTATACCTATGATCAATGAGATGTGATCATCATTCAATAAACACACCAGTCTTAGTGAATTATTAGTGTCCCTTAATAATAATACTCGACTAGGGACCTTTAGGAAATATCCTATAAGTTGGGCACCTCACTCTAGGTGTCCACCATATAGGCTAAGTAAGCCTTGTTTCCCTTACAAAATATCCTTTTGGCCTGGGCCAGGGTCAAAAACTTATGTGTCTGTCTGTTTCCTCTAAATATAATTCCTTCTTTCCTGGGATATTAACTTAAATTTTTTCCCTCTGTAGTCTATCTGAGCATCATTGCTAGATAGCCAGTCCATTCCCAAAATTACATCAAACTCCCCTATTTTAAAAGGAATCAGATCAACACTAAAAGATTATTCCCATATGCCTAATTCCAAAGTTGGGTGAATCTGGTTAATGGGGATGATCTTATGGTTGGTTATTTCTACTTGTAAAGACTCTTTCAAGGGTTTAGCTTTAAGATTTAGGTTACATGCAAAGTCCCTCGATATAAAAGATTAAGTTGCTTCATAATCGAATATAATATTTGCACTCACTGAATTTAGAGAAAGGGTACCTACTATCACATCTGAGTCTTTCATAACATCCTGAACTGTCATGTTAAAAGTCCTAGCAGTTGGTGGCTTGTTGGAGGCAGCCCTGCTCGCTCCTGAAGCCGCTGGTTTGTTCATTGAGTAATCCTTCCTTACGTGACCAGGTCGTTCACACTGAAAATAAGTGATGGTCTTATTGCCGATGGGGGTTGGCAAAGTACAATTGTTAGAATAGTGACCCTCCCGACCATACTTAAAACCGATCGTTATTTTCAGTCTATATACCCCAGTATGCATCCTTTTACAAGTGTTACATGCTTGTAATGGGGGTCGAGATTGGTTGGAATAGGAAATTCCGAATTTCGGGCCGCTCTGGCTCACATTTCCACTCATGGATCGTCTAAATCCAGGACTCCTCCATGGTAGGGACACCACTCCTCGGTTAAACTTGATTGGGAAGCTTCCTCCTACAGAACCTCCACCCATACGCATACTCTTTCTTTCCATCCCTCCCTTATGTATTTCCTTGTGCATCTGTTCGCTTTCGGCTTCTGCAATTGTTTCCTTCTATACCAGAGTGGCATAGTCCATAAGTTCAAAGATTGCCACTCTATTTTGAATAGGGAGTAGGAAGCTGATTCCTTATCCCATGAGGTTCCTTGGAGGCCAATCTACAAGGATTTATATCCTCACTAGGACTTATCTTAATAGATGTTTTTCTCCCTTATTTATTAATTACGAAATTAATAAATAATCAGGGTTTTTGGGCCTTCTTTGTTCCATCAGGCCTGATCTGGTCCATCAGGCCTAATCAACATGTTAACCTTTCTGGTCTGAATGTCATACATCTTCTTATTGGGTCTTGCAGCCCAAACTGTAATATTTAATTATGTAATCAGGATTTATTTATCCCTATCAGAAGGGTAAAAACACACTCCACTCATAAGTTGTATATGAGTAATTCCATGATCATACTCAAACTCACACTCAACCAAACTCACTCTACTCCAACTCACTTCTCTCCTTTTCTTTTCCTCCCCCCTCTCTTCCTTGCTCTCGGCCGAAACCCCCATGCCCACTCCCTTCCATTTTTTTCATCCCATTTCTCATCTTCCCTAGTGTAATTCCCCTACCTACATTTATTTTATATACTTCCCAAGAATTTTGTGATTAGGAGATGAAGTTTCATGGTTTCATGTATAGCTTTTGTGTGATCTCCAAAGAGAAACTCTTGATTCTTGTGAATTTAATAGCTCTCTATGAGATACATTTCATATATGTTTTAAGCAAGTGTTTTATGGAGAAACCATGCCTTAAAAACCTTTGCATGCTACATAAATTTCACTATATAATCATGTTTAGCCATGCATGCTAGTTTTAAGATGTTAATATGATAATCAACCATGTTGTGTATGCTACTCTTCTCGAAATCATGTTTTCATATTTAAAAGTCTATAAATTTGAATTATTTGTGCTTGAAATAGATTGTTTCCATGATATATTGCTTAATAATAGTTAAGAGAAGATATATTTCATGATTTTTAAGGTTGGGTAATAGGTTCAAGTCAAATTTACAAGAATTTAAACTCCATGTTTAGCCGAAACCTTGTTAAGTGTTTTCCATGAGTTGCATGTTGTAATTTTTATTTGCATTTCTAGGGCATGGATGATCTCCACTCCTATTGAGGAACTATTTTAGGATGTTGATGCACTAGGTTTTCTTTGGTAAAGGTTGGATGCTTGGTTAATAAGTGGGAGTTAAGGTGGAAATTGTTTGGTTAATGTTTGCATTTTTCCAGAATTTTTGCACTAGTTTGTGGGGAAGTTTTAATTGGGCATTTGTTGTGTACTTTGAGGCACAAGCCACCAGAAGCTAGCACGAGTGGTTTTAGGTGTTTAGGTTTTAGGTGTTTGTTGGAGGTTTGTAAGACGTTTGGTTAGGTGCACGAGTGGAAACACAAAATCTGTCCAGCAGGGGACAGTTTTGTTGCAACTTACAAATGGGAAGTTTTGGCCATGTCATAGGTAGGCCCTCATTAGGCCCTGTTGGGCCTTAGTTAGAGGGAGTGTTAGAGGAGTTTTTCCAGCCATAGTTCATAGAATTTGAGTTAGAATAATGTGTCACAAGTTAGTTCAAGTCAGGACCTTTTCTGCCCAGAAAAACAGGGGAACAATGGACTTTAAGCTTACGCCTAGGAGGCCCAAGCTAGGCCCTTGAGCCACATAAAGTTTGGGAGTTTCCTTATGACCAAAAGAGTCTAGTGTAGATGTTTTGGAGGTAAAATGGAAGTGTAAGAGGGTCTAATGCACCCAAGGAACCATAGATGTCATTCTGAAATTTACCATAATAAGCACCTTCACTTACCACATAGTTTTAGAGCACTTATGAGTGAGACCTAGGTTGACCACTATAGTTTCAAGATAGCATAAAGCCAGTAGAGTAAAAGGCCCAAGTTAGGGTCCATAGGAATTGGATGGTTTAGTAAAGGCACATCGAGTTAGGAGGCCAAAATTTGGAGGTTTTGTGTAGTTTAGCGATCAAGTGACTTAAGTTGTGGAGCGAGATCATCCAAGCCTAGTGTTGCAATATGGTGTGTGTGATATTATTTGGTACTTAAATATGGTATGTGAGCATATGTGGCTATGTGTACTATTATGTTTATAAGGTGATTATAAATTGCGTGTATATAGGCCTAAGTTCCATTGTGTTTAATTTTGGTTTGTAAATAGGTTGAGTTGGTGAGAATATATTATAATGAGGCTATTATTAATTGTGTAGGATCTCGAGACAAGGTTAAAATTGCCATAAAGGTCGAGTAAAGCTTCCAGTTACTTCGTGGCTGATCACCGGCTGTAATCCGTAGCGTCATAAAATGGTTTTTGATTAAGAAATGATTTTGGAAATGTTTTGATACAAACAAATGATGCCATCACCCAAAAGTTCATCTCTTATTGTTATTAGCTCTATCTTCACATTGTCATTCTCATATAACTCGATTTATGTTTTGTATCGTATTGTTTAGCACTTGTTGAGCATTTGGCTCACTACTTGCTTTCACCCTGATATTACAGCTAGCAGCTATGGTTAGATTCAAGCAGACATCACGTAAGACTTGTGATGCCGATGCGTATGTTCGAGCTCAGGTAGAATAAGAGATAGTTTTGTGTGAGGACTCGATATTAAACCAATTGTAATAGTTAATAGCGTTGGGCTGTTCCAAACCCTAAACTGTATGATCTTGGATTCAGTCATATTTACTTTCTTTTAATTATTGTAATAGTTTTTATATTATGTATTGTTGAGTTGGGGGTGTGACAATATAAGCCATTCCAAACTTGCCTAAAGTGTTTAATCAGAATAATAGTAACATGCCAATCAATTCCAACCCTCACCACACTTTTGCTTAATATGCCATATAGTATGCAAGGTAAGCATATCATGTTTGCATCTTCATGTAATAAGATGTACTCTCAAGCCTGTTCATCTGATTTTAACACCAAAAATTTTGCTCAAAGATTAACACCTAGACTAAGAGTGTACCTTAACCCTACTAGTCATAAAACAGCAGTTGGTTTCAAGGAAAGGAAGGAAATCAACATGATTGGTACAAAATGATCTGGTTACCCAAATAGGTTTGAAACGGTTTTAATGTGTGTAGGAAACAAGAGAAATGTTCGGTATATAAACAGTGGTTATTCATATCACGTGACTGGAAACTTATCCATGCTTACTAATTTTAAAGAGAAAGCTGGCCCAAGTATCACCTTTGGGGATGACAACAGAGGTCATACTGTGAGATATGACTTGATTTCAGTTGGAAATGTCATCATAGATCATGTAACACTAGTGGAAGGACTTAAGCACAACTTGCTAAGTCAGCTAGCTATGTGATAATGGCTCCAAAGTCATTTTTTTATAAAGAAGCCTATGTTGTCATTAACAAAAATGATAACAAGGTCCTTTTTTCTGGAAAAAGAAAAGGGAATGTATATATAGCCGATTTTACCTCAACATATGCTGAATCAATGATTTGTTTGCTCAACAAGACAAATGAGGATGCAAAATGGCTAGAACACAAGAAGCTGTCTCACTCGAATCATTCAATCAAGAAAAATTCTAAAGGAGAATTATTAGAATTGAAAGTGTCCACGAATGATCCTCATGATACTTATCAATCTGCTAAGAAGAAGAGGATCATTTATAAGAAGAAGAAGACAGAGTCATTAATTGACAACCCCCTATATTCTCTACATGAGAATTCTTCTAGATTAGATCATGTTCTGCAACTGAAGATATTTTATTCCATGATCACTGATGATATCTCAAAATTCACTTGGAAATACTTATGGCTTTCAGAAATTGAAGATGTTGAAATCATCTTCAGTCACACCAAGGGATTATGTGCAAGGAAAGAATTAACTCATGTGCTCTCTACTTCAAGGACTCCACTTTAGAATAGGGAAGTTGAAAGGAACAAGGGACTACTCAGGGATGCAGGAAGAGTAATAATTGGAGAATCAAAGACATCTACATATCTGTGGATTCAAGCCAACTACAACAAAGGCTCCACTCAGAATGTCTATTTGATCAATCAAGTATCTAAAAAGAAAACAAATTGGAAATTTCTTCACGACTTTGGTTGCAGATGCCTCATTCTAGCTTAACGGGAAATCATTGTCAAACTTGAAGCTAAAGCAGTAAGAATAATTTCAGTTATATGCTCAGGGAACTACATGATCTATAATCAAGGAGTCAAAAGGGATGTTATAGAGTCAATCCATAGTGCACCTGATAAAAAAAACACTCAAGAACTGAAAGATCAGATTGTTGAAGATGGTCTCAAAATGAGTGATGAGAAGTATGACCGGAAAGTTGATGGTTGTAATGTTTTCAGAGAATTCATCATGTCAATTGTTAAACCAAAGTATATGGAAATAGCAGTTGAACAACAAAATGGAACAACCATTGATCAACTCAAAGAGACATCCATTGATCAAAAAGAGCTAGCCATCGATGAGCTATTAGTTGATAGTAGAAGAACTAGAGTGACATTAACTACTGATAAGGCTGAAGTCTCTCACTCATAGAGAGTTTCAAGATATGTCAATTGTAACGCCCCCAAATCCGGGGTCATAGGATTTGGTCGTCACTATGAAACCTCAATCCAAATCAGCCTGTTTAATCGGTAAATAAATGCCAGCGGAAGATATTTAGCATAAATGACCCCAACTAATCCAAGATCTTTTAAGGTTACAGTTCTAGAAACAAGAATTCCAAATTCCGTAAATAATTTTTCACTTTCTTTTAAAACTTTGTTCAATAAATTTCCAATTCTAAACTAACCCGCTAGTATAACTTCGAAAAGAAGTATACTAGGCCCAGCTATAAAATAACACAATTATAATATAATATAATATAAATAACTTTACACAATAGAACTTACACTAGTTCGCAAACCCTGGACCCATCACCTTCCAAGAGCTTCTTCTTTGCTTCCTCGAATTACGCAGCTAAACAGCGCAGCTAATCCTCACTGGAGGTTAAATTTAAAAACAGGCAAGTATGAGCGGAAGAAATGCTCAGCAAGATCATTATGACATATATAGGGTCTTTTGATACAAAACCGACATCTGCAACAGAGCCGAACCTTTAAAATCATAATTGATGAATCATAAAATTCTAGTGGAGGAACCTCAGAATTGATTCCTTAATCGTATTCAAAACCATTTTGATATTTTTGAGCGAAATGCTTCAGCAATACTTTGAATCTTGACGAGAATAAAACTCGTAAAATAGTGTTTACGAAAATATCGTAAACAACACCAACAAGAAACAATGATTATGAATTTAATCATAAACTTTACTCAAAACCGAACTCTTGAAATTAATACTTATTTTGCTGTCATATCAAATTAGATATCAATATGACCTTTGATGCTCACAACCTACCCACGCTAAAATAGGGAAGTTAACATCAATCATCTATACTAATACCACCTTTGATATTTAACAACAACGTAAATATCAGCATAAATCACAATCTGAATCAAAACCGCATTTTACCATAATTCCAAAACAGAAACAGTTGATAAATCATTTATTCTATGAATATCAAAAACGATATGATAATTTAGATTAGGATCATCCTCCGACGGACGTACTATCACATGCTGATCAGCCCGTGTGATAGCACAAGGTCATGATTCATAGAAACGTGACCCCAAAAACATGAGTACTCAAACAAAAGGCAATATACCTGCATGTGGCAAAAATTGTATCATAATATTCCATATGGTACTTAGAAATAGCCCTCCGCTGAACCGTCCGTCCCCGTCACTTACGCAATTATGATCCAATCTTAAAACCTTTTATTGAAATGGGGTCATAATAATCGACACCCGAAATAATTTTATTCCCCCAATTCTTGGGTAGGAATATTCACAACCAAATAACTTTTCTCAAAATCCAAAACATTTGTAAATCCGATAATTGGATAAGTAAAATCACTTAGCTACTCTCAACATAGAATAACGGAAGAATACTTGCATAAACATAATTATTTAATTCAGCGATATATAAAACATTTATCTATTCCGGACTGAATAGGGAAAGCAATACTTGCATGAAAAGATTTAAAATAAATATCACTTGAACAATAAGTGATGATAGGGATACTTGCCTTTGGGTTTTAGTAGTTAGTCACACTCGTAAAGACGCATCTATTCTGACATTCTGTCTCAAAATATCACCATCTTTCTTTTCAACACTCCATCAATATGTTGCTCCTGCGATTGCTAGAAGCCAGATACCCAATACCATTCCATCTCATTCTTTATCCAACGTCTTGTCCCAATCAACTCGAGAGATCCGCATCTATAATTAAAAGATATAACTTTAATTGTCTAAACGATAATCACTCGACGAACTGCGCATCAAAATCCTATCGTCTACCCATACGATAGCCCACACATAAATATAACAGACAATCATAGGACTCTTGATCCACATACACACATAATTCATATAACACGTAATCACATAACTCACGTATCACATAATTCATATAACACAGGACTCGGTACGTTTAAAACTGAAATTGGGTCAAAATACGATTTATCGATCAATAATCGACTTAGAATGACTTGTAAAACAAGTAACCTTTCGAAACAAAATGATTTGGGTCTCAAAAGTATTTTTAATGAAAGGTGAATATTTTTCTGAGTCTGTACGCGTTCGTTTCGTATTAAACAGACGAATGGTTGATTTATTATGAATTTTTGAACATTTTTCGGAATTAAAACGGGTCTCCGAATCATTTTATAACTAAATAATAGTGCTCGAACACCCGAAAATAATTTTATAAGAATTATTGAGCCTGGAAAATAATTTAAAATAATATTTTAAAGCTCGAACTATTTTTCGGAATTTTTAAATCATAAGAAATAATTAACCCGAATTAAATAATCAATTAAAATTCATTAACTAAATAATTTGGATTTATTTTCAAATAATAATAAAAATAATAATCTTCTGAACTAAAAAAATAATATTTTCTTGGAAATCGGACAGCACCTCCTCTATTTCTCGGACTACCAGTCGATATCATATCGACACAACCAACAACAATCAACACAATACTTTATATTTACGCGTATAAACACTCCAGAAATGAATAACACGGCCACCTGAACAAAAACTCGGACCAAAAGTCACTTCTCCAACAATTTCTAAAAATTATGAAATAAATATATAAACACTAACATGCTATAATATACAAAAGTACGAAGGCGGAATTTCGGAATCGTTACCCAAAATAAATTTTGATCACCCCGAAGAGAATATCTGATGTCCGGAAAATATCTCTAGAAAAATCCGAAATTAATAGCCATAGACATATACACGCTGAGATGCCATGTGGAGTAATCACCACCGTCATACTCCTTTTTAATGTCCCGAAAATAAATTAAAACGGAAATATAACGGAAATATAACGGAAATATGCACCGCAAATTTTCTTCTCAAAACCTTGCAATATATATATAGCTATGCATAGGTATCGAAGCGCTGATCGTTTATATATATAATAATTGAAATTTGGATGAACGGTTCGAGAGATATGAATTTTTGAAAATTGAAAAGTATATAAACAGGATAGAGACAGAAGAGAACGAGGGGGAAGAACCTGGCGGATAAAAGAAAAAGGGGGAGGGGTAATACGCAGGTGGGGCGGGGGTGTGGCTGACAGTTTTTTTTTTTTTTTTTTTTGGTTTTGTTTTTGTTTTGTTTTTTTTTCTTTTATCCACTGTACTACTTGCAGTACTTATCAACATACAAGCCTAATTTTGTCTTGAAATTTAGAATTTAACGAGCAGATTTACGGGTACAATTAACCCGAAAATTATCAAATAAGTTTTGAAATTCTCGGAATAATTAAAAACTAATAAAATAAAATTTTTATAATTTTTAAAGCATTTTTGACTTGCGCGCTATACCCACATTTTACAATTAATGAACCGAGCTGCAGTTGAAACAAATTTAGAAAATCACGAAAATAGTCTTAAAATGTTACAAATATCCCGAAGTTTATAAAAACATAAATTTCGTAATTTTAAAATAATTTTTGAAACGCAATTTATACCCGCTTTTAGCAATTAAACGATTCAATGCGCCGGTAAAATTAATCCTAAAAATTCCCAAAATAATTTTAAAATTCTCAGAATATTCCAAACTTAGATAAATATGAGTTTCGTAATTTTTGAAGAATTTTGGAATTAAATACGGATTTTACAAATAAATGAAATCTAAAAATCATATAGGGCTAAATAATTGATGAAATATTGATTTCCAAATTTTATAAAATCTCATAAATAATTATTGTAATTATAAAGGCATAAAAATAATTTTAAAGATAATTTAAATATTTATGAAATTAAATTTTCAATAAAATCACTTTTAAAGACAAAAACAAAATGATACGACTCAGTAATTAATAATACAAATAATCCTCAATCACAACTGAGTCCCACACAGTTAATATTACATACAACACATAGCAGACAGAATATCCATCCAATCCCTAATATTACTAAACGAACTCAATTTACCGATATCAATAAAATGATCGGTTTTCAAATAAACTTTTGAAAATAATACATTTAAGGAAATATTTTCAGATATTAACAAGAATCGATATAACACTCAACAATTAGCACATTACCATTTAATTAACACAAACTCGTCAAATAGGAATAAAATATCCATCATTTTATTTCTTCTAAATTAGAAAATCACATAAACATATTCAAATATTACTAATAATAATTCTGAAAATACGGGATATCACATCAATTGTCACTCTTTGCAGCTCAGAAATGTCACACTGTCAACATCAAACTTGCCTCATCAAAGAAAATTAACATGTAGTCAGATTCTCAACTCATATTTTGAAGACACAACTATCAAGAAAAGAACAAGAGGAATGACCTTAGAGGAATCCTTGTACAACAACTTTCTACTCAGAAAGAACCCAAGAGAGTGAGAGAAGTTCTTCTGGAATCAACTTGGTTTGCATTTAATCAACAAGTGTCAAATCAATTTGAGACAAACAAAGTCGAGGAGCTGGTGCCCAAATCAGAAGACAGTGCAGTCAAAGAAGATAATTGGGCACTAAGAATCAAAAAGGATGAAAATGGCATGATTTCAAGGAGTGGGTCTAATCTAGCTGATGACTATCTGTAAAAAGTAAAGATTGACAGTGATATTTTCACTGGTAATTGAAACATAAGCAATCAAGATCTTCCATGTCTATTCAGCTCATGTCAATTTCAAAATCCATCAAACATAAACATGCAATGCTTTTCTAACTGAAGATCTTAAGAAATAAGCTTCTATAACTCAATCAAAGGATCTTGATGATTCCAGAATTGCAGAGTATGTGGACTAGCTTCTAAAAGCACTATAATGATTGATGCAGTTTTCTAGAGCTTGGTTTGACTGTTTATATCAGTACTTGCCTAAGGGGTATTTCTTTAGAGGTACAAAAATCAAATTCCTCCTCTTTCAGAAATCCATATTTCTCTAGAATAACTATATGTTTTGTGTGAATAATATAATTCTTGACTTTGCTATTGATAAATCTTGAAAAGGTATATTAAAATTAATGGATAACTAAATATAAATGGGCTTATGAGTGAACTCACTTACTTTCTTGATTCTCAGGAAAATAAAAAGTGTGATGAAATCCTTATAAGTCAAACACTGGTTATGCATGTTCTTCTTTAGATGTTTGACTTAACTGATTTTGTTTGAAAAATCACTCATGCTAATTCTTGATCTATATGAAATGACCGCCTTTGTAAACATTTCAAGATGCAAGAGATAAGTTGGTTCTCTTTAAATTTAAACTTACAATAGACCAAAGATTATATTTATCACAAGTTTTGTGCTTACTTCTTAGTTTTTCTCCAGTTTATTCTTATTCATAAGCTTTAAAGTAACTATTTAGATATCTCATGGGTCACTAATTCTTAAAATTGATAACCTTGAGACTTTGAGTATAAGGTAACTGGTTGTCTAGATGCAGACTGTGCAGTTTGCAATAATGACAAAAAAGAATCCACAAGGAGCTGTCACTGTCTAGAAGGCAGACCAGATTCTTAATCGTGCAATAAAGCTAAACTATGTGTTAATCTTTGCTGGTGAGGATGAAGACACTGCAACTGGAGGTTATGGTTCATAGCTATCATAGACAAAGAGTCAATTTATTGACTATGGATTACGGTTGAATGAACTCCATACAACTATGACAATACCAGAGCTTTTACATAACTGAATTTTCAGTTCAATAATAAAGAATGAAGCACAAGCAGAATCCGCTTTCGCAAAGTTGGTAAGTAAGCTAGGTATTTCAAAACTCTCTGTAATCTTTGTCAGATATATGCTTTACGTTGCCAGATTGTATGATATAAATTTTTATGAAAATATATTATTCAATTAGTTTGATGCTTGTGGATTTTCAAAATCAGCTTATGCTTAATTGTTTAGTAGTCATAGCGTATAATCCAGACTTTAGCTATAAAAGCTTTTACATGTCATAATTATGATTTTTTATATGTATCAATATATAAAATTATGTTGCATGTTTATTAGTAGCCACATGGTCAAATGAGTTTCCTATCCAATATCCAATGTTAGATAGACAGTTATGAGTTCGACTAAATCTACTCTAACTTCATCAATGGATAATTTTAGCCATCGATAGTTAAAATGAACACTTGGAGTCTACATATATTATCTAGCAATTGATAAACATGTCATATATATATATATATATATATCAACCGCTAGTTCTTAGCCATCGATATAATTGTTCATCAATGGCTATGAGTAGACTACACAACAGGACTTCAAAGATACAGAGTCATCACCAAACTCTGTGTTTTGAAAGTAAGTTGTAACATTTTTATTTGTAGCAATAATCATCTATCAAGATTTATTAGTTATTTCAAAACTGATAAATACAAATAAAATTGATCATTGATATATCAGTGTTTAGGTGAAACCAGTAGATACTAATACTGAGTCTTATGACTAGGTTTCATGGCGTGATAAATTTTCTAACAAGGATTAAGTTATATATAAAGAATAATTTCATCGACTGATGCTCATGAGCTGTTACTCAATTTTCTATACTTAACCTAGACCATTTTATCAGAAAAGTTTGTTCGTAGCAATAAAGATTTCACTCATGAATCTGCTCATATTCTAGAAATAAAATCTAGCTGAACTTATTTGTGACTATTTATTTTCAAAGAATCAAAGTCACATATTTAGAAAAAGTTTTTAAGAATTCCTTTGTTAAACTATCTTACTACACAGCTAATGGTTGATTGGAAATTTCAACCGAGAAATCAAGTAGCAAGGCATCAATCACTTGTTAACTATTGGGAGGTTATAATATTTTTCAATATTATAAAGTTAACAAGGAAAGTTGTTTGATAACTAGTCAAAATTAGTTATTTCTCTTACAGTACGCCTTGATATCCTTTTTCAACAATAATTATGTGAACACATAATTTATGTATGATAATCAAGGAATTACTGAAAGTTGAATTTGAATATCTCGAACTTACTTTTCGAGTTAATGGTATGGAATATTAAGACTTCACAATATAATGGACTTTAATCCAAAGTGCTATATATTGAAAAAGTGTGTAATAAACCACTCCAATGAATTATGTTGTTCAATTTTTTTGTTATTCTAAATTAATCAGAACTTCGGCAATTGTTTAAATTATTCATTCAAAATTTGATTAACTGAAGAATATTTCTTTGGAATGAATAAAATGATTTACGTTGTGTAAATTTAAATCCTATTGATAAATTTCTTAAAATTGTACAACATTATTCATTTACGTATGGATTAGAATTTGGTTAACAAAGTGATACAGAACTAACAGCTGAGCATTGCAAGAGAAGAAAAAGGGAAATAACTTGTGAAAGAAGACCTCTCTGAGATTGGCCAATCAGGATTCTAAAATTTTATTCTCAGATAAGTTCTATTTTATCTTGCACATCTTACTATATTGTAATTATGAGTTTGAGAGGGATATTACATGACTAGATAAAATATGTTGCATGATATGTGATTATTATTAATTTATGTGCACTAGTGTAACTTCTTTTTATCTGTGTCCTTTTGTTTAACAGAAATTTAATTAATCTAATTTCTGATTAGTTACTTCTCCTCAAAACTAAGGTGTCTCTTCACCTTCCTCTTTCTCTCTCGTCAATATAAACACATGTCCTACCACTAATATTTTCACACAACGGTGTTCTGAACCTGCTATGCTACCTTTAGAGTGTGTATCAAAGGTGTTCTACAACGTGCTAGATATAATATTGGATATCTTTTAGTCCTTGCCATTTGAACATCAAACAGAAGTTCATTTCCTTGAAATTGACTTTTTTATTCATCAAGATCATATGAAAGAGATGGAGAGAGAAAGGGTTTCACAATAAGAGAGGATCATTCGACTTGCTATCCTTCTAGAAGAAAGTCGAAAAGAAGCCAACAAGAAGAAAACATCCTAGATTAGGATCTTTGGCTTACTTTTGTTGAACTTCTTATATGTAATTTATTTTTTATATAATGAAAAATCCTCCTTCTTGCTTAGTTATCTCTGTTGTATTTGATGGTTATTGAATAAATATCATGGATAGTTACGAATATTATGATGTTCTATTTTATTCCATACTTAAATAATCAAAAACTGCTCATGATTAATGAAATTTAAAAAAACCGATAACTGTTAATTATAGAACATTTTTTTGACCAAATCTGCTTGCCTACTAATGCTTCTTAGATTTGAGTATTGATTAACTCACATTCACTGAATTAATTTAGTATGCTTACTCAAATCTTTTATTAGAATTATATGAGCATTAACTAATATTAATTCTTGTTATGTCATAATAGATGGTAAACTCCTTTACAATCTCACCTTATGAGCATTGTGTCAACCAGGTCTACAACAAAACACAACTTAATATTTGTAACCTTGTTTGTGTGTTAGAAGAATATGCACAAACACAATATCACTTATGATTCCAGAAGTAAATAACTTGACTTTAAAAGAGTAACTTTAAGGAAACCCATAAGTTATTAACCACCTTCTATCTTGAACTCTCTAAACATAAGTGATAAGATTACAAAGAAATTAGTTGTTAGGAATATGTTGTGTACTTAATGATAAGTTAAACAAAACACTTAGTAGATTTTATTTAGTGATTTTGTAGCCTTCAATGGATGATCATTTTAACATCTGTTAAAAGGGTAGCTTATGTAATTATAAGTTTGGTAGCACATTTCTGCATATTATAATGCCTTAGAGAACTAGATGTTGTAGAATTTTTTAAGTCATGTTGACTACTATATTGATATGCAGGATAGGTTGGCTAACTGTAAATATTAGATGGCTTGTAATCTTGTATAAGTGAAATGGAGTTAACTGCTAGGAAGATAGTCTCAACGGATGTTCCATAAGTATTTAACGGATGATCAACTAAAGCTTCAACGAATGATCAACCAGACTTTCAACGGATGATCCAAAAAAGTCTCAACGGATGATCCCACAAAGTTTCAACGGATGATCTAACTGAGTTTCAACGAATGTATAAATCAAAAGAGCAGTTGATAGTGACTTGACAGTCACATGCGTTGAGTGTATGCAAATGGAATGTGGTAGCCTGTTTAAAGGTTATAGAGAAGAGAGAAGCATTTTCATTTTCATACTAAACTGAAGATATTCAAAGATGCTGGACAGAGAAATGAAGAAGCATAAAATTAGATTAGAAATATTTTGTCTTATTTGTTTGTATTTTTATCATAAAACTTGGTGATATATAAACCAAGTGTAGCAAGTAGAATAATATACAAGTTAGTAAGCAATTACCAGAGAAATAGAAAAGGCTAGATCTGTAAAGAATTTCTCTGTTCTTGTAGTTCAACTTGTAAGAAGCTGTGTACAACTTTGTAACACAGAGTTCTCTACTTAATATATATATATATATATATGTGGTGGAAAAGTTCAATCCACCAGAAAGTTTTTAAATACTTGTATTTGATTACTTTATGTTTTGATTTCATCAATACTTTCATTTCGCATCATAGCCAAATCAAACACAGTTATATAGTCATATTAGAACTGTTGTTAAAGTTGAAAAAGTAGCCAAAATTACATTCAACCCCCCTTCTGTAATTCTTTGTTAGATTGTTTGGGAGTAACAATTGATATCAGAGCAAGCTCTTGAAGTGCAAAGAGTTTAAAGATCACAACAACTAACAAGATGAGGAGAACAAATGTTGGAGTAAGGATTCCTTTTCTGGACAAAGACAACTATCACCATTGGAAGGTGAAGATGCACCTGCATCTCCTATCTCAAGATGAAGGATATGTGGACTGTATTGAAAAAGGTCCACATGTTCCCATGGGAGCTGCTACAGGAAATGAGCCATCCATCCCAAAGCCTAGAGCAGAATGGTCTAATCCAGATATTGAGCAAGTCCACAAGGATAAGAAGGCCATGAATATTCTGTTTAATGGTGTTGATGGTGACATGTTTGACAACATCATTAACTGGAAAACTGCTAAGGATGTCTGGGATATAATTCAAGTTATATGTGATGGAACTGAGCAGATAAAGGAAAACAAAATGCAACTCTTGATTCAGCAATATGAGCATTTTCATTATGAAGAAAGTGAGTCACTCACTGACATATTTAGTAGATTTCAAAAACTACTAAATGCTCTAAAGTTGCATGGAAGAGTCTATCAGATAAAAGATTCAAACATCAAATTCCTTAGATCTCTACCAAAGGAATGGAAACCTATGACAGTCTCATTAAGAAATTCTCAAGATTACAAGGAATTTACCTTGGACAGACTGTATAGGATTCTAAAGACCTATGAGCTTGAAATAGAGCAAGATGAGAAGCTGGAGAAAGGAAGAAAAAAGAAGGATCCATTGTATTGGTTACTGAGCAAGATAAAGAGAAGGAGACAAAGGTTGAAGCTGTTGAATCTGTACCAAACCCTAGAGTTTGTGAAGGCAAGGGAAAAGGGCTAGTAGTTGAACATGAAGAACATCTTAGTCAAGATGATATGGATGACATAAATGAGCATCTAGCTTTTCTATCCAGGAGGTTTTCCAAGCTTAAATTCAATAAGAATTTTGGAGCATCCAAGTTAAACAGAAACATGGTTGATAAGTCTAAATTCAAGTGTTTCAAGTATGGCTTGGCAGGTCATTTTGCTAGTGAATGCAGAAAGTCTGATTCTGGTAAAAAGAAGTTTGAGCCTGTGAATTACAAGCAGAAATATTTTGAGCAGATCAAACAAAATGAAAGGGCTTTCATCATATAGGAAAATGACTGCTCTGCAGATGGACTAGAAGTGGATGATGATACAAGCTATGTCAATCTAGCGCTTATGGCTAAATCAGATGAAACAGAAGTCAGTTCATCCAGTAATCAGGGAAACAGAAAGAATCTTTGGTATTTAGATAGTGGGTGCTCAAGGAAGGTGACTGGAGATTCTACCCTACTCACTGAGTTCAAGGAGAGAGCTGGACCAAGTATCACTTTTGGAGATGACAGCAAGGGTTATACTGTGGGATATGTCTTGATTTCAAAGGATAATGTCATCATTGAGGAAGTTTCCCTAGTGGACGGACTCAAGCACAATTTGTTGAGTATCAGCCAGCTTTGTGATAAGGGTAACTCGGTAACATTCAATTCTGAAGCCTGTGTTGTGACCAATAAGAAAAACAACAAAGTGGTTCTCACTGGAGTGAGAAAAGGAAATGTGTATCTAGCTGCCTTCAAATCATCAAATGTAGAATATGTTACTTGTCTATTTACCAAAGAAATATTCTGAGTATATGATAAGAGGATGTTATATATACTTGGAACGCTTCATTACAAGCTTAAGTTGGTGTTTTTGACTCAAGTTGGTATTTTTGATGTGTTTTTGTGTTATTGCATTTCAGGCATCAGTTAAAGGAAGAAAGAAACTTTTCAAATAATTATGCTGAAAAGAGATCAGAATTGGAATCCTAGGCCATTCTCAAGTTATGGAGAATCTCGTTAGCTTCACGTGGGCAGTTGAATTGCCTAATTCTGACGAGCAGAACTCAAGATATATCTAAAAGAATATATGTCAGAACTTTTCCAGAATGTCAGCGCGGCCGCGCCAGAACCAGTGCACCCGCGCTGCTGAAAACACTATTCCAGCACGATCGCGCCCTGTAGCAGCGTGGCCACGCCCTGTAGCAGCGCGCCCGCGCTCTGTTTCTGCCCCAGAATCCTAATTTTAGTCAGAATTGAAGATTTTAAGAGTCCTAGTCATCCTGGAGCCTATATATATATCAATAAAAAGATGTTTTTAATAACAAGGAGACCTGAAAGAGCAATAGGAAGACCTAGAGAGCACGAGAAGGCTACGGAGAAGAAGACTTTTATTTTCTTTGATTTAGGCGATACTTGGATGCTTGTTTTTTATTTGTCTTTGAACCCTAGTATTCTTATATTGTTTATTATCATGCTTTCATTGGAACCCATAGTGACGATGAGTTCAATTATGAAATAATCGTTATCGTGGGGTTCGAACGGATTTACTTATGGATTTCTATAGTTAATTTGTTTCGATACCTTAGTGTGTGGTGATTGAATGATAACCTAGTATTGGTTGTGCTTATTCATCTTATGTGCGTAGATAACATATAAGATAGCGTGTTAATCTCTATTGAAGCGACAGTGAATATAGAGGTTTAGAACTTGCCTTGCTAGCATAGGTTCATGTGTTATTGTTATGCATGATTCATAGGTAATTTTAACCATGCTACTTTCCCTATGTAATCACGATAGATAACTTGTGCATTAAACCATTATGTTTTCAATTCTTATAGACATATAAGGACTAAGCATAATTAGTGTCTATTCAACTTCTATCTCTTTTGTGGATGCTTGGTAGTAGGGTATTCGTACAACGAAAGTTGGCATTTACTAGTTTCGTGTTATCTGATTAGTGTCATCACCATTATATGCTAAGGTTAAGAACAAAAAAGCTATTGAATGAAGTATTTAATGAAGTTAGGATCCCATGTTTGTCATATATATTAATTTAACCATTCTTGTTCTCTTAGTTATATTTGTTAGTTTAATTCTTAGTTATAAACAATCTCAACTTGTTATTTGTCTTAGCATTGGATAATAACCATATCATTGTTGCATAGGTGCATATTCTTAAATTAAACAAAGAGTCTCTATGGGAACGAATCTGATTTATATCTTATACTACATGTGAACGCGTATACTTGCATGAATTTTAGCGCGTGTTTTCGCCCTAACAAGTTTTTGGTGCCACTGCCGGGGAATCGGTGTTGTTACTTTAGTTTATGTGCTTGTCATCAGTGGTCGTTAAAGTTCACTGACTTGGATTTTTTTTTCTTTCACGGTTTACTTGTTGTGTTTCAGGTACTCATTACAATGGGAGATCCAGCAGCATGAACGAAAGCCTTGATGGATTTTTCTCAACCAAAGATCAATGACATTCAATCTAGCATTGTCAGGCCAGCTATCACAGCTAATACCTTTGAGATCAATCCTGACATAATTCAGATGGTACATAATTCAGGTCAGTTTGGGGGTGCTCCAATGGAAGATCCCAATACGCACATTAGGGATTTCATAGAGATCTGCGACACCTTCAGGTTTAATGGTGTTTCCGAAGATGCTATAAAGCTGAGGCTTTTCCCATTCTCTCTGAGGGATAAAACTAAGTGCTGGTTATATTCTCTACCAGCAGGTTCTATCACTACTTGGGAGGATCTTTCTTAGAAGTTTCTTACTAAATTCTTCCCTATGGCGAAGACAGCTGCACTCAGGAATGCTCTTACTCAATTTGCGCAGCAATCGGGAGAAACTCTATGTGAAGCTTGGGAGTGCTACAAGGAGATGCCTAGGAAGTATCCTAATCATGGAATACCTAATTAGATGATCATCAATGGCTTCTATAACGGGTTGGGAGCACAGTCAAGACCCATACTCGACGCAGCATCAGGTGGAGCATTATGGGCAAAGAGCTATGAGGAAGCTTATGATCTAATTGAACTGATGAATGCTAATGAATATCAGTATCCAACCCAAAGATTGCCACATGGAAAGGTAGAACTCCTGCTACCTTGCCCTGTGGCAATCTCTGGGTTGGATACTGATATTCATTAGCAGCCATCAGTTCAATTAGATCATAAGCTTCCTCATAGCTCTTTTCCCATAATGCTCCCCTTGATGCTGTATCGAGAATGGGTCTTAACTGTGCTCCCAACCCATTATAGAAGCCATTGATGATCATCCAATCAGGCATTCCATGATGAGGACACTTCATAAGCATCTCCTTGTAGCGCTCCCAACCTTCACATAGAGTTTCTCCCGATTGCTGCGCAAATTGAGTAAGAGCATTCCTGAGTGCAGTTGTCTTCGCCACAGGGAAGAATTTAGTAAGAAACTTCTGAGCAAGATCCTCCCAAGTAGTGATAGAACCTGCTGGTAGAGAATGTAACCAACACTTAGCTTTATCCCTCAGAGAGAATGGGAAAAGCCTCAGCTTTATAGAATCTTCAGAAACACCATTAAACCTGAAGGTGTCGCTGATCTCTATGAAATCCCTAATGTGCGTATTGGGATCTTCCATTGGAGCACCCCCAAACTGAACTGAATTATGTACCATCTGAATTCTGTCAGGCTTGATTTCGAAGGTATTAGCTGTGATGGCTGGCCTGATAATGCTAGATTGAATGTCATTGATCTTGGATTGAGAAAATTCCATCAAGGCTTTCGTTCATGCTGCTGGATCTCCCATTATAATGAGTACCTGAAATACAACAAGTAAACCGTAAAAGAAAAAAAATCCAAGTCAGTGAACTTTAACGACCACTGATGACAAGCACATAAACTAAACTAACAACACTGATTCCCCGGCAGTGGCACCAAAAACTTGTTCAGGCGAAAACACGCGCTAAAATTCACGCAAGTATACGCGTTCACAAGTATAAGATATAAATCAGATTCGTTCCCACAGAGACTCTTTGGTTAATTTAAGAATATGCACCTATGCAACCATGATATGGTTATTATCCAATGCTAAGACAAATAACAAGTTAAGATTGTTTATACCTAAAAATTAAACTAACAAATATAACTAAAAGAACAAGAATGGTTGAATTAATATATATAACAAACATGGGATCCTAATTCATTAAATACTTCATTCAACAGCTTTTTTATTCTTAACCTTAGCATGTAATGGTGATGACACTAATCAGATAACACAAAACTAGTAAACACAAACTTTCATTGTACGAATACCCTACTACCAAGCATCCACAAAAGAGATAGAAGTTGAATAGACACCAATTATGCTTAGTCCTTATATGTCTATAAGAATTGAAAACATAACGGTTTAATGCGCAAGTTATCTGTCGTGATTACATAGGGAAAGTAGGATGGTTAAAATTACCTACGAATCATGCATAACAATAACACATGAAACTATGCTAGCAAGGCAAGTTGTAAACCTCTATATTCACTGTCGCTTCAATATAGATTAACACGCGATCTATATGTTAGCAACGTACATAAGACGACTAAGCACAACCAATACTAGGTTATCATACAATCATCACACGCTAAGGTATCGAAACAAATTAACTATAGAAATCCATAAGTAAATCCATTAGAACCCCACGATAATAATTAGTTCATAATCGAACTCATCGTCACCATGGGTTCCAATGAAAGCATGATAATAAACAATATAAGAGTACTAGGATTCAAAGACAAATCGAAAACAAGCATCCAAGTATCGCCTAAATCAAAGAAAACAAAAGTCTTCTTCTCCGTAGCCTTCTCGTGCTCTCTAGGTCTTTTTATTGCTCTCCCAGGTCTCCTTGTTGTTAAAAACGTCTTTTTATTGATATATATAGGCTCCAGGATGACCAGGACTCTCAAAATCTTCAATTTCGACTAAAATCAGGATTCTGGGGCAGAAACAGGGCGCGGGCGCAGTGCTACAGGGCGCGGCCGCGCTGGAATAGTTTTTTCAGCTGCGCGGGCATACTGGTTCTGGTGATATTTCTTCTTTTGGCCATATCTTGAGTTCTGCTCGTCAGAATTAGGCGATTCAACTGCCCACGCGAAGATAACGAGATTATCTACCACTTTAGAATGGCCTAGGCTTCCAATTATAATCTATTTTCAGAATAATTCTTTGAAAAGCTTCTTTCTTCCTTTAACTGATGCCTGAAATGCAATAACATAAAAACACATTAAAAATACCAACAACTTGAGTCAAAAACACCAACTTAAGCTTGTAATAAAGTGTTCCAAGTAGATATAAAATCCACTTATCACAAGGCAAGCTAAGATGAAAGTTAGCTTTGGCACAAGAAGTTGTCCCACCTTAACTTCATGACTATGAATGAGCTAATCAAGAAAGATTTGGTAAGAGGCATTCCATAAGTGGAATTCTCAAAGGATGGATTATGTGATGCCTGTCAAAAAGCAAAGCAGATTGTTATTCCCAAGGAACTAACAATGAGATTTACAGAAGGGGGTTGAATGTAAATCTCAAAACTTTTTCAAGTTTTGAGCAGTTTCAAAGGCTGTGTGTTTTGATGAACAAGTGTGTGTGAATTGCTTTGAGTTGGTGCAGGCAGATATATATTCAAACACAAATGTAAAGAACACAAAAGACTTAAAAACTTTTCTGGTGGATTTGTTGTTCCACCAGAGATGTGTTATTTCAGAAAATCTGTGATTCAAGAAATTGATCACAGCTGCTTCCTAGTACAAACTAGATGATTTTCTCTCAATGTTTTTCTAAACAGCTCTAGAAAATTCACACTCTAATTACTAGCTGCAACTTGGTTTATATATCACCAAGTTTTACAAGTGAAGACAAAAATATAAAATACAATTAAAAAGATTCTTCACATGTTTCTTCTTCATTTCTCTATCCAATGCAATCTAGGATAATCTGTGAATCTTTGAATACTTCCTTGTTTGCACCAGAATGGAAATGCTGCATTTTCTTGATTCCTCCAAGAGGCTGCCACATTCCAATTGTCTCTGTCAACCCATGTGCCTCTGTCAGCTTAGGAATTGTCACTGTCAACTGCTATAGAACTTTGCATCCGTTGAATCTTTCATCCGTTGATGGCTTTATCCGTTGATGCATTAGCAGTTGAAGCTTTATCCGTTGATGCACTCATCCGTTGATGGATGTTATCCGTTGTAGCTTTAGAGACATCCGTTGAAGCTTTGTTTCTTATCCGTTGAAGGCCTTTAACTTATCAGTTGATTCTACTTCATTTATACAAAATTATAAGGCATGAAATATTTACAGTTAGCCCTCCTATTTGCATATCCACTAGTAGTCAACATGACTTATAATTTCCCACAACATCTAAAAATTATAACTTGAATACAGAAACTGAAATGTGCTACAATACTAAACTTATTTCTAAGTAAAGCTACTCCATCAACGGATAGCCAGAATGGTCTTATCCGTTGAGGCTACAAACACCAGATTTCTACCTATATGTTTTGTTTAACTTATCATCAAACTAATACACATATTCCTAACAATCTCCCCCTATTTATGTCTACTAGAATTGTAGGCATAAATTTGGGTTTAACTTGATAATAACAAAACACTTAACAAATATATCAACTGACATCAAGTAGAAATTCAAAAGTGCTGCAAAAGTGTATGTACTGAGATATAATTGAAGGATTACATTATTTCCAAGGATGCTCCTTTAGGCTGAGCAGATTATTTTCTTTTCCTTTGATCCCTTGTTTTCTTCCCTAGCCTCCTGTCATTTTCCTCTACTTGGAGTTGGAGTTGTCTGTAGAATTCAGCTTCATCTTCTTCACTGATGTCCAACTTAGATTGCATGTCCGTGAGAGTTTCATTACTGGCAATTTTAAGCTGGTCTTCAAGTCTGAAGAATCTTCTAACTCCTTTATTATCTCTGAACTCCATCAGCCAATGAGATGATTTATGAATTGTAATTTCATGCTCAGGGATGAGTAATGTTCTAGGCAAGGAATTGGGCTCCCACCAAGTTTTCCTTATACTGGCAATCTTGTTGAGAATCACAGTTTTGGCAGTCCTGGTAAAGCCAGAATCCCTTTTTATAGCTGAGTAGACTCTAATCAAGGTAGAATAGCCTTCATCCAGAATTCTGTAAAAGGGCCAAGTCCTTTTCCCATTTCCTTTGTACTTGAACACGAATCTTTCTGGTAGCTGTCTGTAGGCATCTATTCCCCTTACTTCCTCCAGCTCATCCAGGTAGAGTTCAATGTCTGTCTGTTCCTTTATGTCATAAATGTGAACATAATCATCCTTTGAGACTTGTGGCTTAGGCTTAGGTTTCTGAGTGAATTTTCTTGAGGTTAGGGGAGGTGTTGATTTGGTTTTTCTTTTCTGTTTCTTTGGTGGTGGAGAAGTAGTTAAGAAGGTGGGCAATTTGATGGTGTCCCAATAAATGGGTTCTTCCTTAGGAATGATTGTTTCACCATGGATATTTAAGTAGGGATCCGGCACAATGGGTTCAGGAATAGAAGGTAGTGGTTTGGATTTTGATTGGATTTCCTCAGTGTTATCTACAATCTTCCTTTTTGCATTTGCCTTTCTTCTGTTCCCTTTCTGTCATTCCTTTCTTTCCTCACTTCTTTCTTCCACATCCTCACTAAACATGTTCCTCATACCTTCATCTTCACCCTTGTCTTCAATTTCTTTCTTCTCTTCAATTTGACTTGACTTTAGCTATTTTTTAAGCTTTGCTTGTGCTCTTTTGTCAGCCCTTAGCTTTTCAGCTTCTTCCTTCAGCCTTTTGGTCTCTTCCCTCTTGGCTTTTGAGAATTTGGGATATCCTTGCACCACACAAATACTCTTTCCCTCTCTATAAATGATAGCCATATTCATTCTTTCCACTACATCATTTGTAACGACCGAGGAATTACGCTTGTATTATATTATAATAATGCTAAATTATGTGTATTATTATGTGATTAAATGTGTTAAGTCGTTAAACCCTAACTGCTATGTGTTATGTGTTGGTTGTTTTGATCCAAACGTGTTTTGGATATTTATTGAGCGTTTTATCGTCAGTTATATATATTATATTAAAACCTGTACAGCTCAAAACTATGTTTTAAAAGCCCATATTTCAAACAAAATCATTGGCTCTATTTTATTAAAAATGCCCTATACCATATCGCTATTCTGACCCCCTAGACATTTTACAAATTGACCTTTTTCGCAAAAAACGACTTTTCCGGACCCCTTCGGGTACCAAAAACCCCATAAAAATTATATTTTTATTTTTATATGATCATGAAATTATCATATATCATTTTTCTTTGTATTTTTGTAATTTTCAAAATTTTTGGGAATTTTTAGTATTTATTTTGTATTTATTGGATATTTAAAAATTCAATATTAATACCCCAAAAATTATAAAAATTGGGGCCAAATATTTCTATTAGGAGTGTAATTAGACCCTTAATTTTACTTAGGGGTATTATTTTCATAAATATAAATACCTGAATTATTATTAATTAAATCAGTTAATTATACTTAAAAATCAGAAAATAAAAAGAAAATCAGAAAAGGGAATTAGGGTTAGGGTTTTGTGAAGAACAGCAGCAGAATCAATCGCGAATTTGAGGGTGATTCCGGAGTCCAAATCGTTCATGTAAGTAGTCAAATTGAAGCTGGTGATTCGTAGTATATGATTATGTAACCGTTTTTGTTGTTTGATTTCTTGATTTTTGATTTGTTATTTCGGGTTTAATTCTTGAATTCGGGTTTGACTTTCTGGTAGTTGTTTGATGATTTCGTTGCCACGAGCGTTTAGATCGTCGATTATGGAGTCGATTGACACCGGGTTTGAGTCTGTTGGTGTTGTTTTTGGTATCGCCGGAGAACCGCCGTCGATGACGGCTGTTCTTGTGGTTGCGGCGTCGGGACGTCGAAACGAAGAAGGAGGTGGACGAGGGGAGAAGCTGGGCTTGATTATCAAACAAAAACGCAGCCGAACGAGCCTGGAATCGTGTTGGTTGCCCTTCGTTTGGTTCGCCGGAAATTTCCGCCGGTGTCGGATTCTGGGTGCAGGGCGGTGTTCTTCCCGACCCGATTGGGTTGGGGACGACCCGGTTTTCAACCCGGAAACGACCCGGGTTTGATCCTAAAAGTCCAACCCCTGTTCCTGTTTTTGTGTTTCTGATTAAATTATTTATTTATTTATATTTTAGTAATTAAAAATCAGTTTTTAATAATTCTAAAAATTAATTAAAAATTAGTTTTTAATTCTGAATTATTTTATTAAATTATAAATTCGAATTTATTTAATTAATTAATTATTTAATTATTTATCTATTTATTTATTAATTATCTAATTAATTAATAATTGGGTAATTAATCAATAATTAGGTAATTAATTAATAAATAAAGATTAGAAATAATTAAGTAATATGATTAATAATCTAATAATTAATTAATAATTCGAATAATGATTCGATAATTAGAATTATTATTCGAGCGTTAGTTATTCGAATAATATTGTGGTAATTATTCGTATGGTATAACTAGTTATCGGTAATTATCTGTTTAGCGAATCGTACGAGTAGCAATAATAATAGAATAGTTCGATAATTATGTGGGAATTGCGAGTAGCTCGTAGTTATAAGAGTGATTAATCGTTAAGTTGGTTTATAATTCGAGTAATTCGTAGTTATTCGATAAATAGCGTATCGGTTAATTAAATCGATTGATTATTTGTAAATAATCGATCTGATCGAATAATTAATAATAATTTGTAATAAATAATAATAATTCCTAATAATTAGGGATTAATTATTTTAAAATATAATAATTATTAATTAACTATTTAAAAATATAATTATGGATTGTTTAATTATAATTAATTATTTATAATTAATTATTAATTAATTAAATCTTGTTTAATTCATATTAATTCAACCGTTAGTCCGATTTGAGCGAAACGAAGACCCCTAGACTCAGAAAAATGAGACGAATCCAATAAAAATAGTTGTAAGTTATAATTTCTTCCGAAAAGAGAGTGGTTTGGTGATAATTGATAGTTCGTAGGTCCTAGTAGGGGTATAATTGAGCCGAATAAATCCTGAAAAATTATAATAAAATCATATAAGACTAGTAATGCAGATATGAGTCCAGAATTGATTCTAAAAATAATTATAAGTCTAGAAATTGATTATGTGCTTTATGTGCTACATGCTTTACGTGATTATGTGAATAGATGTGCTATATAAATATATGTGTATATATGCGAGTCAGATAGAAACGCATGGGTAGACCGATAAGGTTGCGTGTTATCAATTCAAGATACACGTATATAGTAAGTTATCTAAACGCCTATCTTTCCATGATTTGTTCAGTGTTAGCAAGGCCGAGCAAGCTAGGGTCAGAAGGCGGTGAGTTAAACCAGGTTAAGTACGCGCAAGGCAAGTTTTTCCCCTATTCTAAATTCAGAATAGTGATTTATATTTATTTTCTATCGTATCAATTCTCTTTGATAATCATTATTCATATACACTGTTATCCAATTATTATTGCTTGTTTCCAATTTCATTTCAATTCTTGATTCACCCAATTTATTGAATTCCCTGTTCAGATTTCAATTTCTTTACCCTTATCACATATACTCTGGTATATCCTGGTGTTGGGATATATCAATAGCATTCCGATTGTTCCGGATGCTAAGCCTTGGACTGGATGGTTACTATACGGGCTGGGTTTTACCCAGACCATTATTTAATAGGCCATAGTTGCCTGAGTACTCCTTATGTTGGTTGGGTCTATGCAGTTGGGTATAGATCCGCACTATATTCTGATTGATCAGCAGGTTATAGTGCATATGTTGGTTCTTATTTCCAGTCTTGTTCATTTGGTACTCGTCAGCATTGGCAAATTACTATCCTATACAGATTCAGATGGTTGTTCCAACCAGCAGCTTATTGGTTCACTCATTTCTCTTTCTTTATACTATATATATTGTTACAGGCTTGTTGAGCAATTTTGGCTCATCCCTTTTTATTGTTATTCCTATTGTTTTACAGTTAAGGTAGAGAATGAAACTCATCAGGACCCGCATAGTCAAGAAGCGAGTCAAACAGCGGGACCCTCTTATACCAAGAGTGTTCCTTCCTATTCCCGAAGAGAGCTTTGAATTGCCAGATCAGGTGTAGCAGAGTAAGTAGTAATGTTGGGTTGAATAAAAATCTTGTGTAGTTTGAATAAAAGTTGTGTAGTGAGATTGTAGATAGAATAAAGTTTTGTAACAAAGAGAGTTATTGAGACAGCTTTTATTTAGTTGGGTTTGTAATAAAGTATAGTATGTGGTTTTTGTTTTCAACTCAGACCTTAAAAGATCCTGAGTAGTGATAGTTCGGGGTAGTTATTATATTTATATTCCGCTTGTGCAGGTTTAGTTGGTTATTGTTGTTAATAATGCCCCAAATCTATACCCCGGATTTGGAGGGTGTTATAGTTGGCATCAGAGCTTAGGTTTGACCTTTGAAAACAAGAACGTTAGGGCTAAGATAAGATAGGAAAATGAGATAGGATAGAAGTAAGAGTGTTAGGATTGTTTGCTTATGTGATTAGAAGTTATGAGTTTTAGGAATTGTGATTTGATTATTTTTGTGTTATTATTTTTATGTATATTAGATGGCTTCTTTATCATCATCTACGGAGAGGACCGAGACAGATCCAGTGGATGCACCGGTATTAGCCCCAGTGTCAGAGCAGATCTTACCTCCATTGCCACTACCCCCACCATTTCCACCTGAGCCAGCACCAGAGATACCACTTCCCCCAGAGGTACCAGGTTTTGCAGATTATTTTCCATATTTTGAGCCAGAGATACCAGATTTTCCACCTTTAGAGTTTCCGATGTTCGATATTCCTGACATGGTTGATCTTCCGCAGTGGGAGGATTTAGAGCCTCAGATTCCTATGCCACCAGTCGAGATTCCAGAGATGCCACAGATGGAGCCAGAGGCAGAGCCGCCAGTGTATGCACCTATGGAGCAGCCTGTCTTATTCCCTGCCCCATTAGCCATTTATGCACCTGTTTCGGGCATTTATCAGTTTCCTCAGCCAGAGTTTATGGATGAGATCGTGGTAGATGGACCATTACTTTCTCGAGGTTCCAGCACTGATCTTCGTGAGCATCATACAGTGACTTACCAGCGCTTTCAGGCGGAGAGGGAGGAGAGGATTAGATGGCAGAACCAGTGTAGAGAGATCCTTGGATTGTATGAGACGCAGGAAGATGGTCCTGTCAGAGCATTATGACCAGATTATATACTGAGAGAGAGACTACATCAGATCCACCGGATTAGTTCTCAGCAGCTTACTGATTTGAGACAGCAGGATCTTAGTGTGGAGACAGCATATCGCAGAGCATTAGGACTTACCGAGGCAGTGCTAGAGGCATTGCATGAGGAGTTGAGCCACATGCCACCAGGATTTGGAGACTAGCAGATCGATGAGTGTGGTATTATGTATATTTTGTAAATAGAGGCAGCATAGTATTGTATGACTAGTTTGTATGAGTATAATTACTGACTTTGACTGATAGTAGTAGCAGTATGCTTGTTATATCATAGGTTTTTGTATCAAGCACTGACACCTGCAGCTGGTGTTCTACCTATATATATATATAAGATGATCTTTTGCACGTTTTCTTTATTTTATTTCCAGTTATTTAAGCATTTACATTTATTTCAGTACCATTGCATATTTACAAATGCTGTTTTATTTACGATCATGTTGTACCCTTATGTTTTAAAAAAAAAATTAAAAAAAAACACATCATACTATTTTATTTATTCAGTTATTTAATAAGCTGTTTTATTTTCCCAAATCGACTGTTTTAATATATGTTTAATATACTGTTATTAAAGAAGACCCATTGTTTATTTACCAGAAAGATGGCACCTAAAAGAAAAGCACAACCCAACTCATCAAATGGAAACACCGAAGGCCAAAACAATAATAACCAGATGGATCAGATGTTTAATCTCATGCAACAGCAGATGTTGATGATGCAACAACAAATGCAGCAGCAACAACAGCAGTTCCAGCAACAGATGTTACAGCAAGCCGCTCATCCAGGACATCAAGTACCACCAGCAGCACCTACGGTCACTTTCAAGCAATTTCAGTCAGTGAAGCCTCCGGAATTTAGGGGTTCCACGGATCCTACAAAAGCGAGAGCTTGGCTGAAAGAGATGGAAAAGGCTTTTTCGTTGGTAAAGGTTGAGGAAGAACAGAAGACGGATTTCGCTAGCTACTTTCTGAAAGGTGAAGCTAATTACTGGTGGGAATCGAAGAAAACTTTGGAAGAAGAAGGTGTGGTGACCTGGGATAGATTCACTCATCTTTTCTTGGAGAAATATTTTCCTCGTTTTATGAAGAACCAGATGGAGATCAAATTCCTGGAGCTGAAGCAAGACAACTTATCGGTTGCGGATTATGAGATCAAGTTCACTGAATTGGCAAGATTTGTTCCAGAGCAAGTGGATACGGACGAGAAGCGGGCCAAGAGATTCCAGCAAAGACTGAAACCATGGATTCGTAGCAGGGTAACTGTGTTTGAACTGACAACTTATACGGCTGTTGTTCAGAAGGCTATGATTATTGAAGGTGAAAGTGAAGCAGCTCAAAAAGAGAAAGGACCAGGAAATTTTCAGAATCGTTTCAACAAAAGGCCGAGATTTCAAGCTCGAGGAAAAGTAAATTTTAGGAGGCCGGAACAAAACAACCAGAGGATGGGTAATCGACTTCCTGCCCCAACTCAGCAAAGGCTTATTTGACCGCCTATACCTGATTGCAGAACGTGTGGTAAAAAGTATACGGGGATTTGCAACAAGCCAAATGTCACGTGTTTTAAGTGCAAGCAAAGGGGACACTATTCTGGAGAATGTCCAATGGGAAAAGCAGAAGTTACTTATTTCCAATGTGGGAGAAAAGGACATATCGCCAGAGACTGCAGAGGAATTGCAATGGCCGCTAGTATTCCAAGAGTTTTAGCATTACCTCCACCTCCACTACCATAACAAAATCAGCCCAGAGCAAGGACTTTCAATATGTCAATGAAGGAAGCGGTACAGAGTCCGAATGTGGTTACAGGTACACTCCTTATAAATTTCGTAAATGCTTTAGTATTGATTGATTCAGGAGCTACTAGATCTTTTATTTCTGAAGATTTTATCTCTAAGATAGATTGTGAGATCCAGTGATTAGATGAAGTGTTAGTCATAAAATTAGCAAATGATGATCAGGTTGCAGTAGATAAAGTATGCCCGAGTTGTGATATTGAGATAGGGAGATGTCATTTTTCAGGTTATTTGATACCTTTTAGGTTAGGGGAGTTTGATGTTATTCTAGGAATGGATTGGCTATCTAGTAATAATGCTCAGATTGATTGTGCGAATAAGAGAGTGAAATTGCAAACTGAAGAAAATGAAACGGTAATATTTAAAGGTGAGAAACAAAAGCAGAAATTTCTATCAATAATGCAGACGAGAAGATTGTTACGCCAAGGATGTCAAGCTTACTTAGCCTATGTATGGGATACTGATAAGGGAAATCCGAAGATTGAAGATATTCCTGTATGTGAGTTTCTTGATGTTTTTCCAGACGAACTACCAGGACTTCCACCAGATCGAGAAATTGAGTTCACTATTGACTTAACGCCAGGGACTGAACCAATTTCGAAAGCTCAATATCGAATGGCACCTGTTGAAATGAGGGAATTAGCAAAGCAGTTGCAAGAACTTCTCGACAAAGGAATCATAAGGCCAAGTGTATCCCCATGGGGCGCGTCAGTATTGTTCATGAAAAAGAAGGATGGTAGTATGCGACTGTGTATTGATTATCATGAGCTGAACAAGTTAACTATCAAGAATAAATATCCTTTACCTCACATCGATGATTTATTTGATCAACTAAAAGGAGCAGCATGGTTTTCGAAAATCGACTTACGATCAGGCTATCATCAGTTAAAGATCAATGCCGAGGATATTCCTAAGACAGCGTTCAGAACGAGGTATGGACATTACGAATTTCTTGTGATGGCTTTTGGATTGACAAATGCACCTGCAGCGTTTATGGATTTGATGAATCGAGTATTCAAGAAGTATCTGGATAAGTTTATCATTGTATTTATTGATGACATCTTGATCTACTCAAAGACAGAAGAAGAACATGCAGCACATTTAAGAACGATATTGGAGATATTACGAAAGGAGCAGCTTTACGCAAAATTTTCAAAATGTGAATTTTGGTTGAAAGAAGTGCAGTTTCTAGGGCATATCATCAGTAGAGAAGGCATTCAAGTTGATCCAGCAAAGATTGAAGCTGTGTTGAATTGGGAAAGACCAAGGACACCGACAGAGGTTCGAAGTTTCTTAGGATTGGCAGGATATTATCAAAGATTTGTCAAAGATTTTGTGAAGATAGCAACACCGTTGACCAAGTTAACTCGACAAAGTGAAAAGTTTGAATGGAATAGTAAGTGTGAAGAAAGTTTTCAAGAGTTGAAGAATCGGTTGGTGACTGCACCAGTATTAGTACTGCATGATGAGCAAGGAAATTTTGTTATTTATAGTGACGCTTCGTATCGCGGGCTAGGATGTGTGTTGATGCAACATGGTAACGTCATTGCATATGCTTCGAGACAACATAAACCTCATGAACAGAAATATCCTACGCATGATCTGGAATTGGCAGCAATTGTATTTGCATTGAAGCTTTGGAGACATTATCTGTACGGTGAAAAATGTGAAATCTACACGGATCATAAAAGTCTGAAGTATATCTTCACGCAAAAGGAACTGAACATGCGACAACGTCGATGGCTGGAATTGATTAAAGATTATGATATTACAATCAGTTATCATCCAGGAAAAGCAAATGTTGTAGCGGATGCGTTGAGTAGAAAAGAAAGATTGAATCGGTTAACTTCATGTGAAGAATTGGTTAAAGAATTTGACAAATTGGAAATTGAGATTCGTATTCCCCATGAATATGCAGGAACTATCTACGCTATGACTTTTCAACCAGGGTTGCTAGAAAAGATTCGCCATTGTCAAGATAAAGTGATGAGTCAAGACGACAACTTAACGGGAGAGGAGATTACAACTCAGAAATATAATGAAGGAATTTTACGTTTTGCGTCAAGAATCTGGATCCATAACGTGGCTGAATTAAAAGAAGAGATTATGCGAGATGCGCACAATTCGAAGTATTCCATTCATCCAGGAAGCACGAAAATGTATCGCGATTTGAAGGAAAACTTTTGGTGGCCGAATATGAAGAAGGAGATAGCAGAATGGGTGAGTAAATGCTACACGTGCCAGCGAGTTAATGCAGAACATCAACGTCCGAGTGGGTTATTGCAACCATTAGACATTCCAGAATGGAAATGGGAACATCTAGCGATGGATTTCGTAGTGGGACTTCCAAGGACGAAAGCAAATCACGATGCAATTTGGGTTATTGTTGGTCGATTGACGAAATCAACAAATTTTCTTCCAATTAATGAGAGGTTTTCATTGGACAAGTTAGTGCACTTATATCTTAAAGAAATTGTGATGCGTCATGGAGTACCAATATCGATTATATCGGATCAAGATCCTCGTTTCAATTCAAGATTTTGGAGACAATTCCAAGAATGTCTAGGAACGAAGTTGAATATGAGTGCAGCCTATCATCCGCAAACTGACGGTCAAAGTGAAAGGACAATTCAAACGATTGAAGACATGCTACGAGTTTGTGCGATCGATTTTGAAGGTAGTTAGGATGAACATTTACCCCTAGTGGAATTTTCTTATAATAACAGCTATCACGCTAGTATTGGAATGCCACCGTATGAAGCATTATATGGGAGGAAATGCAGATCAGTAGTGCATTGGGATGAAGTTGGAGAACGCAAGATTTTGGGTCCAGAATTAATTCGGCAGACAAAAGAAAAGATTGAACTTATTCGAAAACGAATCGAGGCAGCGCAAAACAGGCAAAGCAAATATGCAGACCAAACAAGGAAGGATATGGACTATCAGGAAGGAGAACACGTATTGCTCAAAATATCGCCATGGAAATGATTGATCAGATTTGGCAATAAAGGGAAATTGAAGCCACAATATGTTGGACCATTTGAAATTTTGAAGAAAATTGGGAAGGTTGCGTACGAGTTAGCTCTACCACCCCATATGCAGCACATTCACAACGTATTTCATGTATCTATGCTTAAGAAGTACAATCCTGATACAAGGCATTTAATAGAATATGAACCAGTAGAACATCAGGCAGATTTGTCATATATAGAGCAGCCGATAAGGATTTTAGATCGGCAAGAGAGGGTATTAAGAAATAAGTCTGTGTCATTAGTAAGAGTCTTGTGGAGAAACCCAGTGGTTGAAGAATCAACCTGGGAGCTTGAGAGTGAAATGTTAGAAAGGTATCCTCAGTTATTTGCA
This sequence comes from Apium graveolens, assembly GCF_009905375.1. Lineage (NCBI taxonomy): Eukaryota > Viridiplantae > Streptophyta > Magnoliopsida > Apiales > Apiaceae > Apium > Apium graveolens. The sequence continues at coordinate 134,773,221 of NC_133653.1, read as the reverse complement.
TAGTGTGATTCTGAGGACAGAATCTTGTTAAGGGGGGGAGAATGTAACGACCGAGGAATTACGCTTGTATTGTATTATAATAATGCTAAATTATGTGTATTATTATGTGATTAAATATGTTAAGTCGTTAAACCCTAACTGCTATGTGTTATGTGTTGGTTGTTTTGATCCAAACGTGTTTTGGATATTTATTGAGCGTTTTATCGTCAGTTATATATATTATATTAAAACCTGTACAGCTCAAAACTATGTTTTAAAAGCCCATATTTCAAACAAAATCATTGGCTCTATTTTATTAAAAATGCCCTATACCATATCGCTATTCTGAACCCCTAGACGTTTTACAAATTGACCTTTTTCGCGAAAAACGACTTTTCCGGACCCCTTCGGGTACCAAAAACCCCATAAAAATTATATTTTTATTTTTATATGATCATGAAATTATCATATATCATTTTTCTTTGTATTTTTGTAATTTTCACAATTTTTGGGAATTTTTAGTATTTATTTTGTATTTATTGGATATTTAAAAATTCAATATTAATACCCTCAAAAATTATAAAAATTGGGGCCAAATATTTTTATTTGGAGTGTAATTAGACCCTTAATTTTACTTAGGGGTATTATTTTCATAAATATAAATACCTGAATTATTATTAATTAAATCAGTTAATTATACTTAAAAATCAGAAAATAAAAAGAAAATCAGAAAAGGGAATTAGGGTTAGGGTTTTGTGAAGAACAGCAGCAGAATCAATCGCGAATTTGAGAGTTCCGGAGTCCAAATCGTTCATGTAAGTAGTCAAATTGAAGCTGGTGATTCGTAGTTTATGATTATGTAACCGTTTTTGTTGTTTGATTTCTTGATTTTTGATTTGTTATTTCGGGTTTAATTCTTGAATTCGGGTTTGACTTTCTGGTAGTTGTTTGATGATTTCGTTTCCACGAGCGTTTAGATTGTCGATTATGGAGTCGATTGACACCGGGTTTGAGTCTGTTGGTGTTGTTTTTGGTATCGCCGGAGAACCGCCGTCGATGGCGGCTGTTCTTGTGGTTGCGGCGTCGGGACGTCGAAACGAAGAAGGAGGTAGACGAGGGGAGAAGCTGGGCTTGATTATCAAACAAAAACGCAGGCGAACGAGCCTGGAATCGTGTTGGTTGCCCTTCGTTTGGTTCGCCGGAAATTTCCGCCGGTGTCGGATTCTGGGTGCAGGGCGGTGTTCTTCCCGACCCGGTTGGGTTGGAGACGACCCGGTTTGCAACCCGGGTTTGATCCTAAAAGTCCAACCCCTGTTCCTGTTTTTGTGTTTCTGATTAAATTATTTATTTATTTATATTTTAGTAATTAAAAATCAGTTTTTAATAATTCTAAAAATTAATTAAAAATTAGTTTTTAATTCTGAAAGATAGTATTAATAATTTCTGAATTATTTTATTAAATTATAAATTTGAATTTATTTATTTAATTAATTATTTAATTATTTATCTATTTATATATTAATTATCTAATTAATTAATAATTGGGTATTTAATCAATAATTAGGTAATTAATTAATAAATAAAGATTAGAAATAATTAAGTAATATGATTAATAATCTAATAATTAGTTAATAGTGCGAATAATGATTCGATAATTAGAATTATTATTCGAGCGTTAGTTATTCGAATAATATTGTGGTAATTATTCGTATCGTATAACTAGTTATCGGTAATTATCTGTTTAGCGAATCGTACGAGTAGCAATAATAATAGAATAGTTCGATAATTATGTGGGAATTGCGAGTAGCTTGTACTTATACGAGTGATTAATCGTTAAGTTGGTTTATAATTCGAGTAATTCGTAGTTATTCGATAAATAGCGTATCGGTTAATTACATCGATTGATTATTTGTAAATAATCGATCTGATCGAATAAGTAATAATAATTTGTAATAAATAATAATAATTCCTAATAATTAGGGATTAATTATTTTAAAATATAATAAGAATTATTTAATTATTTAAAAATATAATTATGGATTGTTTAATTATAATTAATTATTTATAATTAATTATTAATTAATTAAATCTTGTTTAATTCATAATAATTCAACCGTTAGTCCGATTTGAGCGAAACGAAGACCCCTAGACTCAGAAAAATGAGACGAATCCAATAAAAATAGTTGTAAGTTATAATTTCTTCCGAAAAGAGAGTGGTTTGGTGATAATTGATAGTTCGTAGGTCCTAGTAGGGGTATAATTGAGCCGAATAAATCCTGAAAAATTATAATAAAATCATATAAGACTAGTAATGCAGATATGAGTCCAGAATTGATTCTAAAAATAATTATAAGTCTAGAAATTGATTATGTGCTTTATGTGCTACGTGCTTTACGTGATTATGTGAATAGATGTGCTATATAAATGTATGTGTATATATGCGAGTCAGATAGAAACGCATGGGTAGACCGATAAGGTTGCGTGTTATCAATTCAAGATACACGTATATAGTAAGTTATCTAAACGCCTATCTTTCCATGATTTGTTCAGTGTTAGCAAGGCCGAGCAAGCTAGGGTCAGAAGGCGGTGAGTTAAACCAGGTTAAGTACGTGCAAGGCAAGGTTTTCCCCTATTCTAAATTTAGAATAATGATTTATATTTCTTTTCTATCGTATCAATTCTCTTTGATAATCATTGTTCATATACACTGTTATCCAATTATTATTGCTTGTTTCCAATTTCATTTCAATTCTTGATTCACCCAATTTATTGAATTCCCTGTTCATATTTTAATTCCTTTACCCTTGTTACATATACTCTGGTATATCCTGGTGTTGGGATATATCAATAGCATTCCGATTGTTCCGAATGCTAAGCCTTGGACTGGATGGTTACTATACGGGCTGGGTTTTACCTAGACCATTATTTAATAGGCCATAGTTGCCTGAGTACGCCTTATGTTGGTTGGGTCTATGCAGTTGGGTATAGATCCGCACTATATTCTGACTGATCAGCAGGTTATAGTGCATATGTTGGTTCTTGTTTCCAGTCTTGTTCATTTGGTACTCGCCAACATTGGCAAATTACTATCCTATACAGATTCAGATGGTTGTTCCAACCAGCAGCTTATTGGTTCACTCATTTCTCTTTCTTTATACTATATATATTGTTGCAGGCTTGTTGAGCAATTTTGGCTCATCCCTTTTTATTGTTATTCCTATTGTTTTACAGTTAAGGTAGAGAATGAAACCCATCAGGACCCGCATAGTCAAGAAGCGAGTCAAACAGCGGGACCCTCTTATACCAAGAGTGTTCCTTCCTATTCCCGAAGAGAGCTTTGAATTGCCAGATCAGGTGTAGCAGAATAAGTAGTAATGTTGGGTTGAATAAAAATCTTGTGTAGTTGGAATAAAAGTTGTGTAGTGAGATTGTAGATAGAATAAAGTTTTGTAACAAAGAGAGTTCTTGAGACAGGTTTTATTTAGTTGGGTTTGTAATAAAGTGTAGTATGTGGTTCTTATTTTCAACTCAGACCTTAAAAGATCCTGAGTAGTGATAGTTCGGGGTAATTATTATATTTATATTTCGCTTGTGCAGGTTTAGTTGGTTATTGTTGTTAATAATGCCCCAAATCTATAACCCGGATTTGGAGGGTGTTATATCATTGGTCTCTTTGTGCGTTATGATGCTTCCACCCAAAACTTTGTCTTCATCAGGCTTTAGAAGAGGAAAGTCCACTTCCTTCAATTGAGCAAAGTTAAGGGGATTCGTTGTAGAGTCCTTGTTAAGTCTAGTGTTGGGCTTGAGTACCACAGGCTTGAAGTTCTTAAAGGAAGTTTCTCCAACCTAATTCCTCCTTACTGGCTTGTATTCCATAGTGATTGGCTCAACCTTTGTGCTATGTTTCAAAAATAAGGATTTTGTTGTTATAGAGCCAAACACTTGTTGCATCCTTTCATCAATTTTCCTCCTTTGCTCTTTTACCTGCATCTCAGCTGCTGCTAGCTGGATTAGATCAATTCCATCAAGCTTTTCTTTGATCTGAAGTATTGGAGAAGTAGTGATGGCGGGAACTAGCACTTTAGATATTTGAATGTTTGTAGATGGCTCTCCTTCCCCTTCCCCTTTATTCTCCCCCTTTTTGTTATCATCAAGGAGAGGGGTCAAGCCTTGTGCTTTTTCCAGCTGCATGAGTAGACTTGTTTGAGACTATTGATTCTGAAGAATGGTGACCACGGAGTTTTCAATGACTTGAACTCTGTCTTCCAACTTCGCCAGCCTCTTTTCAGTATCTGATTCTCTTCTCAATCTCAGTAACAAGTCTTGCATGGTACCATAGGGCATGACTGAATCCAGCTTCTCAGAATTGTAGGACTTCAAGTCAGCTATATCCTTCTTGAGTTCATCCACACTAAGATTATGTCTTAGTTGATGTAGTTTCAAGAGATGTAGAGACTCTAGGTGGGCTTGAAGAATAGTCTTGGTACCAGCATCTGAAGTTTCCTGAAGGGCCTTTTGAATAGCCATAACCTGTTTGACCAAGGATACACTAAACTGTCCTAGTGTAGATTCCTTAGTCAAGGCCCATTCAGGTAAATTTGGAACTGAACTAGGGCATGCATCTCCCCTTAAGTTCATGCTTCCATCAAATGAGACAGGGTCATCATCATTAGAATTTACTCCAAATTCTTCAGATGGCTCACCAGCTTGAGAAGGCATCCTGTTGACAGCAGCTTTATCCCTTTGTAGAGATGCTGAAGTGTGTACTAGGTTCAAAGTCTGTTCTGCCTCCACATTGCCCTGAGCAGCCAACAGTTGATAGGCTGACACAGGATGAGTAAAAGTGTCAGCATCCAAGGAAATGTCATCAATTACAGCTTTATAATGTTGCTGAAATTGTCTTTCCTTTTCAGCATCATCCACAATCATTGACTCACTAGCAATGGTTGGATCCACCCTTATACCTTCTGTACCTGCTTTTCTCTCAATTTCTCTATATTCTTGCATCAGGGGCTCCCCCTGGCTCACACACCTCACACCCTCACCTTCACCTACTAAGGTGGCACTCCTCTCACTTTCTTTTTCCATGCTTGAAGAAATAGCATGCATATTTAGACTCTCAAGCTCTCCTTTTGCCTGGGAGCAACCCAGCCTCTCACTCAAATTTTCACTCCATTCCCTCAATCCTAGAAGTGATTGTACAGTAACCATGTCTTCTACACTTGGAATTGATTCAGTCATTTGTGTAGAGACTATCAACGGATAGGGAGTATTCGTTGAAGTATGAATTGATGGTATCAACGGATAACTGCTGTTAAGCTTATCCGTCGAAGAACAACCACTTGTCAACGGATGAGTAATATCCGTTGATGAAGGAAAAGAAGTAAAAATTGAAAGGGACATGATTGTTGAATCTGTGTGGATTGATATAAATTTAGGAGACACAGATTCTTCAACCAAGTTTGAACGAATTGGCTGATGATTCAACAAATCATCTAAAAGATGATGATCACCAGTATTTGAGTGGGGCTCCTCCCTGAGTTGTAAAGAGGGAGAATCAGGAATTGATGTGAATATCATGTCCACATCCAGAGATGGTGATGGAGAATTTGGTGATTGATGTGTGTCAATTTTGAGAGAATGGGGTTGTGACTCCACATTTGTTGGAGTCACATCAAGATGAATTTGAGAAGGCATAGATACAGGTAGGTGTATCGGTGTAGTGTGTGCACCATGTGTGGAAATTAAGGTTTTAACTTTCTTTCTTCTTGTAAAGGCTTTTACAGGTGAGTGTGTGGTATCAGTGTGCCTCCCTCTTTTATTATGTGTCCCTGGTCGGGGACTATTTTCAATAGTTGCACCCTTTTCGGAGGATGTAACTAGGGATGAGTTTGAATCCTTTTCAACCACCACAGTCTTTTGAGAAACTGTGGCTTGGCTAGCTGGGGTACCCCTCACCTCTCATACCTTATCCTGGGGGGTTTCTTGATGTTCACCCCTCCCCTCACCACTCACACCCTGTTCACTCCCCTCAGGGTTGATGGTAGTTGTTACAACTATTGTCTTTTGAGAAACAACAGAGGTGGCTTTCTTTGACTTTGTTCTTGAAACTTTAGGTTTGGTGGCTTTGGTAGGAATATGTTGGGACAAAGACATAGATTCCATGGCCACACTTGAAGGCAAAGAAATAATGGGGTTGGAAGTAGTAGGAGTTGAAGAAGTATTTACCTCACTTACCTGAGGTGCATTCATTATTGGCAAATATACCAATGGCACCTGATTGTTGAGGTTTATTCTCAAAAGGTCTGCAAGAACCCTTTTCTCTTATGCCCAGCACTTGAGTTTGTTACTCTCATTGGTTATGACCAATCCTTCAGCAACATGGTTAGCCAATAACATAAAGAATCTAGCATAATAGATGTTATGGGGTCTATTAGCTTTGTTACCTAACCTGGTACCTAATTCTAGCATGACATAGTTGTTAAAATTAAAATACCTATCAGAAACTAGCATATAGAGCATATTAACTAGGGATGAAGTTATAGCATCAAAATTACTAATTTTCCCAGAGAAAACCTTGATAAAGGCATCACTAAGAAAACTCCATTCTTTCCTAAGGCCTTTTCTTCTAATACTCTCTAAACTGGCAGAATCAAAAGAATAGCTTATGGAATCTAACATGCTAGATACATCATTATCAGTGTGTGGTGTCATGGCATTGTTCTCAGGTAGTTTGAAACAAGACTGTATATCATCACAGTTAATACAGTAATCTTTACCTTTGAGAGAGAAAGTGATGGTCATATATGTGGGATTGAACTCTGCAGTTGTCCAAATCTCCTCAATTACCTCACAGTAAATAGTTGGGGCTTCCAGCATTATATAGCTTAGTTTGCAATTTTTGATGAAGTCCATCATCATGTGATAATCTGAGTGGGCTTCATTCTTTTCCACCAAAGCTACGAAATTGTTCTTCTCATAGACAAATCCAGACTGGGACATTATCTTTACTACTGGTGCCATTATAGTGAGTAGAGGTTGCAGAGAAAAGTTGAGAGTTTTAGGAGAGAAAGAGAGTAAAAGCTTTTGAAGAATTGCAAGAAAGCGTAAAGTGAAAATAAGAATTCAAAAGGCTTTTATACTTTCTCGAATTAAAACGTAAGGAGAATGATTAAATAATACTTTTAAGTAAATTACAGCCGTTTGAGAATAAAGAAAACTGTATGAATTCTAAAACTACCTTTAATACAAATACATACAACTGTGTATATATATATGTATCAACGGTTAAGTAAAAGAATCAACGGTTGTGATTTACTTAAAACAACTGATGTGACACTTCAACGGATAAGGTAAATAGTTATTCGTTGAAGATTAACACAGTTTTATCCGTTGAAGGATAAAATTACCAGAAATGTATTTGTCTTTCAACGGATAATGAACATCCGTTGATAGAACAATTTTGGCTTTCAACGGATAGGGAATATCCATTGATAGAATAGTCTTTACTTAAAGCCAACTTTGTTCTTGCAACAAATTCATTTCAGGCTACAAAGCAGATTATAATAAGGACATAAATTTATGAATAATTAAGCATACCTAGCTCACTTACTAATCTTGTGAATGTTGATTCATCAAGTGGCTTGGTAAATATGTCTGCAATCTGCTTTTCACTTGGAACAAAATGAAGTTCCATTGTACCATTCATCACATGTTCCCTTATGAAGTGGTACTTGATGTCAATGTGCTTGGTTCTTGAGTGTTGTACTGGATTTTTAGTAATGGCAATGGCACTTATGTTGTCACAGAATATTAGAATTTTTTCAACAGTTATCCCATAGTCAAATAGTTGATTCCTCATCCAAAGTATCTGTGCATAGCAACTACCAGCAGCAATGTACTCAGCTTCAGCTGTTGTTGTAGAAACAGAATTTTGCTTCTTGCTGAACCATGACACAAGCTTATTCCCTAGAAATTGACAGGTGCCAGTTGTACTTTTCCTGTCTATTTTGCAACCTGCATAATCTGCATCTGAGTAGCCAATTAGATCAAAACCAGACTCTCTAGGATACCAAATTCCTAGATTTGAAGTCCCTTTGAGATATCTGAAAATTCTTTTAATGGCCACTAAGTGAGATTCTTTAGGGTCAGCTTGAAATCTAGCACAGAAACATGTAGAAAACATTATATCAGGTCTACTAGCAGTTAAATATAGAAGTGAGCCAACCATGCCTCTATAACTTGTAATATCCACAGACTTTTCAGCCTTGTTTAATTCAAGCTTGGTGGCAGTGGCAGTGGCCATGGGAGTTTTTGCAGATGAACAATCCATTAAGTCAAACTTCTTTAAAAGATCATAAATATATTTAGTTTGACTAATGAAAATTTCACCACTAACTTGTTTAACTTGTAAACCAAGAAAATAAGTTAGCTCTCCCATCATGCTTATTTCATATTTACTTTGCATTAACTTAGCAAACTTTTTACAAAGCTTATCATCTGTAGAACCAAATATAATATCATCTACATAGATTTGAACAAGTATTGTAGAGCCATTAACATTTCTAAAGAAAAGAGTTTTGTCAACAGTACCTCTTGTGAAGTGATTATCTAGGAGAAATTTTGATAAAGTCTCATACCAGGCTCTAGGTGCTTGCTTTAGTCCATAGAGTGCTTTCAACAGATAATACACATAGTCTGGAAAGTTTGGATCTTCAAATCCTGGAGGTTGGCTTACATAAACTTCTTCCTCCAATTCTCCATTCAGAAATGCACTCTTGACATCCATTTGATAGACTTTGAAATTGGCATGGGCTGCATAGGCTAGAAAGATTCTGATGGCTTCAAGTCTTGCAACTGGAGCAAATGTCTCATCAAAATTTATTCCCTCTTATTGAGAATAGCCCTTGGCAACCAATCTGGCTTTATTCCTTTTGACAATGTCATTTTCATCCATCTTGTTCCTGAATACCTATTTTGTGTCAATAGAGCTCTTGTTCTTTGGCTTGGGTACCAGCTTTCATACCTTGTTCCTCTCAAATTGGTTTAGCTCCTTTTGCATTGCTAAAATCCAATCTGGATCCAATAGAGCTTCTTCCACTCTTTTAGGTTCCTCCTGTGATAGAAAACTATTATATAGACATTCATCTTGAGTAGCCCTTCTAGTTTGCACTTTAGATGTTGCATCACCAATGATCAATTCAAAAGGGTAATTCTTGGTCCATTTCCTTTGAGGTGGTAGATTAGCTCTAGATGAGGTTGCCTCAGTATTGTCATGATGTGAGATAGAGTGTTGATTGGTTGAAACTCCCCCTGAGTTACTGATCCTTTGAAAGGAACTAGGATTCTGTCAACTGATGAAGTGAATTGATTATCCGTTGACAGACTATGATCATCGGATGCTTCATTATGTACTTCAACGGATGATGCACTTTGTCTTTCAACGGATGCTGTATTACTTCTTTCAACTGATGCTGAATTATGACTTTCAACTGATGCAGCACTTTGTGCATTATCCAAAGGCAGATTTTGAATTCTTTTCGAGGTGCCTTCTCCATCATTCTCATCTTCACTATCATCACAATATATCTCAATGTTGTCAAATTTGAGTCCTTCATAATGTCCCTCATCTGTTAGTACATCAATATTTTTTATCATCAAACACAACATGCAAAGATTTCATGACAATGTTGGTTCTTAGATTGTAGACCCTATACGATTTTCCAGCAGAATAACCAACAAATATTCCTTCATCAGCCTTTGCATCAAACTTCCCTTTGTGATCAGGTTGATTCCTTAGAATGTAGCATTTGCAACCAAAGACATGAAGAAAGTTTAAAGTTAGTTTTCTTCTCTTGAACAATTGATAGGGAGTCATGCCTTTTGCCTGATTGATTAGAGAAATATTCTGAGTGTAACATGCACAGTTAACAGCCTCAGCCCAAAAGTATGTTGGGAGTTTTGACTCTTCAAGCATTGTTCTTGCAACTTCAATTAGTGATCTGTTCTTCCTTTCCACCACACCATTCTGTTGTGGAGTCCTTGAAGCTGAGAACTCATGCATGATCCCATTTTCTTCACAGAACAACCACATGGTAGAATTCCTGAACTCAGTTCCATTGTCACTCCTGATATTCCTTACCTTGAAATCTGGGTGATTGTTGACTTGCTTGATATGATTGATGATGATTTCACTAGCTTCATCCTTTGATCCAAGAAAGTAGGTCCATGAAAACTTTGAGAAATCATCTACAATCACTAGGCAATATCTTTTCCTTGAAATTGACAATACATTGACTGGTCCAAAAAGATCCATGTGTAGCAGTTATAATGGTTCATCAATTGCTGATTCAAGCTTCTTACTGAATGATGCTCTCTTTTGCTTCCCTTTCTGACAAGCATCACACAGTCCATCCCTTGAGAATTCCACTAGAGGCATTCCTCTAACTAAGTCCTTTTTTACTAGATCATTCATTGTCTTGAAATTCAAATGGAACAGCTTTTTGTGCCATAGCCAACTTTCATCTGTACTTGTTTTACTGAAAAGACAAGTAATTGATTCTGCATCTGTAGAGTTGAAGTCAGCCAAGTACACATTCCCTTTTCTAACTCCAGTTAGAACCACTTTGTTGTCCTTCTTACTTGTGACAACACATGCTTCAGAATTGAAGGAAACAGTATTCCCTCTGTCACATAGTTGACTGATGCTCAATAGATTGTGTTTGAGACCATCAACTAATGCGACTTCATCAATGATGACATTCTCTTTTGAAATCAAGCCATATCCCATAGTGAACCCTTTGTTGTCATCTCCAAAGGTTATGCTAGGGCCTGCTCTCTCTTTGAAATCTGTGAGCAGGGTGAAATCTCCTATCATGTGCCTTGAACACCCACTGTCCAAGTACCATAGATTCCTTCTTTTTCCCTGCACACAATAAAATCAATCAAGTGAATTTGGTACCCAAGTTTCCTTGGGTCCAGCCTTGTTAGTCTTTTTCCTAGACTTCATACCTCCTGCATCCTTCGACTTAGGTAACTTTGGGTCAACCTTGGCCTCAGATGTAGTTGGTTAAAGTGTAGGGTTAGTCACAGAGTCATTTAGCTCTTTTGGTTGAATTTGATAAGGCATATATTGTGCAAACATATTATTCTACATAGGCATGTTGTATGGCATTTGAGGCATACTGAATGCAGCAAAATAAGGATTATTAACATATGGCATGTTTGCAAAATGTGCATGAGGATTCTGTTGAGACATAACAGGCATAGCATGCAGAGGTGACATAGACATGTTAGGCATGGAAGGAGTTAAAGGCATGGGAGCATTCTTAACTGACTTGCAGTTAGTAGATAGATGATTAACACTTTTGCAATGCACATAACTTTTTCTAGGAGCATATTTATCAGGTGTGTAATTGTTATGTTTGTTAATCCCTACCTTCCCATTTCTATTTGATTTTCTTTTAGTTTCCTTTTTATCCTCAACCATCTTAAGCCTATTTTTCAACTGATCTAAAGTCATGTGTCCTATATTCACCTTACTGGCATCTTTAGATGTGCTAGCTTCTTCTTTGACAAAGTTCTTGGAAGTTGAACCAAACTTCTTATTGAGATTTTTCAAATTGTTCTTTTTAGAATCACTTGCCTGTTTTAATTTATGAGCCTTCAACGGATGCTCCTTTTCTTCCTTCAACGGATAACTTTCATCATCCGTTGATTCCACATTCTTTGATAATCCATCAATTAATTCTACTTCCTTTTTGTTCCAGGCATTCTCACATAGTGATTCAATTCCCTGAACCTTGACAATATGAGCACTGAAATCCCTAGATGTTTTCCAGGCCTTTGATTACATCTTGTTCACGTTCTAATTGTTTAGAAAGAATTTCTACTTTCTTAACAGATTCTTCTAGTTCACTCTCAACAATTAAGCATTTGATTTTAATCTTTTCAAGCTCAATTACCTTACCCTCTAACACAACATTCCTATCACTTAAAAACAAATTATTCTCTTTAATTCTTGTATTTTCTTTAGCTAGTGATTTAAGAGAAACACGCAAATGATATAATTCATTGGACATATCATTTATAGCTTCATTGCATTCAATCTTAGAAAGCTGAGAGAGGTCAGTAGTAATTATCTGGTTGCTTGATAAACTAGTTTCATTTTCATCAGAATTAGCCATCAGGGCTAGGTTGACATATTCCATATCATCATCTTCATTGGCTCCATCTGCTGCCCAGTCATCTTGAGTCAGAAAAGCTTTTTCCTGTTGTCTGAGTAAATCGAAATATTTCTTTTTGTAATCCACTTGCTCAAATTTCTTCTTATCAGGTGTTGGCTTTCTGCGCTCATTTGTAAAGTGTCCACTTATGCCACAGTTATAACATTTGAACTTAGATTTGTCCACCATGTTCATGTTTGACTTAGTGAATCTGGCATTTTTCTTGAATTTCATCTTTGCAAACCTCCTGGACAGAAAAGCCAGATGTTCATCAACATCATCAGAATTATCTTGACCGGAACTATCTTCAACCTCAGCTACTTGCTCCTTTCCCTTGCTTAATTCTGATTTGCTTGTGCCTATTTCGAGACTTGGCATTGTCTTTTCTTCATTCCTGGATTCAGTCTTCTCATTGTCAACTACAAGTGCAACTGATCTACCTTTTCTCTTTCCCTTTTCCAACAGCTCATCTTGCTCCATCTCAAGTTCATAGGTCTTCAAAATTCCATATAATCTTTCAAGTGTGAAGTCCTTATAATCTTGAGAATTCCTTAGTGAAACAGTCATAGGCTTCCATTCCTTTGGTAGAGCCTCAGAAATTTTAATTTGGAGTCCTTGACTTGGTACACTCTGCCATACAGTTTCAATCCATTCAACAATTTCTGAAATCTATTGAAGGTATCATTCAGTGATTCTCCTTCTTCAAAGTGAAAGTATTCATACTGTTGAATGAGAAGCTGCATTTTGATTTCTCTAACTTGTTCAGTACCTTCACAGATAAGTTGCACAGTATCCCAAATTTCCTTAGCAGTTTGGCTGTTAATGACATTATCAAACATATCTTGATCTAAACCATTGAACAGAATGTTCATGGCTTTCTTGTCCTTGTGAACCTCTTCAATATCTTATTAGTCCATTCTGCTTTTGGCTTGGGAATAGACTATCCAACAGCAACTGTGCCAGTTGCAGCTGTGGCTACCTTGTGAGGGATGTGAGGACCATTTTTAAAGCAGTTGATGTAGCTTTCATCTTGAGAGAGAAGATGTAGATGCATCTTCACTTTCCAGTGATGATAATTATCTCTTTCCAGGATTGGAATCTTTACACCAATATCCTTCTTACTCATGATGTTAGTAGAATAGATCTTTAAACTCTTTGTAAGTTAAGAGTTTGCTCTGATACCAATTGTTATTTCCAAGGAACTAAAAATGAGATTTACAGAAGGGGGGTTGAATGTAAATCTCAAAACGTTTTCAAGTTTTGAGCAGTTTCAAAGGCTGTGTGTTTTGATGAACAAGTGTGTGTGAATTGCTTTGAGCTGGTGCAGGCAGATATATATTCAAACACAAATGTAAAGAACACAAAAGACTTAAAAACTTTTCTGGTGGATTTGTTGTTCCACCAGAGATGTGTTATTTCAGAAAATCTGTGATTCAAGAAATTGATCACAGCTGCTTCCTAGTACAAACTAGATGATTTTCTCTCAATGTTTTTCTAAACAGCTCTGGAAAATTCACACTCTAATTACTAGCTACAACTTGGTTTATATATCACCAAGTTTTACAAGTGAAGACAAAAATATAAAATACAATTAAACAGATTCTTCACATGTTTCTTCTTCATTTCTCTATCCAATGCAATCTAGGATAATCTGTGAATCTTTGAATACTTCCTTGTTTGCACCAGAATGGAAATGCTGCATTTTCTTGATTCCTCCAAGAGGCTGCCACATTCCAATTGTCTCTGTCAACCCATGTGCCTCTGTCAGCTTAGGAATTGTCACTGTCAACTGCTATAGAACTTAGCATCTGTTGAAGTTTTCATCCGTTGATGGCTTTATCCGTTGATGCATTAGCAGTTGAAGCTTTATCCGTTGATGCACTCATCCGTTGATGGATGTTATCCGTTGAAGCTTTAGAGACATCCGTTGAAGCTTTGTTTCTTATCCGTTGAAGGCCTTTAACTTATCAGTTGATACTACTTTATTTATACAGAATTACAAGGCATGAAATATTTACAGTTAGCCCTTCTACTTGCATATCCACTAGTAGTCAACATGACTTGTAATTTCCCACAACATCTTAAAATTATAACTTGAATACAGAAATTGAAATGTGCTACAATACTAAACTTATTTCTATGTAAAGCTACTCCATCATCGGATAGCCAGAATGGTCTTATCCGTTGAGGCTACAAACACCAGATTTCTACTTAAGTGTTTTGTTTAACTTATCATGAAACTAATACACATATTCCTAACACAGATCAAGGCATCATTTAGAAAGAAGCTTGATTCAACAATTGAAGAACCTTTACAACTACTGCACATGGATTTATTTGGATCAGTCAATATATTGTCCATCTCAAGGAAAAGATACTGCCTAGTAATTATGGATGATTTTTCAAAGTTTTATTGGACATATTTTCTCAAATCCAAAGATGAAGCTAGTGAAATCATCATCAGTCACATAAGGCAAGTCAACAATCATCCTGATCTCAAAGTAAGGAGAATCAGGAGTGACAGTGGAACTGAATTTAAAATTTTTGTGATGAGATTTTTTTATGAAGAGAATGGAATCATTCATGAGTTTTCAGTAGCAAAGACTCCACAACAAAATGGAGTGGTGGAAAGGAAGAACAAATCTCTTATTAAAGCTACAAGAACAATGCTAGAAGAATCAAAGTTGCAAACATACTTGTGCGCAAAAGCTGTAACTATTGCATGTTACACTCAGAATATCTCTTTGGTTAATCAAGCAAAATGCATGACACTCTACCAATTATTCAAGAATAGGAAGCCAACATTAAACTTTCTTCATGTCTTTGGCTGTAAATACTATATCTTAAGGAATCAAACTGATCAACATGGAAAGTTTGATGCCAAAGTTGATGATGGAATTTTTGATGGATATGCATTTGAAAATCATAGGGAGTCTACAATCTCAGAACCAACTTTGTTATGGAATCTGTACATGTTGTGTTTGATGATAAAAAGATTGAAGGACTGCAAGATGGAGATTTCTATAAAAGCCTCAAATTTGATAATGTTGAGATAATTTGTGATGATAGTGATGATGAAAGTGGTTAAGAAATCATATCTAAAGATAATGCAGAAAAATCTACAACTAATGAAGCACATAACTCATCATCCGTCGAAAGACCAAGTGCACCATTCCTCGAAAGACAATATGCATCATTCGTTGAAAGGCCAAGATCAACATCCATCGATCCATCAATAGGGGTTGAAAGCCAATACAAATCACAAGCAGAAATAACCCCATCTTCAAGTCAAAGATCCACAAACTCAGGGGGAGTTTCTTCTAATAAAAACTCAGTCAAACATCAAGACAACTATGAGGCTTCTTCATCTAGAGCCAATTTACCATAACATAGGAAATGGACTAGGGATCACCCTTTTGAACTAATTATTGGTGATGCATCTTCAAGTGTATAAACAAGGAAAACAACTCAAGAAGAATGTCTATATAGCAACTTTCTATCTCAGAAAGAACCTAAAGAGGTAGAAGAAGCTCTGTTGGATCCTGATTGGGTTTTAGCTAAGCAAAAGAAGCTAAACCAATTTGAAAGGAATAAAGTTTGGAAGCTGGTACCCAAGCCTAAATGAAAGAATCCTACTGAAAACAAGTGGGTATTCAGAAACAAGATGGATGAAAATGGCATAGTAGTCAGGAACAAAGCTAGATTGGTTGCTAAGGGCTATTATCAAAAAGAAGGAATAGATTTTGATAAAACTTTTGCTCCCCTTGCAAGACTTGAAGCCATCATAATTTTCTTAGCCTATGCAGCCCATGCCAATTTCAAGGTCTATCAAATGGATATCAAGAGTGCCTTTTTGAATGGAGATTTGGAGGAGGAAGTCTATGTCAGTCAGCCTCGCGGTTTTGAAGATTCAAATTTTTCAGAATATGTCTATTATCTTTTGAAGGCACTTTATGGACTAAAGCAAGCACCTAGAGCCTGGTATGACACTTTGTCAAAGTTCCTCTTCGAAAATCATTTCACAAGAGGTACTATTGATAAAACTTTATTCTATAGAAATGTTAATGGCTCTAGTATACTTGTTCAAATTTATGTAGATGATATTATATTTGGCTCTACAGATGAAAAACTTTGCAAAAAGTTTGCCAAATTGATGCAAAGTAAATATGAAATGAGCATGATTGGAGAACTAATTTACTTTCTTGGTTTACAAGTTAAGCAAGTTAGTGATGGAATATTAATTAGTCAAACCAAATATATTTGTGATCTTTTGAAGAAGTTTGTTTTAATGGATTGCACATCTGCAAAAACTCTCATGGTCACTGCAACTAAACTTGAATTAAACACTACTGAAAAGTCCGTGGATATTTCAAGTTATAGGGGCATGGTTGACTCACTCTTGTATTTAACAACCAGTAGGCCAGATATAATATTTGTTACTTGTCTTTGTGCTAGATTTCAAGCTGATCCTAGAGAAACTCATTTAGTATCTATTAAGAAAACTTTCAGATATCTCAAAGGAACTCCAAAACTTGGCATTTGGTATCATAGAGATTCTGGTTTTGATCTAACTGATTATTCAGATGCAGATTATGCAGTTTGTAAAATTGATAGAAAAAGTACAACAAGAACCTGTCAATTTCTAGGAAATAAGCTAGTATCCTGGTTCAGTAAAAATCAAAATTCAATCTCTACCTCTAAAGATAAGGCTGAATATATTGCTGCTGGTAGTTGTTGTGCACAAATTTTATGGATGAAAAATCAACTGTTGGACTATGGTCTACAGGTGAATAAGATTCCTATTTTTTATGACAACACAAGTGTCATTGCAATTACTGAAAATCCAGTACAATATTCAAGGACCAAGCACATTGACATCAAGTACCACTTCATTAGAGAACATGTCATGAATGGTATGGTGGAAATTCATTTTGTTCCAAGTGAGAAGCAACTTGCAGATATCTTTACCAAGCCACTTGATAATCCATCTTTAATAAGTTAGTAAGTGAGTTAGGTATGCTTACCTACTCTTAATTTATTTTGATGTCTAAGAAAATTGAAATGCAGCCAGAGTAAAATGTGATGCTTACTGTTAAAGATGAAATTTTGACTAAGTCAGAATTTACATCTCGACGGATGTTCATTATCCATTGAAAATGAATATCCGTTGAATCTCATTATTCGTTGAGGTATCAAACATTACTCTGGTACTTGTATTCTTATCCGTCGAATTGCTCTCAATCTCAGCCATTAATTCTGAGCATTATCCGTCGAATTTACTTACATCATGTATTTATATTTCAACGGATAATTTTAGAATTTTGACAGTTTTCCTTATTTTTTAAATGGCTATTTTGGGCTAATTTGATTGGTTACTTTATTTTACTTTTTAATTTTTGACAGTTTATTTCTGAGAAAGTATAAAAGCTTACTTCATTTCTAGTTTTTTACTTTTATCTTTCTCAAGCAATTTCTCTAACTCTCTTCTTCTCTAAAAGCAAATACTCCCTTTCTGCAACTAATTTCAATCACAACAATGGCACCAGTAGTCAAAATCATGTCCTCAACTGGGTATCTGAAAAGAACAACTTTGTGGTTTTGGTGAACAAGAAAATTCCGGAATCTGAAGGCTATCACAAAATGATGGATTTCATCCTGAACTGCAAACTGAGTTATGCCATGCTTGAGTCTCCAACCATTTACTGTGAAGTTGTCGAGGAAATTTGGACTACAACAGTGTTCAACCTAAAGGACAAAACCATTTCCTTCACTCTCAAAGGTAATGAACACTGTATTAACTGTGATGCAATTAAAAGTGCTTTAAACTTCCTGAAAATAACACACTTGCTCCACACACAGACACCGATATGAGTAACATGCTAATTTCTATGGGCTATGCTCTTACTGCCACTAAGTTAGGTGACGTTAGGAGAATGGGTCTTAGGAAAGAATGGAGCTTTCTATGTAATTCCTTTATTAAGGTGTTTTCTGGTAAAGTTAGCAACTTTGATGCTGTGACTTATTCACTTGTTAACATGCTTTATATGCTTTTAAGTGATAAGTATTTTAATTTTAGTACTTCTGTCATGTATGAATTAGGGAGTAAGTTATGAGATATAAAGAAGAGGTCTAAGAACATCTATTATGTTAGATTCTTTATGATGTTAACTAATTTTATTTCTGAGGATCTCTCAATTGAGAACCCAACAAACAAGTTAGATTGTTGGGTCCAAGAGAGAAGAATTATTGCTGATTTGAATAGGGAAAATCACCACAAGAATGTTCCCCTTGTTTACATGCCAATCATGGAACAATCTCAGGTAAGTGAGGTAAATATTTATGTCCCTACTACTTCTCAACCACCTATTTATTTGCAATCAACTATGGCCATGGCACCTATGACAGTGACCAAACAGGTGCCTACCCAGGCCACAAGACCAAGAATTTCAAAAACCAAGTCAAAGAAAGCTCCCTCTAGTTTCTCTCAAAAGAAGCTAGTTGTAACATCCACTAAGAACCAAGAGGGGAATGTGAAGGGAAGTAAGTCTGGTGAGGGATAGGGTGAACATCAAAGAAGCCCTAAGAATAAAGAGGGAGAGATGTGTGTAACCCAACCTAGCCACACTGCAGTCTCCCAACAGACTGTAGTGCTTAATAAGGACTCAAGCTCATTACTAGTTTCATCCTCCCAAAAGGATGTTACTATTGAAACAAGCTCTCAACCAAGAGCACATGCCAAGAGGGTTAGGGACACAAGCTCACCCAAAACTTATGCTAGAAAGAAGAAATCTAAAATACTTGGGGATATATAGGGTGCATACACTATGTAAACTGCAGTCGAAGACTCAGTTACAACACCTTCTCAAAGTCAGGTTGATGTGACTCATGTAAATGTGGAGTCACAGCCAAAATATTTAATAATAGAAGCGCCTCACACACCAAAATCACCCACAAATTCTTTGGATGTGGATATGATTCACACATCAATTCCTGATTCCTAATCTTTGACTCTCATGGAGAAGCCAAAATCTACAGCAAGTGAGCATCATCTTGTAGATGATTTGTTGGCTCACTTGCCATTTCTTTTTTATTCTAGTGAGAAATCTGTGCAAAATCTCAAATCAATCACCACAGATTCTACAATAGTCTGTACTTCAAACTCTGTCATTTCTACTATCTCGATGGATATTGTTCATCCTTTGACTAGTGATTGTATCTTGACGGATGTGCTTAAAAACAAATTTTAGGATTTATTTGAATTAATTATAAATAATTGTATTTTATTTAACTATTTATAAATAAAATTAATTGATTAAATGAATTAACCAATTAATTAAATCTATAAATAATTAATTAAAATAAATTATAGATAATTAAAGCAAATATCAATTTTTAAAAATAATAACATAAATAATTTTTAGAATTTAAAACAATTAAGTAAATAATTTTTAGGATTTATAATAATAAGTAATTGATTTTTGAAAATAAAATAAATGATTTTTGGAAATCAGAAAATAGTTTTGAAATAAATTTTAAAACAAGAAATGAATTTTTGAAATAAAATAAAAAGAATTGACAAAAACATGTTAGGAAATATTTTGAGGCTGGAAGGATCAAAGGCGGGTTGCGATTAAAACAAAACGGGTCGGGTCACCGGAGCTCAAGAACAGGTCGCAGGAATTCTGGGTTTTCCAGATTGCGGTCGGCGAGCCCGAACTCCGGTCGGGTTTTCGGTGATTCCACAGCCACAAAAACTGCTCCCCTCCGTCCCCTTTTCAATACCAAAACACTCCAATTCCTTCGAGCAACTCGAATGCAAACACAACAGTCACCAACAATTATAGGAGCCCAAAATCCGATCACCATCACCATTAAAACCGGTGACGAGCTCAGATTTTCCGGCCAACAACGAATTCATCTGATTCTACACCAAAATCAACGAACTAGGTACGAAAATGAAGCTTAAATCACCCCTAATTCATTACAATCGACAATAACTTTAAATCATCATCAAATAATTAAAAAAAGGAAATCAAAATCAAGGAAAAACAAGAACTCGGTTTAATCATTCTTGGACTAAAACAATTCAACCAAATACTCAAATCAATTCTAAAGATCATTTTAAAGGTATTCGTAAACTCAGAATCAACCAACAATCCTTCAAAATCAAAAAACGAAATTCAAGAATAAGCACCAAAAATTGATTTTCATGAATACTTACTCTCCGATTGTGATGTTGATATCAACAGAAAGGGCTTGAAACAAGGATCATTTTGATTACTAGAACGTCCAATATGGTTTCCTAAATCAATCAAAATCAGTGATTAAAATTTCTACACCAAATCTCACCCCCAATTCCTGTTCTTGAGTTTTGTGAATTTTTAGAAAATTTTTATAAAATAAAATGAATAAAAAATCAGTTTTCAGCTATTGATATTTTCTGAAAAATAAATACCCCAAATCAATTTAGGGTGTTTTCAGTCCCATAATTAAAATAATTAAGCCCCAAAATAATATTTACGGGGAATAATTTTAAAAGTAATAAAGTATAAAATTTATATCAAAATTCCCCAAAAATTGCGAATAATTCAAAAATACAAAAATACGGGGTATTTGAAATATGAATAATTCTCTAAAAATAAAATACGTGAATTTTGTGGGCTTTGACATCCCGGTGGGGTCCCGGTCTGTTATTTTTGAAAAACAGAAATGATTCCAAAATTAACAGAAAAACCGGAAAACACATAAAATACATTCAAACGCACATAAAATTAGATAAAACGAGCACCTAGATAAAAACGCAAATTAACACGCGTCCAAATTATGGATCGATTCATATAAATTCATATTAAATATGTAACGAGTATCCCATTGGATCCTATCGGATCCGAAAATAGATTACATAGCCACTAAGTAACTATAAAAATGATACAATTTAATATCAGATTTAGATAATTATCAAAACCGGGTTTCTTATAAGACACTTTATACGAAAATAATGTAATAATATCCCGCCTTTCGAGAATATGGGTTTTATTGATTTATCAAAACGTTCATCGTATCGAAAATTTTGTGCCGGGACGCGCACGGGTCAAACCGTAATCCGGATCGGAAAAGTCAAATCACGGAAAATGTCCGAAATTATCAGATTGGGTTAGAAAGGAGTTTTCCGAAGAGTTTCGGGTTGTAAAAACGCAAAAACGGTTGAAGTGGGATGATTCCCGGTTTTATAAAATGTCACAACCCCAACTTAACAATACATAATATATAACTATTACAATATGTTAGATATATCTGATAATGTCATGTCTAATATAATTTATGTTTAATTTTCAGATCTTACTTAAACAGGACAAATCAGTACTTAACTGAAATCAGCGCTTATAATGAAGTCAGGACATAAGTCATCAGTACTTAAGGTTTAGGAGATATTTATCAGAAGATAATATCAGGACTTAAAGGAAACGTTCAGATAAGGAAGGCGGCTGATTGAAAGGAAAAGAAGATCAAGACAAACGTAAGAAGAGATATGCATGAAGAAGGAATTCTATGAAGAATAGAATACTTGGAAGAAAAGATATATGATTGATATATTGTAGGAAGCAGAATTATATTCCATATCAATTAGCGATTATCTTGTAACTGTGTAGTATATAAACACAGACATAGGGTTTACACTATAAGTGTTATCATTATCGAGAAGATTATTCATTGTAACCCTAGCAGCTCTCGTGATATTTGTTCATCACTGAGAGAGGACAGTTCCATAATGTAACAGTGTTTATTGTTTTGAATAAAGTTTGTTTTCTGTTACTTGAGTTATTATAGTTCGATTTGATTGTGCTATACACTGTATTCACCCCCCTCTACAGTGTGTGTGACCTAACAAGTGGTATCAGAGCCTATCTGTTAACACACAAACAGTTTAAGATCCAAAAGCAATCATGTCTGAAGTAGAAACTCCAACTAAGCCCACCAAAACTGAAGAACCTCCAAAGACACAAATTCATAGCCGATATGAGGCTATTAGAGTTCCCATATTGAGACCATATGAATATCCCATATGGAAGGTGAGGATGACTATGTTTCTGGAAGCTACAGATCCAGAATATCTTGATAGAATCAAGGAAGGGCCTCACAAACCAACGAAGCTCGCTGTTGCAGTTGCAGGTGAAGCAGCAAAGTCAGTACCAAAGGAGAAGAGTGACTACACTGCTGAAGATATCGCATCAATTGCTAAGGATGTTAAGGTATGACACTTACTGCATAGTGTCATTGATAATGTAATGTCAAACAGGGTAATAAACTGTAAGACTGCAAAGCAGATATGGGATGCCTTGGAAACAAGATGTCAGGGAACTGATACGATTAAGAAGAACAGGAAGACAATACTCACTCAAGAGTATGAACACTTTGACTCAAAGGCTAATGAGTCATTGACTGATTTATATGATAGATTTGTCAAACTCTTGAATGATTTGTCACTGGTTGATAAGGAGTATGATCTTGAAGATTCAAACCTTAAATTCCTGTTGGCTCTTCCTGAAAGCTGGGATTTGAAGGCAACAACAATAAGAGACAACTATAATCTTGATGAAACAACTCCTGATGAAATTTATGGGATGCTCAAGACTCATGAACTTGAGATGGAATAAAGAAGCAAGAGGAAAGGAGGAAAGTCAAGGACAGTTGCTCTTAAGGCTGAAGAAGAATCCCCCAAGGCACCCACCTCAAGGAAAGGCAAGGGTAAAGCGCTCTTCATAAAGTCTGATACTGAGTCATCAAGTTCTGATAGTGATGATGACTCAGAATCTGAAAGCTTGCCTGAGATGGATGCTGATGAAGAGATGATGAAGCTGTGTTCCCTTATGGTGAAAGGAATCATAAAGATTGCATACAGGAAGTTCAGGAAGGGAAAGAAGTTTTCCAGGAAAGGTGCAAGTTCTGATAAGAAGAATTATAGAAAATCTGAGGGCAGAGGAGGAAAGTCTGATAGAGGAGATTATACAAATGTCAAATGCTACAACTGCGGTGAGAAAGGCCACATATCTCCTGATTGCAAGAAAGTGAAAAGTGACAAAGGCAAGGCTTTTGTCACAAAGAACAAAAGCTGGATAGACACCTCAGATTCTGAAAGTGAGGAGAATTATGCCTTGATGACAAATGCTGATATGGCAAGTGCTGAAAGCAGTTCTGAAGCTGCTGAGTTAAAGGTACCTCAAACTATTTATGCCTTTCATACTGATGATATTAATGAGTTGAAAAGATATCTTAAAACCATATTCATTTGCTATAGAGATCAAACTTTAACATGTGAAAGATTAACTTCTGAAAATCTTGCTTGTAAAAAGAGGAATGATTATTTAAAAAAATAGTTAGTCATGTTCCATCAAACTCAGAAAGATAGAGATGATGCTTCCTATGTTAGGGATGAATTACTTAAACTGAATGAATCTCTAAAAACTGAGTTAGAAAAGGAAAGAGAGATTATCAGGACTTGGACTAACTCTGGCAGAACAACTCAGAATTTTTTATGTAGTGAAAACTGGAAAGAGGGCTTAGGTTATGGAGATGATAAGAATGATAAAGGAACTGTAGAAATTAAGCCTATAGTTGTTAATCAAAAATCTAAGTTAAAGCCTGTTAAGTTTGTAGCTGTAAAGTCTGATAATGAAAAATCAGAAGTTAAAGAGGAATTAACTTCTGACAAACTAAAATAGGAAAATACAACTGAAGTAAACGTAGGCTTAATGACAAAGAAGCAGCTTAAGCATAAGCTGAAAGATGTTAAGAATACAAACAAGGTAAAATTACCTAGGAAAAATAGGAATGGAAAAGAAGGTGTGAATAAAAGCAATGATTATAAGCCTGTTCCTGATGCTCCTAGAAAAACATGTCATGACTGTGGAAGTTCTAACCATCTGGCTTCTTTTTGCAGGAAGAATAAGAACATAAACTCCTTACCTTCAAAGTCAGGAGTTAAGAGTCAGTCTGTTAAATATAAGCCACAAAATCCTTGTTTTCATTGTGGTAGTTTATGGCATTCCATTTATATTTGTAAGGAATATCATAGTTTGTACTATGATTATTATCAAATAAAACCTTCTTTAAAGAAAGTTACCATTGTTCCTTCTAGTGTAAGTTCTGATTCAAAGTCTGATAGTGTAAATTCTGATAAGAAAAATGTTAACATAAACTTTGATGCTAAATCCGCTCCAAATGTTAACAAACTTAATAAGGCCAAAGGATCCAAGCAAGTCTGGGTCCTTAAAACTAATCATTAGTGGTCTTTGTGATTGCAGGGCAACAGGAAAAATATCTTAGTTCTGGACAGTGGATGTTCAGGACATATGACTGGAAATAAAGCCCTGCTATCAGACTTTGTGGAGAAGGCTGGCCCAAGTATTTCTTATGGAGATGGCAACATTGGAAAAATATTGGGATATGGCGATATCAATCTTGGGAATGTCATCATTAAAGAAGTAGCTCTGGTCTCAGGACTTAAACACAATCTGCTGAGTGTTAGTCAAATCTGTGACAGAGGTTATCATGTGGATTTCTTTGAAGAACACTGTGAAGTTATTAGTAAATCTACAGACAAAGCTGTTCTGAAAGGATACAGGCATGGTAACATCTATGAAGCCAAGCTTTCAACAAGTACTGATGGTTCTGCAATCTGTCTGATGAGTAGAGCATCAATTGAAGAAAGCTGTAATTGGCACAAGAAACTCTCTCATTTAAATTTCAACAATATAAATGAACTAGTCAAGAAAGATCTTGTGAGAGGACTGCCAAAGTCAGTATTTGCTCCTGATGGCCTTTATGATTCTTGTCAGAAGGCTAAACAAAGGAAATCCTCATTAAAGAGCAAGACTGAATCATCAATTCTTGAGCCTTATCACCTACTACATGTTGATCTATTTGGTCCAGTAAATGTCATGTCTATTGCAAAGAAGAAATATGATATGGTCATAGTGGATGAGTTCACCAGATACACATGGGTGTATATCTTGCACATAAAAAGTGAAACTGCATCTCTCTTGATTGATCATGTCAAGCAACTGGATAAATTGTTCAAAGATTCAGTGAAGATAATAAGAAGTGATAATGGTACTGAGTTCAAGAATTTGATAATGGAAGAGTTCTGCAAAGACCATGGAATCAAGCAGGAATTCTCTGCTCCTGGAACTCCACAGCAAAATAGAGTTGTTGAAAGAAAGAATAGAACTCTCATTGAAGCTGCACGTACAATGCTTGATGAAGCAAAGCTTCCAACCTATTTCTGGGCTGAAGCTGTGCAGACTGCTTGTTTTACTCAGAATGCAACACTCATTAACAAGCAAGGAAAGACACCATATGAGATGGTGAAGAAAAAGAAGCCAAATCTGAAGTATTTTCATGTATTTGGATGCAAATGTTTTGTTCTTAAGACTCACCCTGAACAGCTATCCAAATTTGATCTAAAAGCTGATGAAGGAATCTTTGTTGGATATCCACTTTCCACAAAAGCCTTCAGAGTCTATAACTTGAGAACAAGAGTGGTCATGGAATCTATCAATGTCTCTTTTGATGATAAGAAGATTACTGGACTTAATGATTTCAATGATCATGATCAGCTGAGATTTGAAAATGAAGACTTAAATTCTGATACTGAAAATCCTCACAGTCTAAATCCTGATACTGTAAACTCTGATGGATTAAACTCTGATGTTATTGAAACTGTGGTGACTACGCCAAAGGAAGATGCACCTATGAGGGGGAGCAAACTCAAGATACAACCACATCTCAAGAAGCATCAGAACATACATCTGGCTCTTCAAGTTCTGATAAGCCAAGTTCTGATAATTCTGAAAACTTAAATTCTGAAGAATCCAACTCAGAGAGCATAGTTTCAGGGGGAGCATCAGAAAATATTGATGAAGATAGCATGGATCATGGGGGAGCATCCAGTTCTAGAGAAAACCTTCCATCTGCAAGGAAGTGGACTAAATCACATATACCTGACTTAATAATTGGAAATCCTGATGCAGGTGTCAGAACTAGAACAGCTACTTCAAGTGAATGTCTTTACAATTCTTTTCTTTCTCAGACTGAACCAAAGAAAGTGGAAGAAGCTCTTCAAGATGTTGATTGGGTGCAAGCAATGCAGGAAGAGTTAAATGAATTTGAAAGAAACAAAGTCTGGACCCTAGTGCCAAGACCAAAGAACAGATCTGTTGTTGGTACAAAGTGGGTATTCAGAAACAAAACTGATAGTGATGGCATAATTACAAGGAATAAGGCAAGGTTGGTTGAAAAAGGATATTCTCAACAAGAGGGAATTGATTATGATGAAACATTTGCACCAGTTGCTAGATTGGAAGCCATAAGGATATTTTTGGCTTATGCTGCTCACACAAAGTTTACTGTCTTTCAAATGGATGTGAAAAGTGCTTTTCTCAATGGAGAATTGGAGGAGGAAGTATATGTTGAACAACCTCCAGGCTTTGTAGATCCCAAATATCCTAATCATGTCTACAGGCTTGACAAAGCACTTTATGGCCTTAAGCAAGCTCCAAGAGCATGGTATGAGACTTTAGCTCAGTTTCTTCTGGAAAGTGGATTTAATAGAGGAACTATAGACAAAACACTATTCTACCTCAGCCATGGAAATGACTTACTTCTGGTTCAGATATATGTTGATGATATCTTCTTTGGTTCTACAAATGACAAACTTTGCAAGAAGTTTGCCAAACTGATGCAGTCAAGATATCAAATGAGTATGATGGGGGAACTTAGCTATTTTCTGGGCCTTCAAGTCAAGCAGAATGAAGAAGGCACTTTTATTTGTCAAACCAAGTACACCAGAAATTTGCTGAAGAAATTTGGAATGCAAGATTATTCAAGTGCATCCACTCCCATGGCCACTGCCACAAAACTGGATAAGGATACTGGTAAATCAGTAGATATTACTGATTACAGAGGTATGATTGTCTCGTTACTCTATCTAACTGCTAGTAGACCTGATATCATGTATGCTACCTGTCTTTGTGCAAGATTTCAAGAAGATCCAAGAGAACCTCACTTAATAGCTGATCTGGGATTGTGGTATCCCAGAGAATCAGATTTTAAATTAATCGGTTACTCAGATGCAGATTTTGCAGGTTGCAAAATTGACAGGAAAAGCACAAGTGGAAGCTGCCAATTTCTTGGAGGCAGATTGGTTTCTTGGTTTAGCAAGAAACAAAAGTCAATTTCCACATCAACTGCAGAAGCAGAGTACATTGTTGCAGGAAGCTGTTGTGCACAGATTCTTTGGATGAAGAATCAGTTACTGGATTATGGGTTAACATATTTTAAAATCCCTATTTACTGTGATAATCAAAGTGCTATTGCTATGACAGTTAATCCAGTTCAACACTCAATGACAAAGCACATCAACATTAGGTACCACTTCATAAGGGAACATGTGGATGAAGGTACAGTGGAATTGCATTTTGTTCCAACAGATCAACAACTAGCAGATATCTTCACAAAACCACTGTGTGAAGCTACTTTTACAAGATTTGTAAATGAACTTGGAATGGTTTCAGGTTCTTTCTCTAAATCTGCTTAGCTTTTGTTCTGATGCATCAAACTTTATGATCAGTATTTACAGAAATTACTCTCTTTGTGTATTTTGTGCTTAATTGAAAATTGTTTGAGTACTGATTGTTGTCTGATGTGAATTTCTAAACTCTGATAGTGATATGACTGTTTATGTGACTATTCAATCCTATGAGGATATCTGTGTTAGATGATGACCTAGTAGTCTTTAATATACTAGAGATCCCATGTTAGAAGTAATTATTTATATGGAAATCTATTGACACAAGCAAATTCTGATATTGAGCTTAGTTAAGTTTACTTTGTCTATTTTATTACTAAGTCAAAAACTAGAATAATGCTTCTCATCTGTTAAGTTCTGATGTTAATAAATCTGTTGAATGTACTAAGTGCTGATAAACCTCACTTATCAAAAGAAAAAGGAAAAGAAACAAGAAATAAAAATCAGGTACTCCTTTGAGATCTAGAGTAAAAATGTGGAAGGGACGACCCAAGTGCATTGCTGGTATTAAGGAATATGCATCAGAAAAGCAAATAATTATTTTTCTTGGTGACTTTTCACACTCTATGATTACTGGAGAAATACTCTGATAAAAGCATAAATTCTGATAAGCAGTCGTGACTCACTTACACTGAGAAGCCACTGTAAAATGGAATTTCAAAAGATGCATAAAATAAGCACAAAACAGTTGAGGTGGACTCGTGCATGAACTCATTCAAAAGTAAACTTCAGAATAAATGATAGATTTTTAGTAAAGTTCTGAGTTATGCCTTATTTCTAAGATGTAATGAAGTGAATCAGACTTTACTCTTTGTCTGATATTTTGCTTAATGCACACACTTACACTCCATATGAATGATGAAAATTACTGTGGCGTTCAATGTTATTTTAGATGAACAGTTTATGTGTCAGATTGCATAAATTCTGAGGACAAGTTCTGCTGGAAGTTCTGATAAATAAGTTCTGAAGAACCGAAATCAGAATTTGTGTGAAGAATCACAGAGATAGGCATTCATTTTTCGAGTTAAGAAATCATGTTCTGATGACTGTTAAGTTCTGATATAAGTCTAAGTGCTGATATTAAATTCTAATTCTTTACTTGACTTATTTGTGGTTAAAATCCGAAACAGTCTTATTTTAAATCAGAATATGTTTGGGTGGAATATTAACAGTCAATATAATTAGGGTTAGTGGTACACGTCCATGCACAGTAATATTTACTTGTTTCTTGTGCGCATTAAACCCTGTTTTTCAGTTCCAATGACTGTTTTTATTCTCCTCAGTCTAGGGAGACGAGGTAGAATTATTTCTACCAGTCAGCATTAAATTTTCCTTGCGTCTCCTGTCATTCTTTTGCCTCTATAAACCAACACCTCAAATCAACCTACACATCATTTCTTTTCTTACACACTCACTATCTTTTCCTTCATGTCAACAAAATTATGGTTAACTACAACATGTTCTTGAACTATGAGACCTTCAACATGGAGTTGAGTTGTGCGGACTGGCAGCAAGAATGGCATGTTACAGCCATTCCTGATGAGATTTGGGACTCGGTTCCCCAGGAGGTTCTCACACACCTCCTGTTCTTTTACATGGACTACCATCGCCATTTTGAGCAATTAGAAGAAGAAAGGCTGGAAGCTCTCCGCCAACAAGAGCGAATCATTCGACTCGCTATTCTTTTTGTAGAGAGTCGGAAGAAGAAATAATTTATTTTCTTCTTCCTATTTTTCTTCATCGTCAGCTTTGTCTAGCTTCTTAGCAAAGGACAAAAGCTGTTGATGTTGGAGTTTGTAGCTTAGGATAGTCTTGTAATGTTCTGATGTAAATTTCAATTTCATGAATGTATTCTCTTAATATATTAATGGAATTTTATATTTTTGCAAGATTTTGTCTCTGAGATGTTTGCAATTCTACTGCATTTTTAAATCCTGATATATCCATATTCTGATGACCATTTTAATTGCTGATATAAATTAAGTTCTGTTTCTGAATTGTCAGTACTTGTTTACTTGATTTATTGTTTGGTCATTCTCACACTTTATATTTTTCCAGAAAATGGGTTTTGCAGTAAAAATGATTAAATAAGTGGGAACAGTTTAAATTTTGAATTAAAACTGACTTACCTCAATTAATGGGATTACTTGGTAAGTGGAACGGTTTTTCCTTGAAAAACTGCATGTGATAAGTAACGATTACTGTTTTCCCGTGCCCATTAACTATTCATTATTGCTTCATGTCTGACAGATGTCCCACGGTTATTTTTTTTTAACCATGTATAAGTAAGAGAGAGAGAGAAGATTATACAATCTTTTATTTACTTTTACACTTTATCTCTCTTTCTTTACTTTTTCTCTCTCTCATCTCCTGACGTTGGTTTTCATACAGACATTTTATCAAATACCTTACAGGCAACCTTAATTCTCAATTTTTTTTCTCATGGCACCTAAGGATTTGATTATAGATGGAGCCAAGTTCGTTCCCAACAACTATGCTGCCATCTTAAATCATGATGAAACTCTATCTGAGTTGCACTTTGTGCAAGATCTTCTTGCACACAGTGAAATTGGGTATGCATTGACTCAGCCACCAGTCTTTTCAAGCCAACAAGTTCTGACGTTTTGGCGGACTGGGCATTTTGATAATGGTGGTGCTACTGGTACTCCCAGCATTCTTTTTGAAGTGGATGATTTTGAATATGTGGTAACTCCTGGAACAGTTCGCAAGGCTCTACATTTACCAGAAGGCTGCATTTTCTCAACACCGGAGGAAACAGTTCTACAGCAGCTCATGGCTAATTTGGGGTATAAGAAGAGTTTGGCTAAGCTTGGACAGTTAAAACGAGCACATATCAGAAAGGAATGGAGCTTTTTCTTCGACTGCATCACTAAAGCCTTCGGGAATAAGTGTTCCAACTTTGATGCCATTCCAATAATGAGTCAGCACATCGGGTATGCTATTATTAACCAAACTCATTTTGATTTTGCAAGTGTTGTGCTAGGTTTTATAGGGGATAGGTTGACAGAAGATAGGAATGTTGTCTACTTTGCTAGATTCTGTCAGCTTATATATAATTTCTCTAGACCCAGGCACAAGTGCTGAAATTGATATTCACAACCTGGTTGTGCCTGAGGATCTCTACATAGAAGCTCCAACAATAATTAATCCATCAACAACACCTTTTACTGATGCTACTCAAACTCCAGAATTGTCTACAACACCTTCTCTGCATCTAGATGTTGATGATCAGAATATAGGTGAGCATCAGACTATGGATGTTGATCAGAACTTGGAAGCATATCAGCACTTAGAGGAGGATGTTGAAGTCTCAATTGCTTCTCATACTGTTCTTTTAACCGAAGATGCTGATTCTGTCAGTTCTAATGCTGCAAATGCTGATGATACTGGTGATGCTGCTATAAATGAAGATGCTACTGCAGCTGGTCCTTCAGGACATGCACCTCAACAGACTTTTTCTAAATCTGAACTAGTCAAGAATTTTGTTCGAGGAGAAGCACCAGTACCTTGGAGTGAAACTCCTAGAGGACAGGAGTGGACTAAGGAATGGAACTCAGTTACCTTTGTTCCAACTGAAAATGTTCTTGCTGAGCACTTGGAAAAGGCTGATGAGATGCTTATTAATGATGATTTCAAGACACAGCTACGAGTCACTGCATTGAGTACTAGACATCTTCAAGGTCTACATTCCACAACTCATGCAGAGTTGCATAAAGTTAAGGAAGAATTGCTCAAGCAAGAGATGACTCAGAAAATTGATAAGAAAAAATTCTTCCAACCTACCTTTGACAGAGTTGCTTACATTGAGAAGACCCAAGAGAAGCAATAGTCTCAGATTGATGATATTTTGAAAAATCAAGCTTCTCAGCAATCTCAACTCGATGAAATCTAAGCCTCAGTGGAATTGTTTGTCTCTCTTCTCTTACCTGCTGATGCCAAAAAGGGGGAGAAAGTAATTAAGTCCAAATGCAAAATTGATCAGACACTGAAGGGGAAGGATGATGAAAAAGATGACCAGGGAAACTCTGGAATGGGTGGAGGTCATGGTCAAGGGAAACATCAAGAAGAGCTGAAATTACAAGTCACATGACAAGTTCTGATGCTGGAAAAAGAATTACTTCTGCTACTGTTAAAAGGATAAGTTCTGATGAACTTTTGGATCTTGATGAAGAAATATCAATACAGCTATTTCTGAAAGAAAATCCAGGAATGGACCTTGAGAGTCTGATGGAAGAAGAAGCTAGACTTAAGTCAGAAAAAGTCAAATCTAAATCTCAAGCTTCTGTTGGTAAAAAGAAACTTCCAAAGGCCAAAGGCATTGTGATAAAAGAAAGAACAAATCCTGAAGCAACCAAGGCTAAATCACAATTGCAGATAGATCCAAGTTCCAAGGGAAAAGAGAAAGTTGGTGAACCTATCAAGGTTTATGTGCCTCCTGTGGATGAAGAAATTACTGTTGAAGATGCTGATCTTGCTCTGACTTCAAGAAAAATTTTTAAGACAACCTCTGACATGGCTCAAGTTGTTCAGAGTAAAGATATAGTTAATTCTGATATCTTAAAGAAGCAAGTAACCTCTGACATAGCTCAAGTTAACTTGATATCAGAAGATAAATCAAAGGAAACCTCTGACATTGCTCATGTTAAACCTTCAAAGATACTCCTACCAGGATTCACCAAAGCCAAACAGACTCAACCTTTGAAGACCGCTGTAAGTGGTTTTGAATCAAGAGTGGTTACTGGAAAGGAAGCAAGAGATAAATCGGGATTGGGTAGTGCTGATGAAAGAAGAATACAAAACACAACCAATGATCCAACTTCTTTAAGTGAACCAGGTATTGGAGCAACTCCTGAAAGATTGAATCAACTAGAATCTGTACAGATGGTTTACCATACCTACTTGAGAGAACACATCTTGTTGTACTTCATGACAGATGGTAGGGTTTATCATATAAGGGAAAATGCCATTCCACTGAAGTATTTTGAAGAATTGGAACATGTATTATTCTTACTTCAAGTGAATGCAAAATAACAGAAAGTGCTACAAACTATTTAAAGAGTTAAATTCAGAAACAGAAAAGGATTTATTCTGTAAAGTATGACAGCACATATCTTCCAAAGTACAGAGATCACAAGGGTGATATTGTTGAGATGAATCCTAAATCTACTAAGATTATAACTACAATTCTGGGTTACAAGGCTGTGGAATTCAATCTTGAGTCTGACAAGGCATATTTGATCAGATCTTCCAAACTGGTGAAGACTCTGCAGAACTTAAAGATGCTAAAAAGAGGATGATTGATGAACTCAGATATGCTGAGAGATGTTTGTTAAAGAATTATCTCAGAACAATTCCTGACATCAGAGAGATCAGAAAGTGAAGCCAAGTCAAGATCTACAACTGCTTAAATTCTAATATGTATACAGACTGAAGTTGTTATCAGAAGTTAAAGTTGGTAAAGCTTTAAGGACTGTAAGTTGTAGTTATCTAGTCAAATTCTCATGCATTTGTACTTAATGTTTTTGACATCATCAAATATCTGTTAAACTTGTATATTATGCTAATTTACAAGTTGGGGGAGATTGTTAGATATATTTGATAATGTCATGTCTAATATGATTTATGTTTAGTTTTCAGATCTTACTTAAACAGGACAAAACAGTACTTAACTAAAATCAACACTTATATTGAAGTCAGAACTTAAGTCATCAGTACTTAAGGTTCAGGAGATATTTATCAGAAGATAATATCAGGACTTAAAGGAAACGTTGAGATAAGGAAGGCGGCTGATTGAAAGGAAAAGAAGATCAAGACAAACGTACGAAGAGATATGCATGAAGAAGGAATTCTATGAAGAATAGAATACTTGGAAGAAAAGATATCTGATTTATATATTTTAGGAAGTAGAATTATATTCCATATCAATTAGCGATTATCTTGTAACTGTGTAGTATATAAACACAGACATAGGGTTTACACTATAAGTGTTATCATTATCGAGAAGATTATTCATTGTAACCCTAGCAGCTCTCGTGATATTTGTTCATCACTGAGAGAGGACAGTTCCATACTGTAACAGAGTTTATTATTTTGAATAAAGTTTGTTTTCTGTTACTTGAGTTATTAGAGTTCGATTTGATTGTGCTTTACATTGTATTCACCCCCCTCTACAGTGTGTGTGACCTAACACAATATTTAAAAGAAAGTAAATACAACTGAATCCAAGATCTTACAGTTTAGGGTTTGGAACAGCCCAACACTACTAACTATTACAATTGGTTTTAATATCGAGTCCTCACACAAAACTATCTCTTATTCTACCTGAGCTCGGATATACGCATCGGCATCACAAGTCTTATGTGCTGTCTGCTTGAATCTAACCATAGCTGCAAGCTGTAATATTAGGGTTAAACCAAGTAGTGAGCTAAATGCTCAACAATTGCTAAACAATACGATACAAAACATAAATCGAGATATATATTAAAGAATTACAATGTGAAGATATAATTAATAATAACAAGAGATGAACTTTTGGGTGATGGCATCATTTGTTTGTATCAAAAACTTTTTCAAAATCATATCTTAATCAAAAAACCATTTTATGACGCTATGGATTACAGCTGGTGATCAGCCGTGAAGTAATCCCGAACCTCGCTGGGTTCTAAAATATTAATGGGATCCCTAGGCAACTTTTAAGCCTACAATATCAGTGTGGAAAGGACTTGCGTCTCAGTCCAGATCCACTATTTAAAGAAAACATTTATCCCCCTTTGGGACTGAAAATCCAAATTTTAATCATTTCAAAAACTGATGCCGATTGATAATAAAATGTCTTAAACAGTAAACATCTTTATCAAGGGATTGTAGATTGACTTGAAACACTGGAATTATGTTCACTAAATCTTAGGGCCATGATCCACTAGACTTTACTCTATTAGGGTAATTGAAAGGTTTCCATTTACAAGAATTTTGACAAGGAGATTTAGTAGGGTTATTGGATAATATGAAAGAGTAATGCCAAACTAGGCTTAAAGCAATGGTTTTAGACAAGGTATAGGTATTAGAACATCAAGAAGATAAGCATTACTGGTTACAAGTATGATAGAGGTGTTAAGATATAAAGAAAGTGACCATTAGCTCAAGGTATATCAGGATGTCAAGCTTTAGGGTAAGGATAGGGTTATCAAAGAATCTTGAACGACTTTAAAGAATATATGGCTTTTAGGTTTCAAGATAAAGTTTCTATATGGGTTCTTACAAGAGTTAAATCAAGCATCAGGGTGTAAAATCAAGATTTCTCAGTAATCAATAGCATGTTAATCAAAAGGATCAATCAGGTATTATAACAATTCTCTATTTTATCATGGCATCCCGATTACTTTGGTATACTAGCATGGTATGATTTTGATCTACTTGCAATAAGTACTTGAGGGTTCATGGCATTTCTATATAATACGAAGATAGATTTGAGAATCAATTGGTCCGGGTATAACAAGGTGAATTAGGATACTCGCATCATATATATAAAAACTAGTTATCACACATTCGCAGTGTAAACTAAAAAGTAGGTTGAATCACTTGTCGTGAGAAGGCTGGACTGGAAAGTAGGAGCAACAGGAAGCTTTACTCGACCTTTATGGAAAGTTAACCCTCGTCTCGAGATCCTACACAATTAATAATAACCTCATTATAATATAATCTCACCAACGCAACCTATTTACAACCCGAAATTAAACACAAATGGCACTTAGGCCTATATGCACGCAATTTATAATCACCTTATAAACATAATAGTACACATAGCCACATATACTCACATACCATATTTTAAATACCAAATAATATCACACACACACCATATTGCAACACTAGGCTTGGATGATCTCGTTCCACAACTTAAGTAACTTGATCGCTAAACTAGACAAAGTCTCCAAATTTTGGCCTTCTAACTCGATATGCCTTTACTAAACTATCCAAAACCTATTGACCCTCACTTGGGCCTTTCACTCTACTGGATTTATGCTATCTTGCAACTATAGTGGTCAACCTAGGCCTCACTCATAAATGCTCTAAAACTATGTGGTACGTGAAGGTACTTACTAAGGTAAATTTCAGAATGACATCTATGGTTTCTTGAGTACATTAGACACTATTACAATACAATTTTACCTCCAAAACTTCTACACTAGACTCTTCTGATCATAAGGCAACTCCCAAACTTGATGTGGCTCAAGGGCCTAGCTTGGGCCTCCCTAGGCCTAAGTTTAAAGTCCATGGTTCCCCTGTTTTTCTGGGCAGAAAAGGTCCTGACTTGAACTAACTTGTGACACACTATTCTAACTCAAATCCTATTAACTATGGCTGGAAAAACTCCTCTGACACTCCCTATAACTAAGGCCCAACAGGGCCTAATGAGGGCCTACCTATGACATGGTCAAAACTTCCTATTTCTAAGTTGCAACAAAACTGTCCCCTGCTGGACAGATTTTGTGATACCACTCGTGCACCTAACCAAACGTCTTACAAACCTCCAACAAACACCTAAAACCTGGTGGCTTGGGCCTCAAAGTGCACAACAAATGCTCATTCAAAACTTCCCCATAAACTAGTGCATCAAATCTGGAAAAATGCAAACACTAACTAATCCCTTTCCACCTTGACTCCCACTTATTAACCAAACATTCAGCCTTTACCAAAGAAAACCTAGTGCATCAACATCCTAAAATAGTGCCTCAACAGGAGTGGATATCATCCATGCCCTAGAACACCAACATGCAAATAAAAATATAACATGCAACTCATGAAAAACACTTAACAAGACTTTAGCTAAAACATAGAGTTTAAATTCTTGTAAATTCAACTTGTACCTATTACTCAACCTTAATAATCATGAAATATATCTTCTCTTAACTATTATTAAGAAATATATCATTGAAACAATCTATTTTAAGCACAAATAATTCAAATTTATAGATTTTTAAACTTGAAAACATGATTTCGAGCAGAGTAGCATACACAACATGGTTGGTCATCATATTAACATCTTAAAACTAGCATGCATGGTTAAACATGATTATATAGTGAAATTTCAGTAGCATGAAAAGGTTTTTAAAGCATGATTTCTCCATAAAACAATTAGTTAAAACATATATAAAATGTATCTCATAGAGAGCTCTTGAATTCACAAGAATCAAGAGTTTCTCTTTGGAGATCACACAAAAGCTATACATGCAACCATGAAACTTCATCTCCCAAATCACAAAACTCTTGGGAAGTATATAAAATAAATGTAGGTGGAATAATTACACTAGGGAAGATGAGAAATGGGATGGAAAAATGGAAGGGAGTGGGGGAGGGGGTTCTCGGCCGAGAGCAATGAGAGGGAGGGGAAATGAGTGGAAATGAGAGTGTACAAGAATACCCTATAGCTAAGGTTAGGCCATTTTGCATGCAAGGTTAATGTGATAATTTGGTTAAAAACAAGTGAGTTAGTGGGGTTGGAAAGGTCTCCTTTGCCCTTTAATAGAATGGAAGAGTGATTTGCATGCAAGGGTTTCCATGTAATTTGCTAATTATAACAAATAAATTTTTAAAGATTTATTTATATAAAATATAATACAAGTTCAAAAATTATAAAATTTATACCATAAAATAACTTGGATTTTTACAAATTTTATAAGATCACTTTTGAAATTTGTGAATGAAATAACTTTTAAAAGAAATTTTTTCCAAGGTTTAGAATATTCCTTATAAATCAAAAATAAGGGAAATAAATAAACTTTTGCTTTGAAAAATCATATTCTACATAAAGCAATTTATAATGCAGAAATTTTCATTCACACAACGTACAATCATTAAGTATATTTACATTCGGCTCTAATATTATACAAAGTTCATAAATAATATTACACAAAATGCCGGTCGTAACATCCTCTCCCCATTAACGGATTCTATCCCCATAATCTAAGAGAACAGATGAGGATACCGGGAACGCATATCAGACTCTAACTCCCAGGTTGATTCTTCGACCTTGGGGTTCCTCCAAATTACTTTCACTTGTAGGAGTTTATACATCACAGAAGCATGGTAAAATAATTTTCTTGATATAAAATCCAAATAAAGGCATACAAATCGTGATTAAATCATATGGGATCGATTTCTAACCTTTAAAAGCGATCCAAGAACGATGAGCGGAGATCCCTAGCAGCTATTCCTCAAGTGTGAAGCACTCCACCGGTATCCACCAAGAGATCAATGTAATGGAGGAGGAATGGGTGGGAGAATTAGGGTTTGCTTGACTCTTTTTTTTAGGTTCGGGCAAATAGGGTTTATAATAATATATTTATAGGCAAAATTTTCAGCTGAAAATTTTCTCATAAAATATTATTATTATTAACCCTTTAATTGATTATTCTTATTAACCAATTAACTAATAATTAAAACACCTTTTAATCATTAATCCCTTTTCTAAACACTTTAGAAAAATAATTCTCTCACTTGATTTAATTTCCAAATTTAAATTATTAATTAATAATATTAAGAACTTTTCTTAATTAATTTATAATTAATTAAATCTCATTTAATCAATTATTAAATTTGCTAATTAATTATTTATTTCACAAATAAATAATTACCAGACATTATTAATTAATTCCTCCACCTTTAAATCATTCTCTTTTATGGTGTGACCCTGTAGGTTTAATATTAAGCCGGTAGTAATAATAAATAATAATAAAACTATTTTATCATTATTTATATAAATTCTCTAATTCAATAAATATGATTAATTAATAAATTAATCATATTTATTCTACATCGTAAGGGATACTTCTCAGCATATCGCGACTATCCGGATAATACGAATTCACTGCTGAGAATACCAAGAACATATTCAGTGAATAGTTACCGTACAATTAATTCCTTCTACCCTGCAATGTCACGATTAAATACAAGGCATGGAACTTGTGTCAAGCCTATCTTATTTAATCATATGTTATCTCATTCACTATGCTTAGTTCTAATTAATGTAAATTAGAAACTCCTTTCTAATTTCATTCACTCTGGTCAGAGATTCCTGAACTAGCATAAGTGGATCAGCATTGAACATTTTCTTCCTTCACTGGAAGGGCTAAATCCTTTATTGATCATACACAATCTTCGTGTACAAATTCATATACCCAGTAGAGCCCTTATAATTGTCCCTGGAGACTAAGAACTAAACCAAAGCATAGTTCAGTGTACACAAGATGACTATGATGACCTCAAGTCTAAGGATACTTGTACAACTATCACTATGTGAACAACTGCTGACACGTGAGTGAACTCCATCAGTTGTTTAGCTGTGTGAGTCATGTTCAGTGAACTTATTCTATAATAAGTACCTACATACTAGCTATAGTGTCACCACACAAATGTCTATGAGAACAGACAGCCTTCATAATGAAGCAAGCATAGTATGTACCGATCTTTGCGGATTATTAATTACCAGTTAGTAATCCTACGACCATGAACTATTTAAGTCTAGATTTATCATCTTTTAGGTCTCATTATTATGATCTCATCACAATCCATAAAAAGCTTTACTCTAAACTGTGGTATATCTTATTTAAACACTTAAAATAGATAAAGCCCGCAATAAAAACAAAACAAGTCTTTTATTAATATCAATGAAATCAAAACAGATTACATAAAAGTTATTCCTAAATCCTCATACATGATTGGACTTAGGACACATCTCTTTCAATCTTCCTCTTGTACTAAAGCCAATCACTCTAGTATCTAATACCCATCTTGTCTTTATGACGATCAAAGTGAATTTGAGAAAGTGGCTTTGTTAAAGGGTCTGCTATGTTGTTATGTGTGTCAACTCTCTCGACGTTGAAATCTCCTCTTTCAACAATCTCCCTAATCAGATGAAAGCGCCGCAGGACATGTTTGGAATTTTTATGAGACCTAGGTTCCTTGGCTTGTACTATTGCTGCGTTGTTATCACAATACAACACAATAGGCTCTTCAACGCTAGAAACAACTCCCAATTCAGAAACAAATTTCCTCATCCAAACGGCTTCTTTTGCAACCTCACTTGCAGCTATATATTCTGCTTTCGCTGTGGAGTCGGTCGTTGTAGACTGTTTGGAACTCTTCCAACTAATAGCACCACCATTCAGAGTAAACACGTACCCTGACATGGATTTTCTATCATCACTTTCTGATTGAAAACTAGAGTCAGTATAACCCTCTATTTTCAACTCAGATTCACCACCAAAAAGAAGAAAAATGTCCTTAGTCCTTCGCAAGTACTTGAGGATGTTCTTCACTGCTTTCCAGTGGTCTTCACCTGGATTGGACTGATATCTGCTCATCACACTAATTGAATAAGCAACATCAGGCCTAGTACACAACATCGCGTACATGATAGATCCTATTGCTGAAGCATAAGGAATCTTACTCATACGCTCTCTTTCCTCAGGTGTCTTAGGAGACATCTTTCCGAAAAGGAACACTCCATGGCTCATCGGTATGAGACCTCTTTTGGAGTTTTCCATGCTAAACCTTTTAAGCACTTTCTGGATGTATGTACCCTGGGTAAGACCTATCATTCTTCTAGATCTATTTCTATAGATCTTCATACCGAGAATGTAGGATGCTTCTCCCAAGTCCTTCATGGTGAAGTTCTTCGATAGCCATACTTTGACTGATTGCAGCATCGGTATATCATTTCCTATAAGAAGTATGTCATCCACATACAATACAAGAAATGTTACCGCGCTCCCACTAACCTTCTTGTAGACACATGGTTCATCTATGTTTTTGATAAAACCAAACTCTTTGATTGTCTCATCAAAACGGATGTTCCATCTAGGAGAAGCTTGCCTTAAACCATATATGGTTCGCAGTAGCTTACACACTAGGTGTTCATTTCCCTTGGAAAGAAAACCGTCTGGCTGTGTCATATACACTTCCTCTTCAAGTTCCCCATTGAGGAAGGCCGTTTTCATGTCCATTTGCTAGATCTCATAGTCGTAGTAAGCAGCAATCGCAAGCAAAATCCGAATTGATTTTAACAGGGCTACAGGCGAAAAAGTTTCATCAAAGTCAATCCCTTGCCTTTGTTTGAATCCTTTTGCCACGAGCCTGGCCTTATAGGTCTCCACCTGGCCATCTGCTCCAATCTTTCTTTTGTATACCCACTTGCACCCAATAGGCTTAACACCTTCAGGCGCCTCAACCAGAGTCCATACTTGGTTGGTATACATAGATTCCATTTCGGATTTCATGGCACTATGCCATTTCTCTGAGTCAACACTACTCATAGCCTCATTATAGGTCACAGGGTCGTCATCATCA
Organism: Apium graveolens; assembly: GCF_009905375.1. Lineage (NCBI taxonomy): Eukaryota > Viridiplantae > Streptophyta > Magnoliopsida > Apiales > Apiaceae > Apium > Apium graveolens. Next base: position 134,732,064 of record NC_133653.1, on the reverse strand, counting down.
ATGATTGACAACTCATTGTCATTCTCAATGACAAGGCCATAATACCTCTCAGGTTGGCGAGACACTCTCCCTGACCTACGAATGGGCTGTTCCATAGAAGGTTGTTCAGTCAGAACAGGTGTTCCCACTTGATCCGTAATAGTTTGTGCTTCTTGAACTTCATCAAGTTCAATTTTGCTCCCACTGTTTCCTTCAAGGATAAACTGCTTTTCCAAGAAGGTAGCATGTCTGGAGACAAACACCCGATGATCGGTGTAAAAGTAATACCCTAAAGTCTCTTTAGGATATCCCATAAAATTACATTTTACGGATCGAGATTCCAGCTTATCTGGGTCAACTTTCTTGACATAAGCTGGATATCCCCAAATCGTAATGTGTTTAAGACTCGGTTTCCTTTTTTTCCATATCTCATATGGAGTTTGAGGAACAGATTTGGAAGGCACCTTATTCAGTAAATATGTTGAGGTTTCCAATGCATAACCCCATAGGAATACTGGAAGATTCGCATAGCTCATCATGGACCGAACCATGTCTAACAAAGTTCGATTTCTCCTTTCAGATACCCCATTCAACTGTGGAGTATATAAGGAGTCCACTGGGAGACTATACCATTTTCTTTGAGATAATCTAGAAACTCTCCATTCAAGTATTCACCACCTCGATCTGATCGAAGAGTTATAATACTATGTTTGGTTTGTTTCTCCACTTCATACTTATATTCTTTGAACTTTTCAAAGGCTTCAGACTTGTGTTTCACCAAATACACATATCCGAATCTAGATCGATCATCTATGAAAGTAATGAAGTATGAAAATCCACCCATGGCTTGCGTAGGCATTGGTCCACATACATATGTGTGTACCAATCCTAGCAAATCTGCAGCCCTCTCTCCATGTCCACTAAATAGAGATTTGGTCATTTTACCCAATAGACAAGACTCGCATGTAGGATATGATTCAAAATCAAAGGGGTCAAGTAACCCATTCCTTATGCAATGTCCGCAGTCTATTTTCACTAATATGACCAAGTCTACAGTGCCACAAGAAAGTGAGATTTTCATCATCCCTTTTTATTTTATTAGTTTGTTCAATCTGAAGTAAATTATGCTCTACGTCACATACATACAGACCAGTATTTAAAGTACCACGTCCATAAAGAACATTATCTCTAAGAATAGAACATTCATTATTCTTAATAATAAATGAAAAACCATCCAAATCTAACATAGGAATAGAAACAATATTCCTCACAATAGAGGGAACGTAATAACAATTATTCAAAATAATAGTCTTGCCCGTAGGCATATGTAAACTAAATGATCCTACAGATATGGCGGCAACCCTTGCTCCATTGCCCATACGTAGAATCACCTCATCTTCTTCAAGAGTCCTACTTCCCTTTAGTCCCTGCAACAAATTGCAAATATGAGAACCACAGGCGGTATCTAATACCCAAATAGAAATTTGACTTAGTGACATATTAACTTCGATCATGAACATACCTGAATCAGAAGCGGTAGTCTCACTACCCTTCTTCTTCTTCAATTCTGCAAGGTAAACCTTGCAGTTCCTCTTTCAGTGCCCCACCTTGTTACAGTGAAAGCAACAGCTTTGCTCTTGGGGTCTTCAGCTTTTGGTGGAACCGGCTTTTTTTCACCTACTTTCTTCTTCTTGGAAGGGTTCTTCTTCCTTTTCTTAGGATTGGAACCTTCACCAATTAGAAGAACAGAACTCTTCTTAGGGGGAAAATTCGATTCCACAGTCTTCAACATATTGTGGAGTTCAGGCAGGCTGACATCCAGCTTATTCATGTGAAAGTTCACAATAAGCTGCGAGAACGAACTCGGAAGTGATTGCAAGACCAAGTCTTGGCTCAGCTCCCTATCCATGGCAAAACCAAGTTGTCCAAGACGTTCAATCAAATTGATCATCTTAAGTACATGGTCATTCACAGATGATCCCTTAAACATCCTACAACTGAACAGCTCCTTCGATATCTCATATCGAGTTATCATCCCTGCCACATCATACAACTCTTGTAGATGCATAAGGATAGTGTGAACATCCATATGCTCATGTTGCTTCTGTAGCTCAATGTTCATGGAAGCTAGCATGATGCATTGAGCAACATTTGCATCATCTATCCACTTACGATACACAATATGTTCATCATTATGTGCATCGCTAGCAGGTTCAGTAGGCTTAGGTGAGTCAAGCACATATTCCAGCTTCTCAACCCTGAGAACAATTCTCAAGTTTCGAAGCCAATCAGCAAAATTAGGACCAGTCACCTTGTGAGCATCTAGTATACTCCGGAGTGATAGTGCAGAAGACATAACGTATATAGTAAATCTGTAAATGATGAACACATAACAACACTTAGAAAATATTCAATTTCATTTCAAAACACTATATGAATCGGGTCTTTATTCATAAGTGGCTCCCACTAGTTTATCTAAATAACCCCCTTAAGTGAAAAATTAAGCATTCATAATGATAGTCGGAATAGGGCTCCTACATTCCATCACACAACCTCGGCTATAGCACAAAACGTCATGTGATGTTTAATAGGCAGACAACTCTTGTCAATTACATCTTATGTTATTCCCTAATAAAACTTTATCCTCTTGAATGATTGAGTCACGGCTGTAGCATGACAGACTCAATATTCTAAATCAAGTCTAACCCAACATTTCGTATAATTGAATCAGTCTCCAACGGCCCACGGCTGCAGCACGTAACGACCTTTAGATTCTAATTCAATGTACACATCTCTATGTAATAGACAAGTATTTATTATTTTGAAATCAAAGCCCTCGGCTGTAGCACAAAATGACAATGATTTAAAAATAAGAACTACTTTCTACCATATTGGAAGGCTTTAACCGACACAAGCCCGTTGTGTCATTGGCCAATTACTACTTGATATTATTTAATTTTAGAGGGATTATATTATGTTACAATCATAATCATATTATAAAGAGATTCTTCCTTTTAAATTAAATATTTTAAATCAATAATCGATAATTAGATGATTCCCAGATCGGGGGGAGCATTGTCAAGAGGCGTCACTTAATACCCCTTTCTTACAGATAGAAATCTGTTGTTGACAGAATCATCCTTTCTCTCAATATTGAAAATTCATATTTAATTATGTGTTTCATAAACACAAGAATCTCATGATTGTATTCATAATATTATTGTTAAGGCAAGAAACGATTCATATTCTAGATTTTCTAGAGCACGCCTTATATTGATTGAAGTTCACCTAAATCTATCATCGCATGGTAAACATAGGCATATATCTCATATTTAAAAATAAACATAAAGGTACGTATGTTAAATCATGTAGCATATTACTCTAAGCATTATACATCTCTATGTACCACATGAAGCATTTAAAAGGTAATTAAAACAATTAAAACATGCTTTAAAACACTTTCGGGAATAAAAACAGTTCAAAACTTTTATATAAAAAAAAAATTTGACCACTCCATTAGATCCGTCTCGGAAAAATGAATCCAACGATATAATGCACGCCCAAAACGGAGTTACGAAACTCCCAGAAATCAAGTTAAAAAAAACAGATGGGCTATAACGCATTGCAGGTGTAACGCATTCCGTGAATGCGCCACAAGGTGTAACGCATTCCCGGAATGCGCGACACCCCTTTCCCTTCTCTTGCAGCAGCTGACAGCTTCTACGCCTGTCAGTTTCTTAGAACGCCGTGCACATCAAATCAGTACATCCCCTTTTCTTTATTCCAGCAGCAAACACAATATATATATACATAACAGATTATATATATATACATATTTAGTTACGAATTCTAATTAAAACAACTTCAAAAAATCATAATAATTAATCCACACATCAGAAAATTATGAAAAAATACCCAGACGATCTACAACACTTGTAGAACACAGATCTACAATCAAAACAATTTTGAGAAACATCAATCATAATTAATCCATGATATAACTTGCAAAAATCATAATAAACTCATACAAGATCATAAAATTCTGAAATTTTTATCATATATCTATATGCATACAACCTAAGCTCGGATACCATTGTAGGAGTTTATACATCACAGAAGCATGGTAAAACAATTTTCTTGATATAAAATCCAAATAAAGGCATACAAATCGTGATTAAATCATATGAGATCAATTTCTAACCTTTAAAAGCGATCCAAGAACGATGAGCGGAGATCCCTAGCAGCTGCTCCTCAAGTGTGAAGCACTCCATTGGTACCCACCAAGAGATCAATGTAATGGAGGAGGAAGGGGTGGGAGAATTAGGGTTTGCTTGACTTTTTTTTTAGGTTCGGAAAAATAGGGTTTATAATAGTATATTTATAGGCAAAAATTTTAGCTGAAAATTTTCCCATAAAATATTATTATTATTAACCCTTTAATTGATTATTCTTATTAACCAATTAACTAATAATTAAAATACCTTTTAATCATTAATCCCTTTTCTAAACACTTTAGAAAAATAATTCTCTCACTTGATTTAATTTCCAAAATTAAATTCTTAATTAATAATATTAAGAACTTTTCTTAATTAATTTATAATTAATTAAATCTCATTTAATCAATTATTAAATTTACTAATTAATCATTTATTTCACAAATAAATAATTACCAGCCATTATTAATTATTCTTCCACCATTAAATCATTCTCTTTTATGGTGTGACCCTGTAGGTTCAATATTAAGCCGGTAGTAGAAATAAATAATAATAAAACTATTTTATCATTATTTATATAAATTCTCTAATTCATTAAATATGATTAATGAATAAATTAATCATATTTATTCTACATCGTGAGGGATACTTCTCAGCATATCGTGACTATCCGGATAATACGAATTCACTGCTTAGAATACCAAGAACCTATTCAGTGAATAGTTACCGTACAATTAATTCCTTCGACCCTGCAATGTCACGATTAAATACAAGGCATGGAACTTGTGTCAAGCCTATCTTATTTAATCATATATTTTCCCATTCACTATGCTTAGTTCTAATTAATGTAAATTAGAAACTCCTTTCTAATTTCATTCACTCTGGCCAGAGATTCCTGAACTAGCATAAGTGGATCAGCATTGAACATTCTCTTCCTTCACTGGAAGGGCTAGATCCTTTATTGATCATACACAATCTTCATGTACAAATTCCTATACCCAGTAGAGCCCTTATAATTGTCCCTGAAGACTAAGAACTAAACCAAAGCATAGTTCAGTGTACACAAGATGACTATGATGACCTCAAGTCTAAGGATACTTGTACAACTATCACTATGTGAACAACTGTTGACACGTGAGTGAACTCCATCAGTTGTTCAGCTGTGTGAGTCATGTTCAGTGAACTTATTCTATAATAAGCACCTACATACTAGCTATAGTGTCACCACACAAATGTCTATGAGAACAGACAGCCTTCATAATGAAGCAAGCATAGTATGTACCGATCTTTGCGGATTATTAATTACCAGTTAGTAATCCTACGACCAGGAACTATTTAAGTTTAGAGTTATCATCTTTTAGGTCTCATTATTATGTTCTCATCACAAACCATAAAAAGCTTTACTCTAAACTGTGGTATATCTTATTTAAACACTTAAAATAGATAAAGCCCGCAATAAAAACAAAACAAGTCTTTTATTAATATCAATGAAATCAAAACAGATTACATAAAAGTTATTCCTAAATCCTCATACATGATTGGACTTAGGACACATCTCTTTCATCACTAACTTTACCGACTTATTCCTAAGACTCTTTACTTGCCAGGTGAGTAATTTGACAGGTTGCTCCATAAATGACAGGTCTGCCTGAATATCTACAGGTTCATATTCTATCGCATGGTTGACATCAGGATTTTACTTCTTAAGCAATGACACATGGAACACATTATGCACATGCTGATACTGAGGTGGTAAGGCTAACTCGTAGGCCACCTTCCCCACTTGACTCAAAATTTCAAAAGGACCTATATATCTAGGTGCTAACTTCCCTTTCTTGCCAAATCTAGACAACCCTTTCCTTGGTGACACCTTCAGCAAAACGGCTTCACCTACTTGGAATCTAACATCCTTACGTGCTGGATCCGCATACTTTCTCTGTCTATCTTAAACAGCAGGAAACGTTTTCTGAATTAACTTGACTGTCTCATGCAACTGTTGTACCAATTTCGAGCCTAGAATCTTTCCTTCTCCTACTTCATTCCAAATTGTCGGTGATCTACATTTCCGTCTATACAAAGCTTCGTATGGTGGCATGCCAATACTGGAGTGATAGCTGTTATTATAGGAGAATTCTACTAATGGCAAGTAGTCGTCCCAACTTCCTGCAAAATCCATTGCACAACTGCGCAACATGTCTTCGATTGTTTGAATTGTCCTTTCGCTCTGACCATCAGTCTGCGGGTGATACGCCGTACTCATGTTCAACTTCGTGCCAAGACTCTCTTGAAATTGCTTCCAGAATCTCGAGTTAAATCGGGGATCTCTGTCTGAAACTATCAATACGGTACTCCATGTCTTAGTACGATTTCACGCACATATAGATGAACCAATCTGTCCAATGACTACTTCTCATTAATTGGAAGGAAATGCGCCGACTTCGTAAGGCGATCAACTATAACGCATATAGCGTCATGTCCGGATTTCGTTCACGGTAGTCCCACTATAAAGTCCATAGCAATATTTTCCCATTTCCATTTTGGAATCTTTAGGGGCTGAATTAATCCGCTTGGTCGTTGATGTTCTTCCTTCACTTTCTGACAAGTATAACACTTCGCAACCCATTCGGCCACCTCTCGCTTCATATTTGGCCACCAAAAGTTCTGCTTCAAGTCCCGATACATCTTGGTGCTTCCCGGATGGATTGAAAATCTCGAATTGTGGGCTTCTTGCAAAATCTCATTCTTCAATTCAGGTACATGAGGAATCCAAATTCTTGAGGAAAACCTTAGTATACCTTGCTCATCCTTTTGAGTACCAATCTCTTCTCCAGTTAGCTGATTTCTCTCTTTCTCCATTACTTCTTTCTGACATTTCCTTATCTTTTCCACTAGTGTTGGCTGAAAAGTCATTGCATGACAAACTTCTTCAACTATTCCACAATCACAAAGTTCCAATCCAAATCTCTTAATCTCTTCAGACAATTCTTTTGGTGTTTCTATCATATTCACTATTTCCTTCCTACTCAAAGCATCGGCTACAATGTTCACCTTTCCAGGATGATAATTTATCGAGCAATCATAGTCCTTAATCAATTCCAACCATCTCCTTTGCCTCATATTGAGCTCCTTATGAGTGAAAATGTACTTTAAACTCTTGTGATCCGTGTAGATTTCACACTTTTTCCCGTAGAGGTAATGTCTCTAAATCTTAAGTGCGAACACTATGGCGGCTAGTTCCAAGTCATGCGTCGGGTACTTCAATTCATGTGGTTTTAACTATCTTGACACATACGCGATCACCTTATTGTGTTGCATTAGCACATAGCCCAAGCCTTTATGTGAAGCATCGCTGAAAATCTCAAAGTTTCCTTGGTCGTCTGGTAGTACTAACACCGGAGCTGTTACCAATCTCTGTTTCAACTCTTGAAAGCTATCCTCACATTCTGCATTCCATTCAAACTTCTGATTCTTCCTGGTTAACTTAGTCAATGGCGTGGCGATTTTTGAAAAATCCTTGATAAATCTTCTATAATACCCTGCCAATCCTAGAAAACTTCGCACTTTCGTAGGTGTCTTTGGCCTCTCCCAACTCATAATCCCCTCAATCTTTGCTGAATCTACTTTAACTCCTTCATCTCCAATGACGTACCCCAAAAATTGAACTTCCTTTAACCAAAACTCACATTTAGAAAACTTGGAATACAACTTCTCTTTTCGGAGTATCTCCAATGCTATCCACAGATGCTGTTTATGTTCTTCTTCCGACTTTGAATAAATAAAGATGTCATCAATGAATACCACTACGAACTTGTCCAAATACTTTTTAAATACCCGATTCATCAGATCCATAAATGCTGTCGGGGCGTTAGTCAATCCAAAAGGCATTACTAAGAATTCATAATGTCCGTATCTTGTCTTGAATGCTGTCTTTGGGATATCTTCTTCTTTGATCTTTAATTGATGGTATCATGATCTTAAGTCAATCTTTGAAAAGCACGTTGCTCCTTTCAGCTGATCAAATAGGTCATCTATTCTTGGTAGCGGGTATCGGTTCTTAATCGTCACCTTATACAACTCCCGATAATCTATACATAACCGCATACTTCCATATTTCTTCTTTACAAACAAGACAGGTGCTCCCCATGGCGACGTACTTGCCCGTATCACTCCTTTGTTCAACAATTCTTGTAGCTGGCTCACCAACTCTTTCATTTCTACTGGTGCCATCCTATATGGGGCCTTCGAAACTGCTTCTGTGCCCGGAGCAAGGTTGATCTCGAACTCGATTTGTCAATCTGGCGGTAAGCCTGGTAGTTTGTCTGGAAACACATCTGGAAATTCGTTAACTAGGGAATACCTTCTATGCTGGGGTTGCCCTTTTCTGAATCCACTACATAAGCTAGGAACGACTCACAACCTTTTCTAAGCAACTTCTTAGCCTGAACGATTGTAAGAAACAGTTGCTCTTGCCTATGTCCCTTAAATACTACTTTCTCTACACTCTTCGTCTTTAAATACACTTTCTTGGACTTACAATTAATCTGGACGTTATTCTTCCCTAACCAATCCATACCTAAAATTATATCGAACTCTCCCAACTTGAAGAGTATCAAGTCGGCTGAAAACTTATACCCCGAAATATCAATCTCACACTTCGGACAGAGTTGACTCACAGGAATCTTCTCTTGGTTCGCAATTACCACATTTACTACCTCGTTCATAACCATTTTATCACATTGAAGTTTATCAACAAAAGATCTGATATGAAAGATCTCGTTGCTCCCGAATCAATCAATACTTTAGCTTCGAAATTATTTAGTAAAAGTGTAGTTGCTATCACCTCAGAGTTCTGAACAGCGTCCTTCATTTTCAAATCGAATGTCCTTGTTGTTACTTGCGGAGTTGTTGTAGGTGGTGGAGGTAATGCCAATACCTCAGCTGGCACGTTTACACTAGTCCGGTTGTCTTGCACTCCCTAGCTATGTGTCCAGTCTTTCCACACTTGTAACATGTAACTCCTGGCTTCGGCATCTTACACTTGTTTTCCAAATGTCCCTTCCGGTTGCACCTATAGCATGTCATGCTCAGCTTATTACACATTCTGGGGTGCTTTCTTCCACAATGCTTGTATTCCGGTCTCTGAAATCTGTTTTCTCGAATTTGTCCTTGGCTTGCCTGGTTGTTCCCCTTTGATTCTTATCTTTTGCTCAAATTTCCCTTCTTTTGAAAATTTCTGCCCTTATGGAATCCAATCCTATTTACATTCCGATCTTGTGAATTTTTGGCTTCAGACTTTTCTCCATAAAATGGAACCTTTCTCTTCTTGTTATCCCTTTCTTTTCTTGACTGCATCCCATTATTCTCAGTCAGAGCAGCTTTCTGTACTACGCCTGCATAAGTATCAAGCTTAAACATAGCCACTCTATCTCTGATCCAAGGCTCTAATCCTTGTTGAAATCTCTTTGCTTTTTCCTCCTCACTGCTGGTATACTTTGTCACAAACCTTGACAATTCTGTGAACTTCTTCTCATACTCCAGTACAGAAATATTCCCTTGCTTCAATTCAAGAAATTTAAGCTCCATCTGATTCTGCATGTACTTAGGGTAATACTTTTCCAGAAATAACTTCTTAAATCTTTCCCAAGAAACTTGCTGATTTGCTTCCATAGCTTTTACTGATTCCCACCAATAGATGACTTCGCCCTTCAAGAAGTAAGTAGCATATGGTGTCTTTTGATCGTCCCCTAACTGTACCAACTCAAAAGCCCTTTCCATTTCCTTAATCCATGTGTTAGCTATTATTGGATCAGTGGTATCATGAAATGCAGGTGGGTTCATATTCTAAAAAGCCTTGAAAGTAACAACTTATCGAGGTGGTACTGGTGGATCAGGTGGTTGGTGTGGTTCACGGTTATCTTGGTTTTCAAATTGTTATTGAAGAGTTAGTTGTTGTTGAGCTATAGCGTTTGTTTACTGTTGTAAGGTTTCCAGTAATCGAAGAATATTTGGATCTGTGATAGATGTGGTTGTTGGGTTCTTCTTTTTGGGTGGCATGATCCTGAAATAAGAGTTACGTCAAAACAGGTATGAATAATGAAATAATTCGAGGGTGTCACATGGCATTCTTATTTACATATGAGGTCAAGTTTCAAATTAAACAAATATGGTGATGCATATAAAGGCGTAAGATAACAGTTGAAAGCATATGGAACGATAGTGCATAATGATTGAAATTTAAAGGTCACAATACATCAAGATTAGGATAAAGTCTGATTCTAGGAATAACATGCTTATTTAAAGGAAACAACTGGGAATTCTACAAAGTCCGATAATACAACAACATGAAAGGTAGGTAATGGAAAGAACTAAGGCTCCACTCTATCAAAACGGGGCTTGGTAGTCTTCTCCTCTCGAAGCACCTTCACAATGCTCTGGAGCTCATCCGCCACCATCTAGATGATATACTGACTGGTACGGTCTCGGTGTGTTGGCATTTTCTCAAGCTTAGTGTTGACGTACTGAACCAAAGTCTCAAGTCTCGCAGTCATCTGCTCCTTAGGCATCCCTTCATAGTTTCGGCTGTCCAGATACACGTTCTTCAATCGGTCTATCAGTCGGTCGTACTTGCCCTGAAGCATGTCAAACTTGCGCCTCAACTCAGCATACACGGAGAAAGAAATAGTGTCGTCCGACCCATAGGATGACGAGGAGTGCGCCCTTTGCTGATAAACTAATAAGAGGAGTATTAATAATAGATTTACTTAACCTACTCTCTCGCATATTATCTATAACCTATACATATATCCTATAACCTATTTGGGCTGTCCAGGGACTCTAAACCGTAGATCTGATACCAAAACCTGTCACACCCCCAACTTAACAATACATAATATATAACTATTACAATATTTAAAAGAAAGTAAATACAACTGAATCCAAGATCTTACAGTTTAGGGTTTGGAACAGCCCAACACTACTAACTATTATAACTGGTTTTAATATCGAGTCCTCACACAAAACTATCTCTTATTCTAACTGAGCTCGGACATACGCATCGGCATCACAAGTCTTACGTGCTGTTGCTTGAATCTAACCATAGTTGTGGCGCCCTCCAAACCCGGGTCAGAAGTTTGGGGTCCACACACACACCTTGTTTATAACCTGCTCATAACAATAATAAAGATAATAATAACATGCAGTGACCCTACTTACCAACTACCACGGACCGCAACAGGTTAAAGTATGCACATAAGCCAAACACACCTACTTATATTACAAACGTTCAAATCCCAACTATTCCAAACTCATAACTGAGTATTAAACATTATTACAAACTTTTACAAACTCAAATTATCCCAAAAGAAGCCTACTAACTTAGCTCGATCAACCTGAACCCCTAGCTCTCGCGCTAGACTGGGGATCCTCGGTACCAACCGGTTCCTTCTTAACTGGAAAAGAACATAAACAATATCGCACAAATGAGCTAACTAGCTCAGCAAGTCACAATGACAAAATTGAGAATAATGATCATTAGGTAAATATGATTATGATATCAAGTGAACAATGGATTATGATTTAGAATTGGATATTATATTTTCATGTTAAAAACCAAGGTTAGGCTGCTGATCAATCATGCACTAACCCCGAGCAAAGCACGCAGCACTGCTCTAACTACTGGATCCAAGGCACACATTGGCCTAACTTGACCATTATATGGTCTGACCACGAATCTGGTCCACAATTTTATAAAAACAATCCAATTCTAACATAATAACAGAATAAGCAATAATAAACAATAACCAGAATCATTAACAACATTTGACGTTCAATAATGAAATGGTTTTAATCTGCATAAGGATCAAAAGAGCATTTTCAAAGTTTGGATGCTAGGTAATGAAATAATTGGATAACAATGAATCAATGTTTCAGGGTTTCAAGGATTTGGTCTTTCAAAGCATAAAATACAATGGTTTGAATGTGTAAGCAATCTGGTTCAGTGTTTGATATGTAGTTTGTATATATTTGTGGAGTAGTATCGTATATTTGAGGTTCATATTTGGGTATACAACAATTGATGGTCTAAAAAGAATCAGGTTTACGGCTCAAGATCAATAACTTGGAATCAAGGTTTAGGGTTCAGTGCTTCAAAGCACTTGCTATATAAAACAGGAATATCAATCACGACAATATCTCGAGAAAGTTCAAAACACTTGCCTGGTACTAGCTTACTACACTGCACTTGCTCTAAATCACCACTGTTTTACTCCTTGACTATCTGTTTCCCTTTCCTACGCCTTGCCTCTTCTGCTCACATATCATAAGCATCTATCAATATTTAACTCATACGATTCTATTCGACACATGCTTCTATCTACCCTTCGTTTCAACCAAATCCGATTAACGGATTGAAAGTTACGTAATAAACAAGTAAATATCGAATACACAGACCGACAGTCCACCAACAAGTCACATATAACACATAGCACGTCACATAATCAATAGTATATTATTTATAAAGAAGTCTCGGGCCATAAACAAGCATTCGGGTACTTAAAATGATTTTTAAAACATTTTTCGGAATTAAAACGGATCGTTGGATCAATATTGGAATAATAAACAGGGTTTGAATGGCCAATTCTGGCTTCGAAATAATTTTATAATAATTATCGAGCTTTAAAAATTCTGAAAAATAGTTTCGAGAATCTAATTAAATAATTAATTAAAGTCAATTAATATTTAATTAAATCAATTAATAATTAATTAAATCAATTAATAATTAATTAAATCAATTAATCAATTAATTTTCGAATTAATTGACTAATTAATCAATTAAAAATTAACTGAAATTAATTAACTAATTAATTCAGATTTATTTTTGAATTAAAAATAATTTTTGGAATTAAAATAATAATTTTAGAATTTTCAGAAATTAAAATCGAATTTTTATAATAAAAATAAATAGGAAATATGATTTTTGAATATTTTTAAAACAGGAATCCTAAATTTGCAAACTCTGGAAACTTCAGGGACCAAACTTCATCGTCCCCAAAAGTCCAGGTACCAAACTGCAATTTACACCCCCCGTCGCCGGAAAATACAGGGGTGGCCGAAGAATTCGATTCCGGCACCCTCACCTCATCATCTGCTCCAGATTTAGACTAAACAACATCAAGAATCTATTCGTGCAATCAAAACACATCAATAACCCCAAACTTGGCCGGAAATTGGCCAAGAACATCGCCGGTTTCCGGCGAAACATCGAAAATTTAAAAAGACAACTCCCTCCGATTCAAGCATCCTCTGTAAACGAGCTATATACCAATCGATTGCAATTTCATAAGGAACATAATCCACTATAAATCAACAGCTAATAACCCCTAAATCAAAAAGCCCCAAATTTCAATTGAAAACATTCATACGGGTTATAAACCCTAATTTTAAAATTCGAGAATTAAACCCACTTTTGAGCATGTTATTGAACTCCAAATCAGACGTATGACATATGAAAATCATCAGGAAAATAAGCTCTACAACATGCAATCATCAAATCATACAAACAATCATCCGAACAAAAATTCATATTTTTAATAAAAATAATTCGAAATTAAATAAAAATATACAAAAATAACCTCGATTTCTGCAGTTCTGAAACGTGAAGAAACTGAAAGAACACCTTAAAACCTCTGTGTTGGTTACTCGAGCGTTCCAAACGGAGATCAATAACACCTTCAATTTGCGGTTTGATTTTCAGAAGGGTTTATGAATATAAGGATTTTCTCTGAAAATTATATAATTATCTGTCTGCAAATGATTTTGATATGAAATAAAATACGGGAAAAGGCTATTTATAATTACGGAAAATTAGTATCCCGTTGGACCATTCCGGATATAAAACGGTACGTTTATTTATAAAAACTGATCCAACCGGTATCGGTTTTTGGGACAGTTATCCAAATCAGTACAATTTGTACTGCGGTCTTGGTCTCAGCGCCTGGTTACACGTACTACGAGGTGATAATTGGGATAGTTTAATAAAAAGCTCCCATTTATCGAAAATACGAGTTTTATTGATTTACCGAAACGAATATTGTATCGAAAATGTTGCGCCGGGACCCGCGCAGGACAAACCGTACGCCGGATCGAAAAAGTCGAAACATGGAATATGCTTGGAATATTACAATTAGGTTAGGAAGGAGTTCTCGGAAGAGTTTCGGGTTCCAAAAACGTAACAACGGATGACGTCGGTTGGTTCCCGTTTTTATAAAATAGATTTTAAATACTCGGAAAAAGATTTTATAAATTTCATATGATCCTTATAAATCCATAAATCAACATAAAAATAATTAGGAAGTTATGACAATTATCTATATTTTATTTTGGACATATAAAAATTAAAATACTCAATTAATAATATTTTTAAACATCCAAACACATTTAACACTTAACAATTAATTCACAGAATGGATACTAAACACATATATTAATTATTTATTAACAAAAATAATTACACGATATATCCCGGATATTACAATAGCCACTAGCTGTAATATCAGGGTTAAAGCAAGTAGTGAGCCAAATGCTCAACAAGTGCTAAACAATACGATACAAAACATAAATCGAGATATATATTAAAGAATGACAATGTGAAGATATAACTAATAATAACAAGAGATGAACTTTTGGGTGATGGCATCATTTGCTTGTATCAAAAACTTTTTCAAAATCATATCTTAATTAAAAAACCATTTTATGACGCTACGGATTACAGCCGGTGATCAGCCGTGAAGTAATCCCGAACCTCGCTGGGTTGTAAAACATTAATGGGATCCCTGGGCAACTTTTAAGCCTACAATATCAGTGTGGAAAGGACTTGCGTCTCAGTCCAGTTCCACTATTTGAAGAACCCCCCTTTGGGACTGAAAATCCAAATTTTAATCATTTCAAAAACTGATGCCGATTGATAATAAAATTTCTTAAACAGTAAACATCTTTATCAAGGGATTGTAGATTGACTTGAAACACTGAAATTATGTTCACTAAATCTAAGGGCCTTGATCCACTAGACTTTACTCTATCAAGGTAATTGAAAGGTTTCCATTTACAAGAATTTTGACAAGGAGATTTAGTAGGGTTATTGGATAATATGAAAGAGTAATGCCAAACTAGGCTTAAAGCAATGGTTTTAGACAAGGTATAGGTATTAGAACATCAAGAAGATAAGCATTACTGGTTACAAGTATGATAGAGGTGTTAAGATATCAAGAAAGTGATCATTAGCTCAAGGTATATCAGGATGTCAAGCTTTAGGGTAAGGATAGGGTTATCAAACAATCGTGAACGACTTTAAAGAATATCTGGCTTTTAGGTATCAAGATAAAGTTTCTATCGAGGTTCCTACAAGAGTTAAATCAAGCATCAGGGTGTAAAATCAAGATTTCTCAGTAATCAATAGCATGTTAATCAAAAGGATCAATCAGGTATTATAACAATTCTCTATTTTATCATGGCATCCCGATTACTTTGGTATACTAACATGATATGATTTTGATCTACTTACAATAAGTACTTGAGGGTTCATGGCATTTCTATATAATACGAAGATAGATTTGAGAATCACTTGGTCTGGGTATAACAAGGTAAATCAGGATACTCGCATCATATATAAGAACTAGTTATCACACATTCGCAGTGTAAACTAAAAACTAGGTTGAATCACTTGCCTTAAGAAGGCTAGACTGGACTGGACTGGAAAGTAGGAGCAACAGGAAGCTTTACTCGACCGTTATGGCAAGTTTACCCTCGTCTCAAGATCCTACACAATTAATAATAACCTCATTATAATATAATCTCACCAACGCAACCTATTTACATCCCGAAATTAAACACAAATGGGACTTAGGCCTATATGCACACAATTTATAATCACCTTATAAACATAGTAGTACACATAGCCACATATACTCACATACCATATTTTAAATACCAAATAATATCACACACACACACCATATTGCAACACTAGGATTGGATGATCTCGTTCCACAACTTAAGTCACTTGATCGATATACTAGACAAAGTCTTCAAATTTTGGCCTTCTAACTCGATGTGCCTTTACTAAACTATCCAAAACCTATTGACCCTCACTTGGGCCTTTCACTCTAATGGCTTTATGATATCTTACAACTATAGTGGTCAACCTAGGCCTCACTCATAAATGCTCTAAAACTATGTGGTAAGTGAAGGTGCTTACTAAGGTAAATTTCAGAATGACATCTATGGTTTCTTGAGTGCATTAGACACTCTTACACTACAATTTTACCTCCAAACCTTCTACACTAGACTCGTCTGATCATAAGGCAACTCGCAAACTTGATGTGGCTCAAGGGCCTAGCTTGAGCCTCCCTAGGCCTAAGCTTAAAGTCCATGGTTCCCTATTTTTCTGGGCAGAAAAGGTCCTCACTTGAACTAACTTGTGACACACTATTCTAACTCAAATCCTATGAACTATGGCTGGTAAAACTCCTCTGACACTCCCTCTAACTAAGTCCCAACAGGGCCTAATGAGGGTCTACCTATGACATGGTCAAAACTTCCTATTTCTAAATTGCAACAAAACTGTCCCCTGCTGGACAGATTTTGTGATTCCACTCGTGCACCTAACCAAACGTCTTACAAACCTCCAACAAATACCTAAAACCTATTATATACTCCTAGTGCTAGCTTATGGTGGCTTGGGCCTCAAAGTGCACAACAAATGCTCATTCAAAACTTCCCCATAAATTAGTGCATCAAATC
This sequence comes from Apium graveolens, assembly GCF_009905375.1. Classification (NCBI taxonomy): domain Eukaryota; kingdom Viridiplantae; phylum Streptophyta; class Magnoliopsida; order Apiales; family Apiaceae; genus Apium; species Apium graveolens. The sequence goes on along the minus strand of NC_133653.1, from coordinate 134,715,076 downwards.
TGGAAAAATGCAAACACTAACTAATCCCTTTCCACCTTGACTCCCACTTATTAATCAAACATCCAACCTTTACCAAAGCAAATCTAGTGTATCAACATCCTAAAATAGTGCCTCAACAGGAGTGGAGATCATCCATGCCCTATAACACCAACATGCAAATAAAAATATAACATGCAACTCATAGAAAATACTTAACAAGATTTCGGCTAAAACATAGAGTTTAAATTCTTGTAAATTCGACTTGTACCTATTACTCAACCTTAATAATCATGAAATATATCTTCTCTTAACTATTATTAAGAAATATATCATGGAAACGATCTATTTTAAGCACAAATAATTCGAATTTATAGATTTTTAAACATGAAAATATGATTTCGAGAAGAGTAGCATACACAACATGGTTGATCATCATATTAATATCTTAAAACTAGCATGCATGGCTAAACATGATTATATAGTGAAATTTTAGTAGCATGCAAAGGTTTTTAAAGCATGGTTTCTCCATAAAACACTTAGTTAAAACATATATAAAATGTATCTCATAGAGAGCTCTTGAATTCACAAGAATCAGGAGTTTCTCTTTTGAGATCACACAAAAGCTACACATGCAACCATGAAACTTCATCTCCCAAATCACAAAACTCTTGGAAAGTATATAAAATAAATGTAGGTGGAATAATTACACTAGGGAAGATGAGAAATGGGATGGAAAAATGGAAGGGAGTGGGGGAGGGAGTTCTCGGCCGAGAGCAAGGAGAGGGAGGGGGAGGAGAGAAAAAGAGAGGTGAGTTGGAGTGTGGAGTGAGTGAAATGATTTCTCACATTTTGTTTTTGGTTTTACGCCTTTGATTGACTAAAAGAAATGAGTGGAAATGAGAATGTACAAGAATACCCTCTCGCTAAATTTAGGCCATTTTGCATGCAAGGTTAATGTGGTAATTTGGTTAACAACAAGTGAGTTAGTGGGGTTGGAAAGGTCTCCTTTGCCCTTTAATAGAATGGAAGAGTGATTTGCATGCAAGGGTTTCCATGTAATTTGCTAATTATAACAAATAAATTTTTAAAGATTTATTTATATAAAATAAAATACAAGTTCAAAAATTATAAAATTTATACCATAAAATAATTTGAATTTTTAGAAATTTTATAAGATCACTTTTGAAATTTGTGAATGAAATAACTTTTAAAAGAAAATTTTTCCAAGGTTTAGAATATTCCTTATAAATAAAAAATAAGGGAAATAAATAAACTTTTGCTTTGAAAAATCATATTCTACATAAAGCAATTTATAATGCAGAAATTTTCATTCACACAACGTACAATCATTAAGTATATTTACATTCGGCTCTAATATTATTCAAAGTTCACAAATAATATTACACAAAATGCCGGTCGTAACATAAAATAGTTTTATAACTACTCAGAAAATAATTAATAAATCCATAAATCATTATAAAGTCATATAATAGTCCAAAAATTACCAGAAAAATATCACAATTATCTATACTTTATTCAAGGCATATAAAAATTAAAATACTCGAAGAATATCACATATAAAGATCCAAAACATTAACTCCAATTACTAGATAATTCACTAAAATTCACATAAAAATTACATAAATAATTTTAAATAACAATAATAATATCTGAAAATATGGAATATTACAACTTGGCCCCTTCACAGAATTCTCAATGAAGGCTATTCTACTTTGGTGACTATCTTCTCCTCAATCAAGAAGAACTTTGGATTCAACATAGTTGTCAAGAAAATTGTACTTAACAAGATTGAGGAGATAAAGAATAGCTGGAGAGGACCAAATACACTCCCAAGAGTATTAACAATTCCTTTCACTGGAGATAGGGTGCATTTGAGGCCATACTGGATAATGGAATTCAAAGATGAAAAATACATCAGAAGATTCTTTAGATTGGAAGATCAGCTAAAGATTTCAAGCAATGAAACTCTCATGGAGATGCAAGAAAAGTTCGATTAGACAAATGAAGATGAATTTGAGTTCTACAGGAAACTCTAATTCCAGATTGAGGAAAACAATGTGAAGTTAGGAAAGAAGTTCAGACAATCAAGGAAATAAGCTAAATTTGCTCAGTCTAGAGGAGCTCCTTGAAATGACCTGTGAGATTTTCTACAAACCTTCTTTTGTATGTTTGTCAATAAATTACAGCACTTGTAAATTTTATCTTCTATAAATTAGTCTGTATTCATAGGGTATTTTGTAATCATCAAGTTTCTCTTAATTAATGCCTACAATTCCAATAGACATAAATTGGGGGAGATTGTTAGGAATATGTTGTGTACTTAATGATAAGTTAAACAAAACACTTAGTAGATTTTATTTAGTGGTTTTGTAGCCTTCAACGGATGATCACTTTAACATTCGTTGAAAGGGTAGCTTAGTTATTATAAGTTTAGTAGCACATTTCTGCATATTGTAATGCCTTAGAGAATTAGATGTTGTAGAATTTTTTAAGTCATGTTGACTACTATATTAATATGCAAGATAGGTTGGCTAACTGTAAATATTAGATGCCTTGTAATCTTGTATAAGTGAAATGGAGTTAACTGCTAGGAAGATACTCTCAACGAATGTTCCACAAGGATTAAACGAATGATCAACTAAAGCTTCAATGGATGATCAACCAGACTCTCAACGGATGATCCAACAAAGTCTCAACGGATGATCCCACAAAGTTTCAACGGATGATCTAACTGAGTTTCAATGGATGAACAAATTCAAAAGAGTAGTTGACAATGACTTGACGGTCACATGCGTTGATTGTATGCAAATGGAATGTGGCAGCCTGTTTGCAGGTTTTAGAGAACAAAGAAGCATTTCCATTTCCATGCTAAAATGAATATATTCAAAGATGTTGGATAGAGAAATGAAGAAGCATAAAATTAGACTGGAAATATTTTGTCTTATTTGTTTGTCTTTTTATCATGAAACTTGGTGATATATAAACCAAGTGTAGCAAGTAGAACAATATACAAGTTAGAAGCAATTACTAGAGAAATAGATAAGGCTAGATCTGTAAAGAATTTCTATATTTTTGTAGTTCAACTTGTAAGCAGCTGTGTATAACATTATAACACAACGTTCTCTAACTAATATATATCTCTTGTGGAAAAGTTCAATCCACCAGAAAGTTTTTAAATACTTGTATTTGATTACTTTGTATTTTGATTTCATCAATACTTTCATTCCGCATTATAGCCAAATCAAACACAGTTATATAGTCATAGTACAACTGTTTTTAAAATTGAAAAAGAATCTAGAATTATATTCAACCCCCCTTCTGTAATTCTTTGCTAGATTGTTTGGGAGTAACATTAGTCTTAAAAAGAAACCTGTGAGTTGAGTGATACAGTCAGCCTCTCTGAGCCAAACCAACTGGTATTCATTTCCTAAGTGCACTCACTTGTTGTCTCCCTCAAAGATACTTGTGATTATATATAATATTTGTAGTTGTCTTATGGAATTCTTCACAAACCAATAGAGTTATATGTGAAGCACTGACCTGCACAAATGAAAGCATATCTCTTGAAACATCTTTTATTATTCATAAAAAGTTGCCAAAACTCAATCTTGACTATATTTCTCTCTAAATGTCAAATTTTTTTTATAATCAAAAAGCTCAACTTGCTTTGATTTTTGTTTCAAAATAAGCAATAATCTTCTCCATTGCTAAGCCAAACATTTATGAAGCACAATGTTTGCATTGTGATTTCCAACTTAGAACCCTCACCTAGATTTAGCTAGAGACTACATGCTGAGGTAGATCTTGATGATTCCAATTCACAACTAAGGGTTTCATCACTATTTAGTGAAGACCTTGGAAATTCAACACATTTTAGGCGCAAGTAGACATGCAATGGCTACATGATTTGAGAATGATATTTCTGTGGGGAAATCATTCAAACCCCACTCTAATTCAATCGAAGGTTCAGTTTATCTGAACAATATCCCTCATAACTATTGTCTATGATACACTTCACTGAAGTGTTGAGACAATAAGTAAAACTATTATAATTTATCAAGATTGGAAACCCACAACTATGGTGGTCCTTTTTCAAAGGGAACCAGGGTTTGAGATTGTTATATGTGTGGAAGATATATTCAAATCCCCTCTAATGTACTGGAGCTTCATGAAAATGAAGAACACATCCACATAACCAGATGAATGCTTTATTCTAAATTATTCATTCTGTGAGTTTAACTGTTCATTTCAGAGTATGAGGCATCTCATTCATTGAGACAATGCCATTCATAAATTCAGATTGATGTGATTTTTGTCTCTGCAAAGTCACAGCCCAAAATCTTGCAAATCAATATTAAAATCATACTCAAATAATAACCCAAACAGCTCGCCTACTCATCTCATGAATATTGGTTAAATACCAATACCTCAAGGCAATTTTACAGCTCTTAAATTCATGGTGAAGTCTTGTATTGAAGCTAATAATCATCAATATCTCATTCAAATCACATGTAGCTAAAACTGTGCTCTTAAATCTTTAATCAATCTTCACATAATTTAACTACAGTGACATCTTCTATTCACCTCATCAGTGGCTATCTATCATCCATTGATAAATGTTAGTCCATCAATGGCTATTCCAGCAGCACAACCATTGATAATTCAAATTGTTCCATCAACTGCTACTTTATAGAAGTTGATAAAAGTAAATATTGTATTGCATCTACACATGATCAAACAATTACTCTAACACTCATAGGTTTGAGGGAAGGGAGTGAACACTCTAAGAGTAAGGAACTGCTCTGGCAACAGTCAACAAAAGAGAAGTGTGAATGAGAGGCAAGCTAATTCTTTCAATCTTGCAAGTAAGACAGAGAGTTCCACCTTCAAAGGTGAGGGTGAGGGTGTGAGGTGTGTGAGCCAGGGGGAACCCCTGATGCAAAAAAATAGAATACACGAGAGAATACAGGTATAACTGGATGCCCCATGAATATTCTTAGTGATGACTTCAGAAAGGATGCTGCAAATTTCATCCCAATATATCATACTCTAGCTGCATACTATCTCTACATTATTGGAGAAGTACATCTTCTCAAATCCTCAAAGTGAACACAATGCTCTTGATGCAACTTCGAACCCTTGATGCTAACAAAAAGGGGAGAAGTCTTGATGACTTGATAGCTCTAGCTGAGGGGGAGCAAAAGAGAAGTCTGCAGATCTATCAAGGTAAAGTTAGGGAAGAAAAAGAGGCATAAAAATAAATCATTAGAAGGAAAATAGTGCATCAACAAGGGGGGCGAGAACTCAAATATCTTTTCAAAACTTGGGGGCTATGAATTGGCTTACGCTGAAGTCTTGTAAACTTATTAAGTTGGTGATAATTCTGTCTCAAATCAATCATTAAAGCTAGATAAAGAGCTAAAATTACTTCTAAAAGCTGAGAAGCAATCAAGAAGTCCAAGGGAAAGAGAACAAGCACAGCTTCAAGGGAGAAAATAAATTCAGTTTTGTGATTACAGCAACTACTGAATCTAATGAGGATTTAATTTTATCCAATGAAGAGTCTGTTAATCCTAAGAAAAGTTCGCAACAATCTTCTTTTCATAAAGGGACTTGAAGGAAATTAAAAATAAGAAAGATCTAGACAAATCAGCCTTCAAAAAATCAAATCTTCTAATTTAGGTAAGGATGCTAACGAAAATGACTCAACGATGCATTCAACCAACATAAATGAGCATTCTCCTAAATAAAATTCATCCAAACAAGATCCAGGAAGTTAGAAAGTTGCATTCCATCTCAAAACTATCTATAAAGCCAGTGTTTGACCTCAAGAAAAGAAATTAGCAACTTGTAACCTCTGCTTTAATTCTTGAAAAGATGATAATATCCTAGAAATGAAGACATGCTCAGACTCAACAAGAGATGGAAACTGTCGGAAGCCTAACACCCCAGAGAATCAATGAAGATTCAATATTTCTCTGAAGAGACTAAATTGTCTAGCCGAAGGATGAAAGGATATTTTTCTAATAGGACAAATTGAAATATCAAATAATAAAAGAATCTGAAAGAAATCATTCTCTCACATGCTTAAAATGAAGGAGCTACTTTCAGAGTAATATCTTTTCCTCAAAATTATTTCCTTATACACCATATTTATCTGTATCTTAACATAACATAATTGTGCACTTTTAATGTCTATGTGTAAGAATGTGTTTTGTAATCATGAAGGCTTTAATTTATAGTTGTTATTCAATCAGTCATAAATTGTGGGAGATTGTTAGGAATCAAGCCTAAATCCTGATGATAAATAAATCATATTACATAATTATGTTAAAGGTAATTTGTAACCTACTATGACTAACCATCTTAAGGGATAGTCATTGAAGGAGTAGCCCATCAATTGATAAGGTTTATGTAGCATTTTCTATGAGAATCTTGTAAACATATAGCAATGCAGTTATTCATTCAGAAGTCTTGTTGGCTCAATTGATAATCTAGAATAGGGTGGCTTAGTGTAAATATTTGATATCATGTAATTTGGATTAAGTGAAGTGAGCATTCGAAAGCTAAATGAGGAAATAACATCAACTTCTATTGAGATCTGGCCATCAACTGCTAAGTATGTAACTATTAATGGCTAGGAAAAGCCGAAGCAAGAGACTTCCAATGGCTAAGGAATTCTGTAGCTAGTGACTATCAATGGCTAAGAATATAAATAATTACTAATAGTGACGTGATAGTGGTCAAAACCTAGGACTGTCATAGGACACTGGTTGATAGGAATCTCTGAAAAGAAAATGAGAAGCCAAGATAAACTTTGCATGTGATCTTGGATGCTGAAGAAGAAGAAATATTTTATTTTCATGCAAGATAGATTGGAGGGATATTCAAAGCAATATATCAGGATACAATCCATCCTCATGTGTCAAGCGTCATGAGAAAGAGAATGAAATAGCTACCTTGCTGGAACTCGAATATTATGTTATGCATTGTCTAGTAAGAATTATAACTTGGTGATATATAAACTAAGTAGAAACTGATGTTTCACTTAAGAAATAGGTTTTACATTCTCAGGGAGCTTTAGAGAGAGATATCTTCTTCTAAGTGAAACACTGTAAATCACAGTTGTGAGGTTACATTTGTAATTGTAACAGATTATTTCTTCAAATAAACCTTAGGTGGCAAGTCAAAAAATAAACCACCTGAAAATTTAAAAACATTTATGTTCATGTTTCATCTCCCAAATACGAATTAAATTGAATTTTTTTATTTGTATGCAACCCCCTTCTACAAATAAACCAAAGTTGATTGTTAGTAAATAACAATATCATGAAGGATTTGCTTTCAATAAGTGAAATAGGGTTTTGTCTGACAAACCCTACTAAAATTTCTGGTGTTCAAGTTCTTGAATTCTGGAGGACAGCTATTTTTTATGATGATGGAAAGCATGGGTCACCCAATATTGTGTTTTCTCATGGAGATGAGATTGTCACTATAACTCCACAACTAATAAGGAATGCCCTTCGTGTTATAACCGCAATTTTTTTAAATTTTTGAAACACGGATGAATAGTAACTTTTGCTAATGATGCTGATTAAGGAAAATTATCAGACCACGCTATATAGGAGTACTGTTATGGAAATTCTAAGATCGTATTAGTATTCCATAAAGTAAATGAGTGTATGTAAAGGTCGTTAGAATTCGAATCCGGATACTTTGATTTTTCCCCGAAAATCCACCAGATACCGAAAGAATTGAGTATAAGGTAACATGATTAAAAGGATTTAAATTCAAGGATTATAAAAGAGGATCATAAAAGGAATATAAAATATTGAGAAAATTTTAGGGGAACCCAAGTAATAAGATCCCGGGTATGATCCTTCAAACGATAAACGAGAACGAAAGTTAAACGAACCGTATAACAGATAAGCGGTCATTAGCCAAGTAATTAGGGGTTAATCAAAGAGGTTAGTGGATGATGATGTCATCACACCACAAGGAGAAGACATGTGGCAAATGGATGACATAAGTAGGGTGATGTAAGCATGACTAGCAAGATATTTGTTTAGATTGATTTGTGGCCAAGTATTCTAACCTTAGTTAAAACAAGGTTAAAGATAACTAAGCTAATAAACACCATAAAAAATCAAGGAAGCATTTTCACTCCCATTTCCTCTCTTTTGCTTCGGCTTTTCATGGAAAATGCAAGGATGAGATTTTTAAAACCCTAGCTTCACTCTATCATAAATCAAGAGGTTAGTCTCTATAGCTCCTATATTTCATAACTAAAAAGAGAAAGTAGTTTGAGTGCTTGAATCCAAGGTTTGCTAGCTCAAATAAATCATTTTAGTTTGGGGTGAATAGTAACTTTCAAGAACAAACTTTTGATTCTTGATTTTATTTGTAAGGTCAAGGTAGCTTAAGCATAGATCAAGGTTTCCATGGGCATTCGAAGGATCTTTCATTATTTAAAAGCTTCAAGAAGGTATAAAAACTTCAAACCCTAAGCTTTACTTGAATGTTTAGGAGTGGTTGTGATTAATATAGTTCATGAGAAGAATGATGCTTGTGTTTAAAGTTTGGATTGGGTTTGTAGTGATTTGGATGATTGAATCTTGTTTATAGTTAATGAACCTTAGTATGGTTAGTAGCTTTTGTTTGTGATTGAATGAGTTGGATAAAACATGAAGTAATGGACTGATGTAGTGAGGTTTGGATGGATTTTGGTTGTAATATTGGTTGTAAGTTGTTTTGTGATTGATTTGGAGTAGTAAAAACTTTGGTAATCGCGTAAACATAGTCGTCGTAATCCCCGATTTACCTTAGACTTTTTTGTTCTTAACTTCAGGACCCATGAACTCACTTTAAGATTCTGACAATTTCCATGTTTAGATAGTTCAAGTTACGAGCTTCGTCTTGATATGTGGTTCGCTTGAATCCGATGTACGGTTTAGGAGAAACGACCATTTTAAGTAACGGCGTTTCGCGAACGAACCATTACCCCTCGCCTTACTTTGAAACCTTTGTTAAGGCCCTTAAATGACTAATTGGAGTATTAAACAATTATTTAAAGTGGATTAGGCAGTTGGTAGAGTACTCGCGAAAGAATCGCCTTAAAATTCTTAATGGTTAATTTATTAAAAATGGTGGAGCCGAGGGTACTCGAATGACTTATGTGATTCGTTAAGCGTAGGAGTGACCATAAGCGAACGTTAGGGTTCAATTGGTTAAAGTCTAGTTTCTTAAGCGACCGGGATTTAATTCCGACTTATGTTGTTGTTCATAGGTTATCGGACCCACTCTAAGCTTAAGTCTATCCAGGAACACTCAAGCAAGTTTTCTACCCGTTATACTGTTGTTGTGATGTATATATGTATATGCATTATCTTGTGATAAGTGCATGATTGTTATTAGCAAATCTTGTGATATATTGGAGCATGCTAATACGGTATATATGCATGTCTGTTTCGTAATCTTGATATCTAATTGTTGATTCAAATGCTTATAAGTTGCATAATACCTATGCTAGAGATAAGCAGTAGTTGCGTATACCCTTAGTATAGGGGACCCAAAGGTGAACATTTCTAAACCGGGAGTCGATGTTCCCGAGTATAATATATATATATATGAATAGTTTTAAAAACTATTAATCGAATAAGGTTATTCAATAAATTTATTTTATTTAATGAATATTATTTTGAATATTAATTCGAGGACTTATGACTCCGCTTATTTTATTTAATGAATATTATTTTAAATATTCATTGGAGGGCTTATGACTCCGCTCCTTTTATTAAATAATATTCTTTATTTTATTAAAGAATAATGTTTCTATAATCAAACTTATTTTCGATTATTCAAATAAAGATCGTACTTTCGTATAAGTATATCTTTGGTTAATTATTATTATTCATTTCAACTATGAGTTTTAAAACTTCTACTTAAGCTATTTTAATAAAGATTAACCTTTATGGGAATATTATTTAAACAATAATATTCAGATATTTTCTAATATATTGGGACTGATTTATTTTATTAAATCAGCATTACTCCAAACATTCTTAAAAATGTTTTCGAGTCTTCAAAATGATTTTAAAAGTTAGAGCGGATCCCAAAACTCGTTTTTAGATTTAAGATCTTCCTTTCGAAGGGGATTTAAATACTCGATTAAAAATCTAAGGGATCCAGCTCCGTGATGTATTTTTATATTCGCAACAAGGTTTATGTTTTGATAAAAAAGGGTTTTTGATTACTTACCCAACACTCGGGAAGTAAAATTCTTGGAATGAGTTTAATCCATTAACAGGCATCGCCTGGGAAATATCGGTGAGCTTTCCTTTCCAACTAGATACGACTTCTTGGTGGAGCCGTATCAATAAGTTGCTACTTGGGAAAAGGGGGGACGAACTTTACGTTTCAGAGTCATGGATTTCATCTAAACTAGGAGTGGCGTAAGTGGTCGAGTGGCGCCGGCCCAGCCTTATTTATTGGCCCAAATGGCCCGGAAGTTCCCCTAAGATGGTCTATTCCTTAGGAGTCCAGCGTTCGGTTGACAAGTAAATCCGACTGTTCTCCTCTACATGTAGAAAATGGTGGGGTTGACTACTGCGACTGATCATCGTGAGTGGTCTTCCTGGCGCGGCAAACTCCCGTAATGAGTTCATCATCCAGTTGGATATTTCTGCAATACTACCCAGAGCACTTCGATAGAAAGGCTATGGTTGGGCGATTGTTGAGTGTTGGCAGGGTCGAGTTTTCAAAATGATGTTTTCATTAAATGAAGTATCTCGTAACTTTATTTCATTTTGATGATATTTCAAAGATTGATTCTATACAAGTTTTGTCGTGTAGCTTCATCTATGGGATGAACTATTTATACCTTGAACGGTGGTAGTTCAAGTAGTATTCAGAAAAAGATATAAGTATATTGGAGTATCTTGTAACTTCATCTTTTCAACTTATATCTAGTTAATGATTATCTTATGAATGACAAAGGTTTTCAGAAAAACGTTGAAACAAGGTTAGATATATGAGATCACCTTGAAACGATATTTTTATACAGTTATAAACTGGAACTCTGTGTATATTATACATGTCAGAGGATTTCAAAGATTGTGAAAAGTATATATGTATATATATACTAAATATTTTGCGACTTGGTCGCGTTAAGATGTCAACTTGGTTCATTTCTTCGTGACCAAGACTTTCATGAGTACTATGAGTGTGGCGCCCTCCAAACCCGGGTCAGAAATTTGGGGTCCACACACATATACACATACCCTATTTATAACCTGCTTATAACAATAATAAAGATAACAATAATATGCAGTGACCCTATTTACCAACTACCACGGATCACAACAGGCTAAAGTATGCACACAAGCCACACATCTACTTATATTATATACCGTTCAAATCCCAATCATTTAAACTCAAACTGAGTATTAAACTTTATTACAAACTTTTACAGACTTAAATTATTCCAAAGGAAGCCTACTAGCTCAGCTTTCTCAACCTGAACCCCTAGCTCTCGCGCTGGACTGGGGATCCTCGTTACCAACTGGTTCCTTTTTAGCTGGAAAGAATATAAACAACATCGCACAAATGAGCTAACTAGCTCAGCAAGTCACAATGACAAAATTGAGAATAATGATCATCAATAGAACATGATTATGATATCAAGTGAACAATGGATTATGATTTAGAATTGGATATTATACTTTTAATTTAAAAACCAAGGTTAGGCTGCTGATCAGTCACGCACTAACCCCGAGCAAGGCATACAGCATTGCTCTAACTACTGGATCCAAGGCACAGATTGGCCTAACTTGACCATTATATGGTCTGACCACGAATCTGGTCCACAATTTTATAAAAACAATCCAATTCTAACATAATAACTGAATAAGCAATAATAAACAATAACCAGAATCATTAACAACAATGAGTGTTTAACAATGAAAGGGTTTCAATCCTTGTAAGGATCAATAAGGTAATTTCAAAGCTTGGATGCTGGGTAATGAAAGAATTGGATAACAAAGGAATCAATGTTTCAGGGTTTCAAGGATTTGTTCTTTCAAAGCATAAGATATCATGGATTGAGTATATAAGTAATTCAGTTCAGCGTTTGGTATTTAGTTTGTATGTATTTGTGGAGTAGTATCGTAGATTCGTGGTTCGTGTTTGGGTATACAACAATCAATGGTCTAGAAAGAATCAGGTTACGGCTCAAGATCAATAACTGGAATCAGGATTTAGGTTTCTATGCTTCAAAGCACTTGCAATATCACAGGATTATCAAGTACCACAATATCTCGAGAAAGTTCAGAACACTTGCCTGGTACTAGCTTACTATTCTGCTCACGCTTTCAATCACAATCGTCTTATTCCTCAACTACCTGTTTTCCTTTCCTACGCCTTGCCTCTTCTACTCACATATCATAAACATCTATCAATAATCGACTCATAAAGTTCTATTCAACACATACTTCTATCTACCCTTCGTTTTACCCAAATCCGATTAACGGATTGAAAGTTATGTAATAATCAAGTAAACACCGAATATATAGACTGATAGTTAATCAACAAGTCACATATAGCACATAATACATCACGTACTCCATGATATATTATTTATAAAGAAGTCTCGGGTCATAAATAGGCTTTCGGGTATTTAAAATGATTTTTAAAACATTTTTCGGAATTAAAACGGGTCGTTGGATCAATTTCGGGTTAATAAACAGGGTTCGGTTGGCCAATTCTGGCTCCGAAATAATTTTATACTAATTATCGAGCCTTGGAAATAATTTAGAATAATATTTTAAAGCTCGAAATTATTTTTCAGAATTTTTAAATCATTTTAAGTAATTATATGTAATTAAATAATTAATTAAAATCAATTAATAATTAATTAAATCAATTAATTTCCAAATTAATTGACCAATTAATCGATTAAAAATTAACTGAAATTAATTAACTAATTAATTCAGATTTATTTCTGAATTAAAAATAATTTTCGGAATTAAAATACTAATTTTTAGAATTTTCAGAAATTAAAAACGAATTTTTATAATAAAAATAAATAGGAAATATGATTTTTAAACATTTTTAAAACAGGAATCCAATTTTTGCAAAGTCTGGAAACCTGGGGGACCAAACTTCATTATTTTCAAAAGTACAGGGACCAAACTGCAATTTTGCAGTTCCAGTCGCTGGAAAAGTCGGGGGTGGCCGGAGAATTCACCTCCGGCATCCTCCCACCACCATCACCTCCAGAATTAAACTACACAACACCAGGAACCTATATTTGCAATCAAAATTCATCAATAACCCCAGACTTGGCCGGAATTTGATCAAGAAACTCGCCGGTTTCCGGCGGGTTCGACGTAAACTTCAAAACACAACTCCCTTCTCTACAGACCTCGTTGATTCATGAAACTTGTACGACTAGATTGCAAATTTCACAGAGAATACAATACACTATACCACAACATCAATCTATTTCAGAATAAGAAACCCCCAAATTTTAATTAAGAACATTCATACGGGTTATAAACCCTAATTTTAAAATTCGAAAATCAAACTCAAATTTGAACATGTTATTGAACTCCAAATCAGACGTATAATATATCAAAATCAACAGGAAAACAAGCTCTACAACATGCAGTCATCAAATCATACAAACAATCATCCGAACAAAAATTCATATTTTTAATAAATTTAATTCGAAAATAAATAAATTTCTAGAAAATAAACCTTTGATTCTGCAGTGAAACAAAGCTCAGAATCTGATAGAACACTTCAAATCCTTCCTTTTGGTTACTCAAGCTTTGAAAACAGAGATCGGTAACGCCTTCATTTTGCTGTTTGATTCTTAGAACAGTTTTTGTAATTAGGGTTTTTCTCTGAAAATTATAGAAATAACTATCTGCAAATGATTTTGATACGAAATAAAATACGGAAAAAGGCTATTTATAATTACGGAAAATTAGTATCCCGTTGGATCATTCCGGATATAAAACGGTACGTTTATTTATAAAAACTGATCCAAACGGTATCGGTTTTCGGGATAATTATCCAAATCAGTACAATTTGTACTGCGGTCTTGGTCTCAGCGCCTGGTTACACGTACTACGAAGTGATAATTGGGATAGTTTAATAAAAAGCTCCCGTTTATCGAAAATACGGGTTTTATTAATTTACCGAAACGAATATTGTATCAAAAATGTTGCGCCGGTACCCGCGCAGAACAAACCGTACACCGGATCGAAAAAGTCGAAACATGAAATATGCTCGGAATATTACAATTAGGTTAGGAAGGAGTTCTCGGAAGAGTTTCGGGTTCCAAAAACGTAACAACGGATGACGTCGATTGGTTCCCGTTTTTATAAAATAGATTTTAAATACTCAGAAAAAGATTTTATAAATTTTATATGATCCTTATAAATCCATAAATCAATATAAAATTAATTAGGAAGATATGACAATTATCTATGTTTTATTTTGGACATATAAAAATTAAAATACTCAATTAATATTATTTTTTGAATATCCAAGTACAGATAACATTTAACAATTAACTCACAGAATAGATACTGAACACACATAATAATTATTTAATAGCAAAATTATTACACGATATATCCCGGATATTACATCCTTCCCCCCTTAAAAGGATTCTGTCCTCAGAATCTCCTAAGAAAACAAATGAGGGTACTTTTCTCTCATATCACTTTCTGACTCCCAGGTTGACTCTTCAACCTTTGGGTTTCTCCATAATATTCTTACTAACTTTACCACTTTATTTCTCAATACTTTCTCTCTCTCCTCTAGAATCTCTATCGGACTCTCTACATATGACAAATCTGCCTGAAGCTCTATTGGCTCATATTCTATTACATGCCTGGAGTCTGGATTGTATTTCTTGAGCATCGATACGTGAAAAACATTGTGAATGTGCTCCATATGCGGGGGTAATGCCAACTCATAAGCTACTTTGCCAACGCGCTTTAAAATCTCAAAAGGTCCGACATATCTTGGGCTTAGCTTTCCTTTCTTTTCAAACCTCGTTAGTCCTTTCCATGGTGATACTTTCAGTAATACAAACCTTCCTTCTTCAAATTCCATGTCTTTCCTTGACTGATCTGTATATTTCCTCTGACGATCTTGTGCGGCTATCAATCTCTTCTGGATAATTTCAACAATTTCTTTTGTCTGCTATACCAGTTCAGGTCCAAGTATCTTGCGTTCTCCTACTTCATCCCAATATATTGGAGATCTACATTTGCGTCCATAAAGGGCTTCATAGGGTGGCATCCCAATGCTGGTATGATAACTGTTGTTGTAAGCAAACTCTACCATAGGTAAATGTTCATCCCAACTTCCTTTGAAATCAATAGCACAAACACGTAACATATCCTCGATTGTCTGGATCGTTCTTTCACTTTGGTCATCCGTCTGGGGGTGATAGGCCATACTCATATTCAGTCTTGTTCCCAAACATTCTTGAAAACTCTTCCAAAATCTTGAATTAAACCTTGGATCTCGATCAGATACAATAGACACAGGAACTCCATGATGAACTACAATTTCCTTCAGGTACATATGGACCAACTTGTCGAGCGAAAATCTTTCATTTATAGGCAGAAAGTGAGCTGACTTGGTAAGTCTATCCACTATAACCGAAATGGCATCATGATTAGCCCTTGTCCTTGGTAATCCAATATGAAATCCATGGCAATATGTTCCCATTTCCACTCTGGAATCTCCAATGGCTGTAACAATCCAATTGGTCTCTGATGCTCTGTTTTAACTCTCTGACAGGTATAACATTTGCTAATCGATTCCGCGATTTCCCTCTTCATGTATGGCCACCAATAATTCTTCTTTAAATCTCTGTACATTTTGGTACTCCCTGGATGGATGGAATACCTTGAATTATGTGCCTCCTGTAAAATTTCATTTTTCAGCTCCGTCACTAGTGGAATCCAAATTCTAGATGAAAACCTCAGAATACCTTGATCATCCTTTTGCGTGCATAACTCTTCACCTACCAAACGATTTATATCTTGATCCATTACATCTTCCTGACATTTCTTTATTTTCTTAAATAATTCTGGTTGGAAAGTCATACTATATACTTTCGCTTCCTCAGGCTTGCAAATTTTAATCTCCAATTTCAATTTCTGAAATTCCTTATATATGTCTTCAGGTACTGATAACACATTCAACCTTTCCTTCCGACTCAATGTGTCTACTACCACGTTCGCTTTACCGGGATGATAATTAATCGAGCAATCATAGTCTTTGATCAACTTTAACCATCTCCTTTGTCTAATATTAAGTTCCTTCTGTGTGAATATGTACTTTAAGCTTTTGTGATCCGTGAAAATCTCGCACTTTTCTCATTATAAATAATGTCTCCAAATCTTCAAAGCAAAAACTATGGCTGCTAGCTCCAAATCATGAGTAGGATACTTCTGTTCGTGTGGTTTCAATTACCTTGACGCATACGCAATCACCTTTTCATGCTGCATTAGAACACATCCTAATCCTTTGTGAGAAACATCACTATAAATTACGAAATTCCCTTGATCATCTAGAATTGACAAAACAGGTGTCGTGATCAATCGTCGCTTCAACTCCTGAAAACTTTTCTCACATTTGTCGTTCCATATAAACTTCTTATTCTTTCGTGTAAGCTTTGTTAATGGTGTGGCAATCCTCGAGAAATTTTGAACAAATCGACGATAATATCCCGCCAATCCTAAGAAACTTCTTACCTCGGTGGGTGTTTTCGGTCTCTCCCAATTCGTAATTGCCTCGATCTTTGCCGGGTCCACTTTAATCCCTTTATTACTAACTATGTGCCCTAAGAACTGAACTTCCTGTAGCCAAAACTCACACTTCGAGAATTTAGCATATAACTTCTTTTTCCTTAAAATCTCCAAAGCCGTTCTCACATGTTCCGCATGATCCTCTTCCGTCTTTGAATATATTAAAATATCATCTATAAACACAATAACAAACTTATCCAAATACTCCTTGAAAATTCTGTTCATCAGGTCCATAAATGTTGTCGGGGCATTGGTCAATCCAAAAGACATCACTAAAAACTCGTAATGTCCATACCTTGTTCTGAAAGCTGTCTTTGGTATATCTTCTGGCTTGATCTTTAGTTGATGATATCCTGATCTTAAGTCAATTTTGGAGAAATACTTGGCTCCCTTCAACTGGTCAAACATATCGTCAATTCTGGGTAACGGATACCTGTTCTTGATTGTCAGCTTATTGAGCTCCCTATAGTCAATACACATTCTCATGCTTCCATCTTTCTTCTTCACAAATAATACTGGGGCTCCCCACGGGGATACACTGGGTCTGATTACTCCTTTCTCTAACAGCTCTTGCAATTGCTTCGCTAGCTCTTTCATCTCAACATGCGCCATTCTGTATGGGGCCTTGGATACTGGTTCTGTTCCAGGTGCTAAGTCGATCGCAAATTCAATTTCTCTATCTAGAGGAAGTCCTGGTAACTCGTCGGGAAATATGTCTGGAAATTCATTCACAACTGGAATATCTTCAAGTTTTATTGGTTCTTGACTTCTGTCAATCACATATGCCATGAAATGCTCACATCCTTGTCGTAGTAACTTCTTGGCTTGAATCATCGTTAAAAACTTCTTTACTTGTTTTTGACCCTTGAACATTATTATCCTTTCGTCAGGCGTCTTCACCATTACCTTCTTATTTCGACAATCTATCTGGGCATCATGCTTAGATAACCAATCCATCCCTAATATAACGTCAAATTCTCCTAACTTAAATGGTATCAAATCTACACAAAACTTACTACCAGAAATCTCAATCTCACAATTCCCACAAACTTGATTAACAGATACACGTTCTTGATTTGCTAATTCCACAGTCATTATTTCATTTAAACACTCAACTGGACAATTTAACTTACTAACAAAATCTTGTGAAACAAACGATAGAGTTGCTCCCGAATCTATTAACACTTTGGCACATAAAGAATTCACATTAAGCGTACCTGCCACGACATCCGTATCTTGGATCGCATCCTTCACCGACATCTCAAAAACTCTAGCCCTTGGAGTCTCATTCACCGCTGGGGTAGATCCCATAATCCTTAATGCATTACTGACTGGGGCTGATGTCTTGCAATCCCTGGCCATATGTCCTGGCTTTGCACATTTAAAGCACGTAAATCCAATGGCTGGAACCTTTACTGCTGGATTCCGGATAGGCTGATCCTTACTTGCTGGTTCTCTTGCTGGCTGATTTCGGCACTCCCTCGAATAGTGCCCTTTCTGGTTGCATTTAAAACATACCACATTCAACTTATTACAAACTCCTCCATGCTTCTTTCCACATACTTGACAATCTGGAGAAGTTAGTCTCAACTGATTTGGCTGATTTGTATTAACTGGACGGTTGCTCTGGCCTCCGTCTCCTGCATTCTGTTTTCTGAAATTAAAATTTCTCCCTGGCTGAAACTTTCCCTTCTTAAAATTTGGAAACTTCCCTGGTTGTGACTGACCCTCACTTCCCTCAACCTTCCTTTTCTTGCTTTCTTTCTCCTTCTGGAACATCTCACTCTCTGTCTCTGCGATCATAGCCTTTTGTACTACTCCTGCATAGGTATCCAATTCAAAAATGGCTACCTTCCCTCTGATCCAGGGTTTCAAACCTTCCTGGAATCTTTTAGTCTTCTTCCTGTCACTATCCACATACGACGGTACATACCTTGACAATTCCTCAAATTTACCCTCATAATCTGTTACCGACATGTTCCCTTGCTTTAATTCTAAAAACTTCAGCTCCATTTGATCCTAAACAAACTGAGGAAAATACTTTTCTAAAAAAATTCCTTAAACCTTTCCCAAGTAATAACATATGTACCTTCCAATGTCTTCACCATCTCCCACCAATAGGTGGCTTCATTCTTCAGATAGTAACTTGCAAACTCAATCTTCTATTCCTCCTTTACTTTCACTAAGGCAAATGTCTTCTCTATTTCCTTTAACCACACATTTGCTTCAATTGGCTCTAAGGAACCCTTGAATTCTGGTGGGTTTACTGCCTAAAAAGTTTTGAAAGTTACCTGGGGGTTGGTCTGCCTTTGTTGTTGTTGTGCCAGGTGAACTGTTTGTTAGGCCAAGATTTGAAGAATCTGGGCTATTGCTGGGTCTATGGGTCCTGGGTTCATATTTGGGTTTATATCATCTTGGTTGTTATTGTTGTTGGTTTCTTCATTCTGGGTGTTGGTGCGGGTATTTCTTCTGGGAGGCATTTTCTGTAAAGAATCAAACAACTTATTCAGCTTTTGAATCAAATCTTTGTATAAAAGAAAAGTTTTGTAAAATAGAGGTATCTCTTTTTGAAAACAGTTGTAACTAAGTAAATTGCATGCTTCTTTACAGAATATAAACAGTCATGGAAAATAGGGTACATGGTATCACAGGGGTATAACTGGTGCAATAGATAAGGTAAGGTAAAACAGGTGTAATAAAATAAATGACAGTGCTGGAAAGGAAAAAGGTACTGATATATATAGATCAAAAGTTTTAGGTAGTACAAGCGTAAAGACGCTTCGGAAGTAAAAGCAAAAGGGTACAACAACCTACTCACTAGTCATCATAGCTAGTCTATAAAGACAACTCAAAAGTCTACTGATACATACTACACACTACTGTACATACTACATAACCATAACAACACTGCTCAGCATCTCCATCTCTAAATCTCTGGCTCATGGAAAATCTGGACCTCCAATCTCCTCAAGCTCCTCTAGAACCCACTTAGCCCACTCCACTAAGAAATCAGGAGTGATGTCCTCATGTGTAGCCTCAGCAATCCTCACAACAGCTGCTCTACGAAATGCCTGGAGCCTCTCCCTAAGTCGCCTCTCACCACTCCCCATCTCTCTGGTACGCATGATATGCAATAACTCCTGGATCTGACCCTGTAGGAATCGCTGCTCCATAAGGCAAGCCTCAAACTGATGATATGGGATAGGATAGGAAGAGAACTGGAAAGGTACTCCTGTGACTGAATGACTAGTAAAGCCTGAATCAGCAGGTGGGGGTCCTCTGACAGGTGGCCTCATGCCTGGAGGTGGAATAGCCTGCAATGGTATGGGCTGCAACACAGGTGGAGGTAGTATAGCCAACACTGGTGGAACAACAGGACGTTGATCCAAAGACAGCACTCTAACTGAAGGCTTTTAGTGATCAGCTGATACGGGAATAAAAGAGTCGGCCATCGCTACTATCTGAAATCATATCGCAATATCAGAATCTCAACCCATAACGCGAATTACACTAATACCTGATATACCGATGCACTCAACCTCTCGACGTTCTATCTTTCTATTCCTTACTTCTAATTCTAACCCTCTACCCATTCCCGTCAACCTAGGCTTGTGTTAGTGACTTATAATCCTGTAGCTCTGATACCAAACCTGCGGCGCCCTCCAAACCCGGGTCAGAAGTTTGGGGTCCACACACATACACATACCTTATTTATAACCTGCTTATAACAATAAAAAAGATAACAATAATATGCAGTGACCCTATTTACCAACTACCACGGATCGCAACAGGCTAAAGTATGCACACAAGCCATACATCTACTTATATTACATACCGTTCAAATCCCAATCATTCAAACTCAAACTGAGTATTAAACTTTATTACAAACTTTTACAGACTTAAATTATTCCAAAAGAAGCCTACTAGCTCAGCTTTCTCAACCTGAACCCCTAGCTCTCGCACTGGACTGGGGATCCTCGTTACCAACTGGTTCCTTTTTAGCTGGAAAGAATATAAACAACATCGCACAAATGAGCTAACGAGCTCAGCAAGTCACAATGACAAAACTGAAAATAATGATCATCAATAGAACATGATTATGATATCAAGTGAACAATGGATTATGATTTAGAATTGGATATTATACTTTTAATTTAAAAACCAAGGTTAGGCTGCTGATCAGTCACGCACTAACCCCGAGCAAGGCACACAGCATTGCTCTAACTACTGGATCCAAGGCACACATTGGCCTAACTTGACCATTATATGGTCTGACCACGAATCTGGTCCACAATTTTATAAAAACAATCCAATTCTAACATAATAACTGAATAAGCAATAATAAATAATAACCAGAATCATTAACAACAATGAGTGTTTAACAATGAAAGGGTTTCAATCCTTGTAAGGATCAATAAGGTAATTTCAAAGCTTGGATGCTGGGTAATGAAAGAATTGGATAACAAAGGAATCAATGTTTCAGGGTTTCAAGGATTTGGTCTTTCAAAGCATAAGATATCATGGATTGAGTATATAAGTAATTCAGTTCAGCGTTTGGTATTTAGTTTGTATGTATTTGTGGAGTAGTATCGTAGATTCGTGGTTCGTGTTTGGGTATACAACAATCAATGGTCTAGAAAGAATCAGGTTACGGCTCAAGATCAATAACTGGAATCAGGGTTTAGGTTTCTGTGCTTCAAAGCACTTGCAATATCACAAGATTATCAAGTACCATAATATCTCGAGAAAGTTCAGAACACTTGTCTGGTACTAGCTTACTATTCTGCTCACGCTTCCAATCACAATCGTCTTATTCCTCAACTATCTGTTTTCCTTTCCTACGCCTTGCCTCTTCTACTCACATATCATAAACATCTATCAGTAATCGACTCATAGAGTTCTATTCAACACATACTTCTATCTACCCTTCATTTTACCCAAATCCGATTAACGGATTGAAAGTTATGTAATAATCAAGTAAACACCGAATATATAGACTGATAGTTAATCAACAAGTCACATATAGCACATAATACATCACGTACTCAATGATATATTATTTATAAAGAAGTCTCGGGTCATAAATAGGCTTTCGGGTATTTAAAATGATTTTTAAAACATTTTTCGGAATTAAAACGGGTCGTTGGATCAATTTTGGGTTAATAAACAGGGTTTGGTTGGCCAATTCTGGCTCCGAAACAATTTTATACTAATTATCGAGCCTTGGAAATAATTTAGAATAATATTTTAAAGCTCGAAATTATTTTTCGGAATTTTTAAATCATTTTTAAGTAATTATATCTAATTAAATAATTAATTAAAATCAATTAATAATTAATTAAATCAATTAATCAATTAATTTCCAAATTAATTGACCAATTAATCGATTAAAAATTAACTGAAATTAATTAACTAATTAATTCAGATTTATTTCTGAATTAAAAATAATTTTCGGAATTAAAATACTAATTTTTAGAATTTTCAGAAATTAAAAACGAATTTTTATACTAAAAATAAATAGGAAATATGATTTTTAAACATTTTTAAAACAGGAATCCAATTTTTGCAAAGTCTGGAAACCTGGGGGACCAAACTTCATCGTTTTCAAAAGTACAGGGACCAAACTGCAATTTTGCAGTTTCAGTCGCCGGAAAAGTCGGGGGTGGCCGTAGAATTCACCTCCGACATCCTCCCACCACCATCACCTTCAGAATTAAACTACACAACACCAGGAACCTATATCTCCAATCAAAATTCATCAATAACCCCAGACTTGGCCGGAATTTGATCAAGAAACTCGCCGGTTTCCGGCGGGTTCGACGTAAACTTCAAAACACAACTCCCTTCTCTACAGACCTCGTTGATTCATGAAACTTGTACGACTAGATTGCAAATTTCACAGAGAATACAATACACTATACCACAACATCAATATATTTCAAAATAAGAAACCCCAAAATTTCAATTAAGAACATTCATACGGGTTATAAACCCTAATTTTAAAATTCGAAAATCAAACTCAAATTTGAACATGTTATTGAACTCCAAATCAGACGTATAATATATCAAAATCAACAGGAAAATAAGCTCTACAACATGCAGTCATCAAATCATACAAACAATCATCCAAACAAAAATTCATATTTTTAATAAATTTAATTCGAAAATAAATAAATTTCCAGAAAATAAACCTTTGATTCTGCAGTGAAACAAAGCTCAGAATCTGATAGAATACTTCAAATCCTTCGTTTTGGTTACTCAAGCTTTGAAAACAGAGATCGGTAACGCCTTCGTTTTGCTGTTTGATTCTTAGAACAGTTTTTGTAATTAGGGTTTTTCTCTGAAAATTATAGAATTAACTATCTGCAAATGATTTTGATACGAAATAAAATACGGAAAAAGGCTATTTATAATTACGGAAAATTAGTATCCCGTTGGATCATTCCGGATATAAAACGGTACGTTTATTTATAAAAACTGATCCAAACGGTATCGGTTTTCGGGATAATTATCCAAATCAGTACAATTTGTACTGCGGTCTTGGTCTCAGCGCCTGGTTACACGTACTACGAAGTGATAATTGGGATAGTTTAATAAAAAGCTCATGTTTATCGAAAATACGGGTTTTATTGATTTACCGAAATGAATATTGTATCGAAAATGTTGCGCCGGACCCGCGCAGAACAAACCGTACGCCGGATCGAAAAAGTCGAAACATGGAATATGCTCGGAATATTACAATTAGGTTAGGAAGGAGTTCTCGGAAGAGTTTCGGGTTCCAAAAACGTAACAACGGATGACGTCGATTGGTTCCCGTTTTTATAAAATAGATTTTAAATACTCGGAAAAAGATTTTATAAATTTCATATGATCCTTATAAATCCGTAAATCAACATAAAATTAATTAGGAAGATATGACAATTATCTATATTTTATTTTGGACATATAAAAATTAAAATACTCAATTAATATTATTTTTTGAATATCCAAGTACAGATAACATTTAACAATTAACTCACAGAATAGATACTGAACACACATAATAATTATTTAAAAGCAAAATAATTACACGATATATCCCGGAAATTACAATGAGAATGCTCATATATTGTTAATTATTATACATATTATTTCAGTGGGCTTGTTGCTCACCCTTGCTTTCTTCTTTCATCACACAACAACAGATAGACAAGATGAACAGGATCAAGCTCCCAATTCGTGAGCAGTTAGGAAACGTTCCACAGTTTCCTGTAGGCGTTGATGCCGTTGTAGCTGAGGTAGGAACTACCAGTGGGCTAGGCTTTCAACTTTTGTTGTGCCAGACTTATGTATATTTATGAATTGTAATAATGGCAAAGAATATGTAAATTTATTCAGAAACCCTTTTGAGGTGTAATGACTAATAATTGTGGAATAAAATGACTTGTGTTATTTTTGGATATTCATCTCTGAGACTATAACTTGTGGTGTGTGTATATTGTGGGGTCACAGTACGCAGTAGTTGGTTGATTAGTAAGATTAAGTATTACTAAGGGAAATGGAACTCGTGACAAACCAGATCCCCGACCCCGGATTTGGGGGTGTTACAGAAATGGTATCAGAGCCAAGAGTTATAGACCTCAGAGATGATGCGACGTTAAGATAAGAAGTTTAATAAGATAATAAGAACTCTTTCCAAGTTCATAGTCAGACTACCTAACATAGTACTGACAGTTAAAACCCTTATGGGAACCCTTATAAATATCGTGAAAGAAGCATAGTTCGTTATTGTATATGGTAGTGGGACTCCGAACCCTGAAGTTCAAGAGCAATAATACGATGATGTTTTTCTATATATTGGGGATCAGATTGTGGATCCAATAGAGCATCCTAAAGAGGGACTGGATGATGTTCATATTGAGGATGTAGCGGTCAAGGATGTTTTCCTAGAAGGGATTGTTGCTGAGGAGGATCCCGTGGAGGATCCTGACAAGAATGAATAAAGGACCACTGAGGAATTGATGACCATGGTTAGGGCGACTACCAGAGGTAGGATTGGCCGGTCACTACCGGAGGTTCATTCAAGTTTGTAAAGATAGTAGCCCCTTTAACGCGGCTTACTCGTAAGACTGAGAAGTTCGAATGGACAGAGAAATGCGAGAACAGCTTTTAAGAACTAAAGCAAAGGTTGGTGGCGGCCCCTAGGTTGGCGTTGCCGGATGGAAAAGGAGATTTTGTGATTTGTACTGATGCTTCGTATAAGGAATTAGGGTGCTTCTTATACATCACAATAAGGTAATCGCGTACGCGTCAAGACAGTTAAGGGAATATAAAATTCGATATCCCCACCCATGAGCTTGGGCTCGTGGCAATAGTTTTGCCCTAAAGATTGGAGGCACTACTTGTATGGAGAGAAGTGCTAGATTTACACAAGCCATAAGTGCTCTAGTGCATTTTCACGCAGCTAGAGCTCAACATGCACCAGAGGAGGTGGTTAGATCTAATCAAGGATTACGATTATGAGATCCTTTATCATCCAAGAAAAGCCAAAATGGTGGCTAATGCCCTTGGTATAAAAGAGATACTCAAGATGAAAATGTCTTTGGGAGAGTTGATAAGAGATTTTGAGAAAATGGAAATAGAAATGAAGGTAACCGGAGCCGGTACCGAAAAGCTGTTTGAGATTGCAATACAGCCCGAATTATTGGAAAAGATCATATTGTGCCAAGAAAAAGTGATGAATGAAGGCAGAGTCCCAACAAATAGAGAAGAAATTAATACCGAGATAGATGATAAGGGAATAATGAGGTATTCCTACAGAATTTGGGTTCCAAACATTCAAGAGCTTAAGGACGAGATCTTAGATGAAAGCCATAGTTTGAGGAATAAGATTTAGGGCAAACCCTGAATGTGATAGTCAGGGAGGTCGCCATCAAGAAAGAAAGAACCCATAACATAATGGAAAACAAGGATTTTAACGTATAAGATAACCCTGATTATGGGAGAAGGATGAAACATTTCATACTGAGAAAACAGAAGTCGAGCAAGGAAGGGAGCACCAAGACGGTACTCCTATGGGGCAACTCATAGACCTTCCTAAACAAATCTTATACTTTTACCCCAACCACCACCCTGAGGAATCAATGCGGTGGGAAATTCTTTCATGATATTTAAGTCGCTAAGCTCTCAGAGTTCAAAAGAACAGGTTGACCCAGTCGAGGCAAGAGCCTGGCTAAAGGAAATATAGGAATCATTTGAGATTTTAAATGATTGATGAAGCGCAAAAGACTGTTTTTATCACTTACCTCCCTAAGAGAGAGGCCACCCGCTGGTGAAAGGCCAAGAAAGGCACGGAGCCAGAGGTTATGATAAACTGATTAAAGTTCAGTTAATTGTTTTCAGGAAAGTAATTCCCAAGGTTATGGAGATAGTGTAAAAGCTTTAGAGCCAGAATAAAGGCGGACGAGTATGATAAATTATGAATCTAAGATTGTAAAAGTTGTCGAGATTCGTCTGGAGGACAAGAATCCCAGAATGACGTGATGGTTGAAGTCAATGATTAGTGGGTTCGTGAAATGATTGTAATAGAAAGGAAAATAAAAAGAAACTGAAGTGGAAAGGAATATAAAGGCAATAGAGTTTGAGGAATGATAAGGGAGTTGGGTATGAGGAAACCCTAAAGACTCGTAGTAATAGAAATAGAAAAGTAGGTGATCATCAGGATGAGGGTGATTCACCATGAGTTAAAGTTGATGGTCGAAGGCATAAATGATATATATATATATATATTATTCCCTTTAAGTTGGGAGGATTCGAGGAAACCTTGAGATAGTTCGAAGGATAAATAATGAGACGCGGATAGGCTGAGGAGACAAGAAAGTAAGAAATTAGGAAATTGGATGAATGAAGTGACCTTCAAGAATGTGAAGTGTGAGTAACGCATGTGAATTGATACCCAAAAAGGGGGACGCCAGGCATAAAAGATATCCTAGCGTTGAGATGACTGTTAAGATAAACAAAAGATGTAAATAAGTAGTTAGAACTAAAAGGTTCATGTTGAACACGACCAATATCTTCTAGAACATCCCTGTTATCATTACTGAATCAGGCAAGAAAAGCGGAAAACCGTTGTTATCTTTTGGAGGCCATATTGATTGACCTCATTTTGAATACATATGTTATTATGAAATTAGGCATATACTATCGAGGTGGGAATGATTGAATAAGAAACCCTTATCAGGGATATATGACTTGATTTATACATGGAAGGATGCATGTACCTTTTTAAAGGTGGAATTAAGGATAGAACATCGGTAACTTAAAATGAATCCTAGGGGAATGCATAAAGGTTGGCATTTCACCCTTAATAGGGATAGTATGAGTTTTGACAGTATGAATTGGAAAGGATTAACGTAACAACAACCTTTAAGGATCAGTGGAGAAATTTTTCAGAAGTATATAGACAATGATTCTGGTATTAGTAAATGGTATCTTGATATGCCGTGTACCTAGGGTGTACCTGATGAAGGATTTAAGGATAACCTTAGAGGTTTTACAAGGAGAAAGGTAATATTCAAAGTTCTCAAGAATAGAAATTTTGATGAAGGAAATATGGCGTAATTATAATAATGCCAGGTGGGCACGTGTTAAACCATAAGAAGTATAGATTGAACCAACGAAGGTCAGAATTGTTAAAGCAAGAAGGGCCCAAGATAAAAGACGTCCTAGGTATGATCGAGAGTCAGCCATGATAATGTTTACATTTAAAGACTAAGGCAGTGACTTATGGAAAAATGGTGATTTTTTTTATCACAAGGACTTAAGAAAAGCATTTTCACATAAGCAGTGATTTGAAATGAGGTAGAAAATTTAGTGAAGGTGGTTAAAATGACATTGATTGTAAGGAAATATTATTATCAAGAAAGGCCAAAGAGGTGGCCGACACTTTAAGTGTAAGAAGACAATTATCGGCGCTCGTGCCAGAGGAATACAGTGATAATGGTTAAAGCCGTGAAGATTGTATTATGGTTTGAAAGATTGACATTCCTTCTGATGATTATGCGATACACAACCGTGATAGTAGTTTGGTAAAGATTTAATTTATGTAATCGCCGTGAGCGGGCTATCTATCTTATAAAGTCATATATTGAGATAAGCCAGGACCATTTTACGAAAGGACTAAATGAACTTTTGAGCTTCATGTCTCCTAATAAAGATATATGGTTAATAATGGTATTAACCTGCTATCGTTGCTTTTATTGAAACTCTTCTGTAATTTTATCTGCTTCATGTCATATGTACGCCAAGTTCAGGAGTGTTCTTCATGAATCATGGAATGGTGAATATGTTGCCCCATTAGAAGAATTCGATACGACATGTATGGACTCCGTATGGTTAGCTATTAAGATTTCATAGAAAATGAATGACTACAGTAGGTCAGTGGTGGACCATAGTAATGCAACAATGATTCTCCGAGTAATGAGTCGATTACAGCCGTGAGAGTTGTATTGGAATGGATGTTGAGATTGAGTACCCCTAATGGGGTCGTGTTGATGTATAAGTGATCATTGATAGACTACCTAATAGAGTATTTACATATTATATATTTATTCCTTTTTATGAATAGAGAGTCATATTACTATACGAAGAAGGTTATGGTATAGCAATGGATTCTAGTAACTATGATGTCTAGAATGAAATCCGAGATTCGATTTTCGCTGTCAAGGGAGTTTCAACGGTGATTTTTTTATAAGCTCGAGCAAGAGCATGGGTCCATAAAATGATGGACGGAATAGTAAATATTCAGGCACGTGAAATACGATGCTATAATATTTGATGTTGATATATATACACATATGTTTTGTTCTCCTATGACAAACCTCTATAGTTCAGAGGTAGATTCCAAGCCAGATATTTGTGACAGTATTTTTCATATACAATTCTCTTCAATTCGTTCTTTTCTCTCCTTTTCATTTTGTATAAGCTGAGAAGAACAACCCTTCCAGAAGGGGAGGTATTGTCGAATGACTATCTATCTGTGTGATAGAAGCCTAGTAGGATACCACATGTTGTTTAATTGCTTGTCAAGTACTAAAGGCCGGCCACCTTATGTACTAACTATGCAATAGAACAAGTGTTCATGATCATAGTGATCTCTCAATAAATTCTTTTACTTCTACACGAAGGACCAATCTTTCGAAGATGGAGGCAGCTAGAGATGAAGTGGTACCAAGTACGGTGGTATTCGGAATGGAAACGCATTCGTGATACTAAGTTTGACGCATTTATTAAAAGGTTATAAAACTCTAGCGAGTAAAGGTATATCTAGAATAGTATTCTGGACGGAAGATAGTAACGATTATGAACAGGAAAAGAGTGGGTATTGAGAAGCAAAATCTATAATGCTAGAAGCTATGATTAGAGTTTGTGCAATAGACTTGAAAGAATTTGGAATGATCACTTAAAGCGGATTGAGTTTTCTCACGACAATAGATCGTATGTCAGGTATCGAGATGTCGCCTTATGAGATCCTTGAGGGAAGACAATGTCGATCTCCCATATGTTAGGATGAAGTTGTAGAGTGCAAGATGCTCGTACCAGCAGCGATCCAAAGGACCAAGGACATAATATATCTAATGAGAGGACGGCTGGTAGTAGCCCAAGATGGACATAAGAAGTATGTTGATTTAACACGAAAGGATAAGGAATAGGAAGTAGGGGACCTAGTGTTGTTATAGGTATTCCCTTGGAAAGGATTGATGAGGTTTGGAAAGAAAGGAAAGCTAAGTCCACGATTTATTAGACCCTTGGAGATATTAAGACGTATTGGGAAGTTAGCATATGAGCTAGCCCTACCCACGAACCTTTAGCAAGTTCATAACGTGTTCCACATATCAATATGAAGGAAGTGTAATCCGGATGCCAGACAAATAGGGGCATATGAGCGCAAGGACATGTGACCAGACATAACTTATATGGAGCAACCAGGAAGGGTTATAGATCAAAAAGGAACAAGTGCTTAGGAGAAGGGTCATCACACTAGTCAGAGTTTGGTGGTAGAACCACAATATGGGAAAATTGACTTGAGAGTTAGAAAGTGCAATGCAAGAAAAGTATCCAAACCATTTTCTTTCTGATTCCGGGACGGAATCCTTTTAAGGAGGGGAGACTATAATAACCCCAATTTTTTTGAATTTTTGAAACACGAATGAATAGTAACTTTTGCTGATGATGCTGATTAAGGAAAATTATCAGACCACGCTATATAGGAGTACTGTTATGGAAATTCTAAGATCGTATTAGTATTCCATAAAGTAAATGAGTGTATGTAAAGGTCGTTAGAATTCGAATCCGGACACTTTGATTTTTCCCCGAAAATCCACCAGATACCGAAAGAATTGAGTATAAGATAACATGATTAAAAGGATTTAAATTTAAGGATTATAAGAGAGGATCATAAAAGGAATATAAAATATTGAGAAAGGTTTGGGGGAACCCAAGTAATAAGATCCCGGGTATGATCCCTCAAACGATAAACGAGAACGAAAGTTAAGCGAACCGTATAACAGATAAGCGGTCATTAACCAAGTAATTAGGGATTAATCAAAGAAGTTAGTGGATGATGATGTCACATGTGGCAAATGGATGACATAAGTAGGGTGATGTAAGCACGACTAGCAAGATATTTGTTTAGATTGACTTGTGGCCAAGTATTCTAACCTTAGTTAAAACAAGGTTAAAGATAACTAAGCTAACAAACACCACACAAAATCAAGGAAGCATTTTCACTCCCATTTCCTCTCTTTTGCTTCGGCTTTTCATGGAAAATACAAGGATAAGATTTTGAAAACCCTAACTTCACTCCATCATAAATCAAGAGGTTAGTCTCTATAGCTCCTATATTTCATAACTAAGAAGAGCAAGTAGTTTGAGTGCTTGAATCCAAGGTTTGCTAGCTCAAATAAATCATTTTAGTTTAGGGTGAATAGTAACTTTCAAGAACAAACTTTTGATTCTTGATTTTATTTGTAAGGTCAAGGTAGCTTAAGCATAGATCAAGGCTTCCATGGGCATTCCAAGGATCTTTCATTGATTAAAAGCTTCAAAAAGGTATAAAAACTTCAAACCTTAAGCTTTACTTGAATGTATAGGAGTGGTTGTGATTAATATAGTTCATGAGAAGCATGATGCTTGTGTATTTAAAGTTTGGATTGGGTTTGTAGTGATTTGGATGATTAAATCTTGTTTATAGTTAATGAACCTTCGTATGGTTAGTAGCTTTTGTTCGTGATTGAATGAGTTGGATAAAACATTAAGTAATGGACTGATGTAGTGAGGTTTGGATGGATTTTGGTTGTAATGTTGGTTTTAAGTTGTTTTGTGATTGATTTGGAGTAGTATAAACTTTGGTAATCGCGTAAACATAGCTGTCGTAATGCCCGATTTACCTTAGACTGTTTTTGTTCATAACTTCAGGACCCATGAACTCACTTTAATATTCTGACAATTTCCATGTTTAGATAGTTCATGTTACGAGCTTCATTTTGATATGTGATTCGCTTGAATCCGATGTACGGTTTAGGAGAAACGACCGTTTTAAGTAACGGCGTTTCGCGAATGAACCATTACCCCTTTCCTTACTTTAAAACCTTGGTTAAGGCCCTTAAATGACTATTTGGAGTATGAAACAATTATGTAAAGTGGATTAGGCAGTTGGTAGAGTATTCGTGAAAGAATCGCCTTAAAATTCTTAATGGGTAATTTATTAAAAATGGTGGAGCCGAGGGTACTCGAACGACTTATGTGATTCGTTAAGCGTAGGAGTGACCATAAGCGAACGTTAGGGTTCAATTGGTTAAAGTCTAGTTTCTTAAGCGACCGGGGTTTAATTCTGACTTGTGTTGTTGTTCATAGGTTATCGGACCCACTCTAAGCTTAAGTCTATCCGGGAACACTCAAGCAAGTTTTCTACCCGTTATACTGTTGTTGTGATGTATATATATATATGCATTATCTTGTGATAAGTGCATAATTGTTATTAGCAAATCTTGCGATATATTGGAGCATACTGATATGGTATATATGCATGTCTGTTTCGTAATCTTGATATCTAATTGTTGATTCAAATGCTTATAAGTTACATAATACCTATGCTAGAGATAAGCAGTAGTTGCGTATACCCTTAGTACAGGGGACCCAAAAGTGAACATTTTCTAAACCGGGAGTCGATGTTCCCGAGTATAATATATATATATATATATATATGAATAGTTGTCAAAACTATTAATCGAATAAGGTTTATTCGATAACTTTATTTTACTTAATGAATATTATTTGAATATTCATTCGAGGACTTATGACTCCGCTTATTTTACTTAATGAATATTATTTTGAATATTCATTCGAGGACTTGTGACTCCGCTTATTTTATTAAATAATATTCTTTATTTTATTAAAGAATAATATTTTGATAATCAAACTTATTTTCGATTATTCAAATAAAGATCGTACTTTTGTATAAGTATATTTTTGGTTAATTATTATTATTCATTTCAACTATGAGTTTTAAAACTTCTACTTCAACTATTTTTATAAAAATTATCCTTTATGGGAATATTATTTAAACAATGATATTCAGATATTTTCTAATATATTGGTACTGATTTATTTTATTAAATCAGCATTATACCAAACATTCTGAAAAATATTTTCGAGTCTTTAAAATGATTTTAAAAGTTAGAGTGGATCTCAAAACTCAATTTTAGATTTAAGATCTTCGTTTCGAAGAGCATTTAAATACTCGCTTAAAAATCTGAGGGATCCGGCTCCGTGATGTATTTTTATATTCGCAACAAGGTTGCTGTTTTGATAAAAAGGGTTTTTGATTACTTACCCAACACTCGGAAAGTAAAATTCTTGGAATGAGTTTAATCCATTAACAGGCATCGCCTGGGAAATATCGGTGAGCTTTCCTTTCCAACTAGATACGGCTTCTTGGTGGAGCCGTATCAACAAGTTGCTACTTGGGGAAAGGGGGGACGAACTTTACGTTTCAGAGTCATGGATTTCATCTTACCTAGGAGTGGCGTAAGTGGTCGAGTGGCGCCGGCCCAGCCTTATTTATTGGCCCAAATGGCCCGGAAGTTCCGCTAAGACGGTCCATTCCTTAGCAGTCAACCGTTCGGTTGACAAGTAAATCCGACTGTTCTCCTATACATGTAGAAAATGGCGGGGTTGCACTACTGTGACTGATCATCGTGAGTGGTCTTCCTGGCGCGGCAAACTCCCGTAATGAGTTCATCATCCAATTGGATATTTCTGCAACACTACCCAGAGCACTTCGATACAAAGGCTATGGCTGGGTGATTGTTGAGTGTTGGCAGGGTCGAGTTTTCAAAATGATGTTTTCATCAAATGAAGTATCTCGTAACTTCATTTCATTTTGATGATATTTCAAAGATTGATTCTATACAAGTTTTGCCGTGTATCTTCATCTATGGGATGAACTATTTATACCTTGAACGGTGGTAGTTCAAGTAGTATTCGGAAAAAGATATAAGTATATTGGAGTATCTTATAACTTCATCTTTTCAACTTATATCTAGTTAATGATTATCTTATGAATGACAAAGGTTTTCAGAAAAATGTTGAGACAAGGTTAGATATATGAGATCACCTTGCAACGATATTTTTATACAGTTATAAACTGGAACTCTGTGTATATTATACATGTCAGAGGATTTCAAAGATTGTAAAAAGTATATATGTATATATATACTGAATATTTTGCGACTTGGTCACGTTAAGATATCAACTTGGTTCATTTCTTCGTGACCAAGACTTTCATGAGTGCTATGAGAATGCTCATATATTGTTAATTATTATACATATTATTTCGGTGGGCTTGTTGCTCACCCTTGCTTTTTTCTTTCATCACACAACAACAGATAGGCAAGATGAACAGGATCAAGCTCCTAATTTGTGAGCGGTTAGGAAACGTTGCGCAGTATCCCGTAGGCGTTGATGCCGTTGTAGCTGAGGTAGGAACTACCAGTAGGCTAGGCTTTCAACTTTTGTTGTGCCATACTTATGTATATTTATGAATTGTAATAATGGCAAAGAATATGTAAATTTATTCAGAAACCCTTTTGATGTGTAATGACTAATAATTGTGGAATAAAATGACTTGTGTTATTTTTGGATATTCATCTCTGAGACTATAACTTGTGGTGTGTGTGTATTGTGGGGTCACAGTACGCAGTAGTTGGTTGATTAGTAAGATTAAGTATTATTAAGGGAAATGGAACTCGTGACAACCCGGATCCCCGACCCCGGATTTGGGGGTGTTACATTTCATCTCCCTACTCATACTGAATATACAACTCTTGTTGGTGATTCCGTAATAAGGAGATTTCTGACCTTAATTGGCTGCAATGGGCCATTGAACATACTAGGTCAATTGAAAAGGCCTCATCTGAGAAGAGAATGGAAATTTTTCTTTGACTACATCATAAGGGCCTTCTCAAATAAAAGCACAAACTTTGATGCACTACCAATCATGTCTCAGCAAATTGGGAATTCACTTATCTTTGATACCCATTATGATTTTGGTAGGATTTTGCTTTGCTTTATTGATGATAGGATAAATGCTGATAGGAATATAGTTTGTTATGCTAGATTAGGTCAGTTAATCTTTAACTATTGCTTTCCTAATGTTGAGATTCCCGAGGCAGACAAAATTAAGGCATTTAGGCTAAAGAAAAGGGTGTTTAGAGATTTGATATCTAAGAATGGTGAAAGGAATGATCTTACGCCCTTGAGAATTCCTACATAGGCAAGGGATTTGCTTATTCATCATTTGCCTAATAGCTATAATCCAAATAGCTTACAAGGAGCCCCACTACTGAAACTTGTTGGGAACCCACCAGTAGCTAACCCGGCTCCATAATCTCAAACAGTTCCCCAAACACTATCCACCTCAGGTGTCTCCCAACAGGCACATGTTTTAAAAAGAAAAAGGCCAATGAAGTTTGATGCTCCTCAAGTATCAGGACTTAGGGCTTCTCGGAAACCCCCTTCAGATACTGATGGAGGACAGGGTAGGAGTATGACATAAGCTTCTCAATCTTCTAAACAACTTCCAGAATCCAAAAAGAGAAGGCTAGTTGTGGATGAGTCAAAATCAGATGATGATAACAGTGCCCACTTTTCATCCAAATTTTAGTAATTAAAAGCTGATTCTACTTAAGCATCAGTTGTATTGCCAGCCGAACAAGGCACATCAAATACTAATAAATGTTGGTGCTGCAAGCCCTGGGACAAAGAAAAGAAAATTGATCAGAACTTACTTTTCCAATCATGCATTGAAGATAAAGAAAAAAATTACAGAGGAAGGTGGGGTTGTAATCACTCACAAAAGCTCTAGGATTTATAAGGATGGACATGTTACAACCACACTAGTTATAATTTCTGACTCACCATTAAAGTCTGATCCAAGGGTGAGAAAAATATTTGTCACTTCTGAGCAAGTGCATAGAATAATGGCTAATATTACATAAAGAGCAGCTCAGGAAATAAATGATGAAAGAGATCTGTCTGTCGGAATCTTCATTGAAAGAGAGCCAAGGCCACAAGAACCTTCATCTCCTCATGATAAAGCAGCTACTGATTGCTCTATCCCACAAGAACCTTCATGTCAATGTGATGTAGAAGACATGGTAGATTCTGATCCAATTTCCATCCAAACCATTCAGGAAAGACATGATATTGAGAATGCCAAGCTATCAGATGAAGTATCAAAATAAAAAAGCTTTTGCAAGACCATTGAGTCTCATTTTAAGAAGAATACAGCTGGTGTGCATCTCAGCAAAGCGCATGATAATGATTCAGATCAAGAAGAGGGGAGTCCACTAGAACCTGAATCTCATAGGAATTCAGCAACTTCAACACCTCAAGCCACACAAGAACCACTACCTTAAAGTGGTAGTGCAGGCTTGTCTCCTGATGCTGCCATCTTGGATTTGGATTAGGAAGGATGGGTGCATCCCGCTTTAATAACTATTGAAGTTATTTCAGTTTTTCCATTGAATGCACACCCTCTGCAAGAGGATGACACTACTTTGGTACAAGGTACAAATATTGACTCTTCTTTATCAGCATTTAATTTAAATACTGATATTATTTTGTCAGTAGTTAATTTTAATTCTTATACAGAAGGTATGGTCATGGATAGTCCTCTGCGGGAGTGTACCCCTATTCATGTGACCTCAAATATCTCTTCTCAGCCATCTCTTATTTCTGTAGGGCATGAAAATCTGAGCTTTTCTCGTGAGATTGAGAGAAAAAAATCTAAAAAAAAATAGAAATATTGAAAGACAGGCTCCTGACCTGGCAAAAGGAGAGGTGGATGAGAGTTAGGATTTAGTTAATCTTTGTGAGGAAACTCTGACTTTTAAAAGTCATGAGATGAGTGATGTGAGAAGTAGTGAGACTATTTTAAAAGAACATAGAGGTCTAAGTGGTTCATTTTCTTCTCTTGAAGGTACTTCGAGTATCAAAGAAACAGTTACTGGTGAACATCCTGTAGTCTCGAAGTTAAACTCCGATGCACCAAGTGCTCAAGTTGATATTTCCCCTCCAGGCACAAATACTGATAATTTACTACAGTCCACTCATATATTCACTTATACCATCTCCATAATCCTTGTTACTGTTGAAGTTGAAATTACAGAACAGTCCATTCCAAATACTGATATTCTAGTGTTTAATCCAATTCCTGAGTCTCCAGCTCATTCCACTACCACATAGGTCTTGGAAGTAGTTACTGATGGCTATATTCCTATGATCACCATTCCTGAGGGAATTGAACTTAAACTCTGATGCTGAAGGAGAAGTTGCACAGAAGTTTAAAGAGGCAGTTGCTAATGATGAGGCTTTTATTCATTCTGATGAAGATGATATTGATCCCTCTAAGATCAATGTTACCTTGCAATCTGATAAAGATCTTGATAAACCACTACTAGAATTTCATCAATAGACATCGGTTCTTAGACATCAGTTGCTTAAAAGACCGATATTAAAGTTATTTTAGACATCAGTTATTTTTTAAACGATGTCACTGCGTATATTAGATATCGGTCGATAAAATAACCATTGTCAATAATTATTTTAAAAAAAGGAGAAACGTGAATTATACATTGGTTTATGACATAACCGTTATCGAATTTTTTCTGACATTGGTTCAAAATTACAACCATTTTCTATGATTAATTTTAAAAAATTAAAAAAAAACACGCGCTTACTTTCCCCCCAATTTCTGCCCAAATATTTCCCCTTAACATCAAAATATTTCCCTGATTTATTTTCCCCCTTCCATAATATATTCTTCCTTTTCCCCCTTTCCTCACCTCACCTCACTCTACCGTCTCTCTCTTGCTCCCCCTCTCTCTCTCCTATCTCTCTTCACTTTCCCTTTTCCGTCTATATCTCCGATTCTCTCTCACATCTCACTTTATCTAATTATCTCCCAATCTTAAGTTATCTTTCCCCATCTCACATTATCTGTAATTAGGGTTCCAATTGAGCCCTAAATTAAAGAAAAGTTTCGATTCATCAAACTCCAACTTCTAGAAACCCTAATTTCTCAAGAAATTGGCATGGTTTACTTATTTGATTAAATTTTGTTTATTCTTCATCTTGATCTAGTTCCTAATTATTATTGGGTTTGATTTTTAATCTCCTTTTTTCTTTTTCTTTTTTAACAGATTTGGAGGTTCATTGAGCTTTATTATGATTCAACAGGTTTGTATTCACTTGAGCCATTTTAAATTAGGAACTAAATCAAGATATATTGCATATATTTTGTTTGGAGATATGTGTTAACTGAAAATTTGTAATATGTGACATTATGGTTCAGTTCTTATATTATTGAAGACTTATTTCAAACCAGCTAATACAAATTAGTTCTAAATTCATAGATATATTTTGTATGCTTGGTGGCAGGGTGTGTGTAACTAAATGTTTGGAGATTGGGTATCTTTTATATGACTTGTAAAACTTTTTTATAATGGTAATGCACCTAGATGATCAATAGAAGGAGGTAAAGATGGTCATTTGTCATTGACACTGAGTAATAGTATTAGTGATACATATAAATATAATGATACAAATATATAAATTCCAATTTGTTGATATAAGTTTGCATTTTATATTCCTTAACTTTTTAAGGCTTGGTAATAGTGACAAACCCCCCAGGAATTCAGTTATTTGTTCTTATATTTTATTTACCAGAACAGAGAAAGGAGACATAAAAAAAGGTAGGCAAGAAAGAGTTTAAAAGTGGGCATAAAAAGGGTTGACCTTCACTGAAATAAACAATCAAGTTTCTTGATTCTTTCTGCAGCGTTACACTACATACACTTTTAAACTGAATTTGTAGTCTCATACACACCCATCATAGTTTTGCATTCATTGATTATGTTATATTGGAAACATTCTTGTTTACACAGAAATATTTTTGGAATTTGCAGTTAAGTTTTTCTTGTTTCTTGTGAGCTGTAATTAGTCTCTATTGAAGAGATGTTCTTCTGGTTCTCATGTTGCTGTATTGTTGAACCGTTAAATCGGGTAAATCCTATCAAAATAAATTTTATTATTCTTGGTATGTTTCTTTGCTAAATATGTGACGGACCCACACTACTAACTAGCAGAAATATGCATAATATTAATTAAACAGTAAAGTCCTACAAAAGATAGTATATTAAAGCTACAACCCTTAACCACAATCCCCGAATATACAGGAATGAGTTTGAACAACATCTAACATTATTACAGACCAAAAATATCTAAAATCAAATTACTACCAAATTTTTAACCCAAAGTTTATAATCCTTAGGGAACTACTAGTTCCCTACCTGCTCCAACATCTGACGGTATGCATACCCCGAGTCCCCAGAAGTCTTATGTGCGGTTTGCTTAAAACGAACCATCTTCGGGTTTCACTGAAGGGATAATATCAATAACAATATTAATAAGCAAAACGCTCAGCAATTGAATAACAATGAATAACAATGCATCATATACTCATTAAAACGATAACAGAAGATAATCGATAATAAGAAATCTCAAATAATGTTACAACCGGCATTTCTGTGTAATATTAATTGTAAATTTAGTACAACTTTAAAAGCCGAATGCCAATATATGCAACTATTGTATGCTTGTATGAATGAGAACTCTGCATCTTAAATTTTAGTTATGTGGTATATGAATTTTCAAAGCAAAAGATTATTTATTTCTTTCATTTTTGATTTATAAGGAATATTTTTAAACCTTGAATAAATTTCTCTTTAAAAGTTATTTTGTTCACAAATTTCAAAAGTAGTTTTATAAAATTTCTAAAAATCCAAATTATTTCATGGTATAAATTTTATAATTTTTGAACTTGTGTTTTATTTTACAAAAATAAATCTTTATAAATGTTAATTGTTATAATTAGCAAATTACATAGTTGTCCTTGCATGCAAATCCTTTCTATTCAATCCAAAAGGGCTAAAGAGATAATTACCACCCTACTAACTCTTATTTTTCTAGCCAAATTCCTCCTTTACCCTTGCATGCAAAATGATTCAAGTATAAGTGGAAGGGTAGTCATGTCAATTCCTATTCCCACTCACATTTGTCAAAACAAAAACCATAAAACAAGTAAAAGACATGATCATTTCACACATCACCCACACCACACTCTTTCTTCTCTCCCACCTCTCTCTCACTCTCGGCTCCTACCCCCTCACTCTCGGCTTTTCAGCCGAAACCACCCCCTCCCCATTTTCTTTCTTTCTCAATCAAGTTCCCACCTCCTACACAAGTAAATATTACTTCCCATACCATGATCACATATATTTCAAAGAGTTTTGAGTAGAAAGTTTAAGTTTTAAGGTTGTATGTTAAGGTTTTAGTTGAAACTCAAAGTACAACCTTGATTCTTGTGAGTTTAAGGTTGTTTTGAGAGGACTACAAGGAATGGTGAAGTGCCAAGTCTTGAGAAGGAAACTCTTGATGTTAAATGGCCATTCCCTTCCATTTCATTCGGCCATGACCATAGGGGAGCCGAATGAATGGTTCTTGAGACCATTCTTGTTGCTTTGTTCAATTTTTGCATGTTTATGTGATAATGGCTTGAATTTTGTAGTAAAAATTTGATGAAACTCCTCGCATGCTAAGTGATCATCTAGATATATCTCATGCTAGGTTTGCATGTAAATTTATTGGTAAAACATATTTAGAAAACATGTTGTTTGGCTTGCAAAACTCGAAGACATGCATGCATGTGGATTTCACTTAGAATGTTATAAGATTTTGATCATTTGGAAAGATTTTATTGGTAAGCTTTAATTTCAGTAGGAATAATGTGTTAATATTGATTAATGCTTCTTGATGCATGGTAATAAGTCGTGTATATCTTTTATAAAATGCATAACTTGTTGTTTCAAAAACTTGATGATTTGTGAGTTGTGAAATGTGGGTTCATTTGTTTTGCCATGATTGCACCTTAGGTAAGGATGATCTCCACCAAGATTATTTTGAGTATAAGGGATTTATTTTAGTAGATCACCATGTTTAAGTCTTGGTTTGGGTATTGGGTTTTTGGTGGTTGAGTTTGTCAAGTCAAAACCTTGGAGAAAGGAGAGTTATAATTTCTGCAGAAAATCAGTTTAGTACCCTGAGGTTTAGAGTGAGTTTTGACCATGTCATTGATGTGCACTTTGAGGCCCAAGCCACCAGAAGTTATTATTGGGAGTTATATAAAAGGTTTTAGGTTTTGGTTGGAGGATTGCATGTCATTTGTTTAGGTGCACAAGTAGAATAACAAAATCTGTCCAGCAGGGGACAGTTTTGTTGCAACTTAGAAATAGGGAGATTTGACCATGTCATGGATAGGACCTCATTAGGCCCTGCTGGGCCTTAGTTATAGGGAGTGTTAGAGAAGTTTTTCCAACC
This sequence comes from Apium graveolens, assembly GCF_009905375.1. Classification (NCBI taxonomy): domain Eukaryota; kingdom Viridiplantae; phylum Streptophyta; class Magnoliopsida; order Apiales; family Apiaceae; genus Apium; species Apium graveolens. The sequence continues at coordinate 134,674,265 of NC_133653.1, read as the reverse complement.
ATAGTTCATAGGATATGAGTTAGAACCATGTGTCACAAGTTAATTCAAGTTAGGGTGTTTTCTGCCCAGGAAAACAGGGGAACCCTGGACTTTGAACTTAGGCCCAAGAAGGCCCAAGCCAGACCCTTGAGCCACATCAAGTTTGGGAGATGCCCTTAGGTCAGGAGAGTCTTATTTAAGAGTTTTGAAGGAAAATCTATAGTTTAAGGGTGTCAAATGCTCTCAAGAAACCATAGATGTCATTCTGAAATTTGCACCAGTGAACACTTTCACTCATCACATAGTTTTAGAACACTTAGGAGTGAGGTCTTGGTTAACCACCATAGTTGTAAGATAGTATAAGGTCAGTAGAATAAAAGGCACAAGTGAGGGTCAATAGGTCTTGGACAGTTTAGTAAAGGCACATCGATTAGGAAGCCAAAATTAGAAGACTTTGTCTAGTTTAGCGACCAAGTGACTTAAGTTGGGGGATCGAGATCATCCAAGCCTAGTGTTGCATTATGGTGTATATGGTGTTATTTGGTATTAATATATGATATGTGATTATGTGGCTATGTGTGTGCAATTATAAATTAAAGGTGAATATAAATTAAGTGCATATAGGCCTAAGTGTCATCCGTGTTTAAATTCGGGTTATAAATAGGTTAAGTTGGTGAGAATATATTATAATGAGGATTATTATTATTTTTGTAGGATCTCGAGACGAGGGAAAACTTGCCATAAAGGTCAAGTGAAGCTCCAGTTGCTCCTACCAGTCAGACCAGACCAGTCTTTCTCAAGGCAAGTGATTCAACTTGTCCTTCATATTTACTGCTAATAGTTCATACATTGCTGCAACTATCCTGTGTCATTTGATATATTAAATCAAGCATATTTTATGTTTACCTTTGAATTATATAAAAATGCCATGAACCCTCGAGTACGTATTGCAAAGTGATTCCTCATTGATTGATACCCCTCTTTCTTATCCTGGAGCTTGACAATTCTGATATATCCTGAGTTAAAGATCATTTCTGCATACCTTAACACCCTTAGTATTCATGAAGCTTATCTTCTTGATGATCGAGCACTTGAACCTTGATGAGAAACCATTGCTTAAAGCCCAATTTGGCATTACCCTTTATAATATCCTATAGCCTCACTAAATCCCCTTGTTCACTCTTTGATATATGAAAACCATTCAGTTACTTTAATAGAGTAAAGTTTTGTGAATCATGGCCCTGAGATTTAGTACCATATTTCCCGTGTTTTGAGTTGATCTATAATCCCTTGATAAAAAAATGTTTACTGGAAAAGAGATTTTGTTATAAATCGGCATTAGTTTTTGAAATAAATAAAATGTGGGTTTTCAGTCCCAAAGGGGGATAAATGTTTTCTTTGAATAGTGGATCTGGACTGAGATGCGAGTCCTTTCCACACTTATATTAGGCTTAAAAGTTGCCTAGGGATTCCCATTAATGTTTTAGAACCCAGCGAGGTTCGGGATTACTTCGTGGCTGATCACCGGCTGTAATCCGTAGCGTCATAAAATAATTTTGATTAAGATATGATTTTTTTTAAAATTGTTTTGATACCAACAAAATGATGCCATCACCCAAAGTTTTATCTCTCATTATCATTGGTCATGTCCTCCCATTGACATTCTTTAATATATATCTCTCGATTTATGTTTTGTATCGTATTATTTAGCACTTGTTGAGCATTTGGCTCACTCCTTACTTTACCCTGATATTACAGCTAGCAGATATGGTTAGATTCAAGCAGACTGCCCGTAAGACCTGTGATGCTGATGCCTATATTCGAGCTCAGGTAGAATAAGTGATAGTAGTTTGTGTGAGGACTCGGTATTTAAAATCAGTTATAATAGATGGTAGTGTTGGGCTGTTCCAAACCCTAAACTGTAAGATCTTGGATTTGGGTATATTTATTTATTATTAAATGTTGTAATAGTTATATTTAATTTGCTGTTTAAGTTGGGGTGTGACAGGTTTTGGTTTCAGAGCAGGGGTTTAGAGTCCCTGGACAGCCCAAATAGGTTAAAGGGTATATGTGTAGATTATAGATAATATACGAGAGAGTAGGTTAAGTAAGTTTATTATTAATACTCCTCTTATTGGTTTGTCAGCAAAGGGCGCATTCCTCGTCATCCTCTGGTTCGGACGACACTATTGCTTTCACCGTGTATGCTGAGTTGAGGCGCGAGTTTGACATGCTTTAGGGAAAGTACGACCGACTGATAGACTGACTGAAGAACGTGTACTCGGACAGCCGAAACTACGAAGGGAAGCCCAAGGAGCAGATGACTGCGAGACTTGAGACCTTGGTTCAGTACGTCAACACTAAGCTTGAGGAGATGCCAGCGCACCGGGACCGCACCAGCCAGTATGTCATTCAGATGGTGACGGATGAGCTCCAAAGCATTGTGAAGGCGCTTCGAGAGGAAAAGACTACCAAGCCCCGTTCAGATGGAGTGGAGCCTTAGTTCTTTCCATTTACCTTTCATGTTGTTGTACTATCAGACTCCGTAGAATTTCCCAGTTATTTCCGTTATTTCCTTTAAATAAGCCTGTTGATCCTAGAATCAGACTTTGTTTTAATCCCATGTATTGTGACCTTTAAATTTCAATAATCATGCTCTATTATTCTAATTGCTCTCAACTGTTATTATACGCTTTTATATGCATCATCATATCTGCTTAATTTGAAACCTGACCTCACATGTAAATAAGAATGCCATGCGATACCCTCGAATTATTTTATTATTCATATCTGTTTTGACATAACTCTTATTTCAGGATCATACCTCCCAAAAAGAAGAACCCAACAACCACATCCACCACATACCCAAATATTCTTCGACTACTGGAAACTTTGCAACAGCAAACCAATGCTATAGCCCAACAACAACTAACTCTTCAACAGCGAATTGAGAACCAAGATAACCGTGAACCACACCAACCACCTGAACCACCAGTACCACCTAGACAAATTGTCACTTTCAAGGCTTTTCAGAATGTGAATCCACTTGCATTTCATGATACCACTGATCCAGTTTTAGCTAACACATGGATCAAGGAGATGGAAAGGGCTTTTGAGTTGGTACATTTAGGAGACGATCAGAAGACGACGTATGCTACTTACTTCTTGAAGGGCGAAGTCATCTATTGGTGGGAATCAGTAAAAGCTATGGAAGTAACTCAACAGGTTTCTTGGGAGAGATTTAAGAAGTTATTTCTGGACAAGTATTACCCTAAGTACATGCAGAATCAGATGGAGCTTAAATTTTTGGAGTTGAAGCAAGGGAACATGACTGTACTGGAGTATGAGAAGAAGTTCACTGAGTTGTCAAGGTTTGTGACAAAGTATACCAGCACCGAGGAGGAAAAAGCGAAGAAATTTCAGCAAGGATTGGAGCCTTGGATCAGAGATAGAGTGGCTATGTTTGAGCTTGAAACTTATCCGGGAGTAGTTCAGAAAGCTGCTCTGATTGAGAATAATGGGATGCAGTCAAGGAAGGAGAGGGATAACAAGAAGAGGAAGGTTCCATTTTATGGAGAAAAGTCTGAAGCGGGAAGTTCACAAGATCGAAATGTAAAGAGGATCGGATTCCAGAAGGGCGGAAATTTTCAAAAGAAAAAAAATTTGGGTAAAAGGCAAGAATCAAAGGGGAACAACCAGGCAAGCCAAGGACAAGTTGGAGAAAATAGATTCCAGGGACCCGAATGCAAGCACTGTGGAAGAAGGCACCCCGGAGTGTGTAATAAGTTGAGCATGACATGCTATAGGTGCAATCAGAAGGGACATTTGGCGAATGAGTGCAAGATGCCGAAGCCAGGAGTTACGTGCTATAAGTGTGGGAAAACTGGACACATAGCTAGGGAGTGCAAGGCAACCGGACTAGTCAAAGCTCTGATGAATATGGCAAACACCAGTGCGAGCGTTCCAGTTGAGGTATTGGCATTACCTCCACCACCTACACCAACCCCGCAAGTAACAGCAAGGACATTTGATCTGAAGATGAAGGATGCTGTTCAGAATTCTGAGGTGATAGCAGGTACACTTTTACTCAATAATGTCAAAGCTAAAGTATTGATTGATTCGGAAGCAACAAGATCTTTCATATCAGAAACTTTTATTGATAAGCTTCAATGTGATAAAATGATTATGAGCGAGGTAGTAAATGTGGTAATTGCGAACCAAGAGAAGATTCATGTGAATCAATTCTGTCCGAAGTGTGAGATTGATATTTCGGGGTATAAGTTTTCAGCCGACTTGATACTCTTTAAGTTGGGAGAGTTTGATATAATTTTAGGCATGGATTGGTTAGGAGAAAATAACGCTCAGATTAATTGTAAGACCAAGAAAGTGTATTTAAAGGCGAAGAGTGGAGAGAAGGTAGTATTTAAGGGGCAGAGGCAAGAACAACTATTTCTCACAATCGTTCAGGCTAAGAAGCTACTTAAAAAAGGTTGTGAGTCGTTCCTAGCGTATGTAGTGGATTCAGAAAAGGGCAACCCCAACATAGAAGATATCCCTGTAGTTAACGAGTTTCCCGATGTGTTTCCAGACGAACTACCAGGCGTACCACCAGATCGACAAATCGAGTTCGAGATCAACCTTGCTCCAGGAACGGAACCAGTTTCAATGGCCCCATATAGGATGGCACCAGCAGAAATGAAAGAGTTGGAGAGACAGCTACAAGAATTATTAGATAAAGGAGTGATACGGCCAAGTACGTCGCCATGGGGAGCACCTGTTCTGTTTGTCAAGAAGAAAGATGGGAGTATGCGACTATGCATAGATTATCGAGAGTTGAATAAGGTAACGATCAAGAACCGCTACCCGCTACCAAGAATAGATGACCTTTTTGATCAGCTGAAAGGAGCAAAGTGCTTTTCAAAGATTGACTTGAGATCGGGATACCATCAATTAAAGATCAAAGAAGAAGATATTCCCAAGACAGCATTTAGGACCAGATATGGGCATTATGAATTCCTAGTAATGCCGTTTGGATTGACCAACACCCCGACCGCATTTATGGATCTGATGAATCGAGTATTTAAGAAGTATTTGGACAAGTTTGTCGTGGTATTCATTGATGGCATCCTTATTTATTCTAAGTCGGAAGAAGAACATAAACAGCTCATTTGGATAGCATTAGAAATACTTCGTCAAGAGAAGTTGTATGCCAAGTTTACCAAATGTGAGTTTTGGTTAAAGGAAGTTCAATTTTTGGGGCATGTCATTGGAAATGAAGGAGTTAAAGTGGATCCGGCAAAGATTGAGGCAGTTATGATTTGGGAGAGGATAAAGACTCCTATGGAGGTGCGAAGTTTTCTAGGGTTGGCAGGATACTATAGAAGGTTCGTCAAGGATTTTTCGAAAGTCGCCACGCCATTGACCAAGTTAACCAGAAAGAATCAAAAGTTTGAATGGAGTGCAGAATGTGAGGATAGCTTTCAAGAGTTGAAGCAGAGATTGGTAACAGCTCCGGTGTTAGTACTTCCAGATGACCGAGGAAACTTTGTGATATTCAGCGATGCTTCATATAAGGGATTGGGTTGTGTGTTAATGCAACACAGTAAGGTGATCGCGTATGCGTCAAGACAGTTGAAACCGCATGAGTTGAAGTACCCGACGCATGACTTGGAAATAGCCGCCATAGTGTTCGCACTTAAGATTTGGAGACATTACCTCTACGGGGAAAAGTGTGAAATCTACACGGATCATAAGAGTTTAAAGTACATTTTCACTCAGAAGGAGCTCAATATGAGGCAGAGGAGATGGCTGGAATTGATCAAGGACTATAACTGTTCGATAAATTACCATCCTGGAAAGGCGAATATTGTGGCCGATGCTCTAAGTAGGAAGGAGAGACTGAATATGATGACAACATCAAAGGAATTATCTGAAGAAATCAAGAGATTTGAACTGGAACTTTGTGATTGTGGAAAAGTTGAAGAAGTTTGTCGTGCAATGACTTTTCAGCCAACACTAGTGGAAAAGATAAAGAAATGTCAAGAAGTAGTAATGGAGAAAGAGAAGAATCAGTTATCTGGAGAGGAGATTAATACTCAAAGGGATGAGCAAGGGATACTAAGGTTTTCTTCCAGAATATGGATTCCTCATGTACCTGAAATAAAGAATGAGATCCTACACGAAGCCCACAATTTGAAATTTTCAATCCACCCGGGAAGTACCAAGATGTATCGGGACTTAAAGAAAAACTTTTGGTGGCCAAATATGAAGCGAGACGTAGCAGAATGGGTTGCGAAGTGTTATACTTGTCAGAAAGTGAAGGCAGAACATCAACGACCAAGCGGATTAATTCAGCCCCTAAAGATTCCAGAATAGAAATGGGAAAATATCGCTATGGACTTTATAGTAGGACTACCGCGAACGAAATCCGGGCATGACGCTATATGGGTTATAGTTGACCGTCTTACAAAGTCAGCGCATTTCCTTCCAATTAACGAGAAGTCGTCATTAGACAAATTGGTTCATCTGTATGTGCGCCAAATCATACTAAGGCATGGAGTACCTGTATCAATAGTTTCAGACAGAGATCCCCGATTTAACTCGAGATTTTGGAAGCAATTTCAAGAATGTCTTGGCACGAAATTGAATATGAGCACGGTGTACCACCCGCAGACTGATGGACAAAGCGAAAGGACAATTCAAACAACTGAAGACATGTTGCGCAGTTATGCAATCGATTTTGCAGGAAGTTGGGACGACCACTTGCCGTTGATTGAATTCTCTTACAACAATAGCTATCATTCCAGTATCGGCATGCCACCATACGAAGCTTTGTACGGGCGAAAATGTAGATCACCAACAAGTTGGGATGAAGTAGGAGAAGGAAGGATTCTCGGCTCAGAATGGGTACAACAATTGCATGATTCAGTCAAGTTAATTCAGAAAAGGCTACTTGCTGCTCAAGATAGACAGAGAAAGTATGCAGATCCGGCACGTAAGGATGTTCAATTCCAAATTGGCGAAGCTGTTTTGTTGAAGGTGTCACCTAGAAAAGGGTTGTCTAGATTTGGAAAGAAAGGGAAGTTAGCACCTAGATACATAGGTCCTTTTGAAATTTTGAGTCAAGTAGGGAAGGTGGCCTACGAGTTGCCTTACCACCTCAGTATTAGCACGTGCATAATGTGTTCCATGTGTCATTGCTTAAGAAGTACAATCCTGACGCTAGCCATGTAATAGAATATGAACCAGTAGAAATTCAGGCAGACCTGTCATTTGTGGAGCAACCGGTCAAAATACTCGACTAGCAAGAGAAGAGTCTTAGAAATAAGTCAGTAAAGTTAGTAAAAGTACTTTGAAGGAACCCTAAGGTCGAAGAATCGACTTGGGAGTTAGAGTCTGATATGCGTTCCCGGTATCCTCATCTGTTCTCTTAGATTCTGGGGACAGAATCCCTTGAGGGGGAGAGGATGTTACAACCGGCATTTCTGTGTAATATTAATTGTAAATTTAGTACAACTTTAAAAGCCGAATGCCAATATATGCAACTATTGTATGCTTTTGTGAATGAGAACTCTGCATCTTAAATTTTCGTTATGTGGAATATGAATTTTCAAAGCAAAAGATTATTTATTTCTTTCATTTTTGATTTATAAGGAATATTTTAAACCTTGAATAAATTTCTCTTTAAAAGTTATTTTGTTCACAAATTTCAAAAGTAGTTTTATAAAATTTCTAAAAATCCAAATTATTTTATGGTATAAATTTTATAATTTTTGAACTTGTGTTTTATTTTACAAAAATAAATCTTTATAAATGTTAATTGTTATAATTAGAAAATTACATAGTTGTCCTTGCATGCAAATCCTTTCTATTCAATCCAAAAGGGCTAAAGAGACAATTACCACCCCACTAACTCTTATTTTTCTAGCCAAATTCCTCCTTTACCCTTGCATGCAAAATGATTCAAGTATAAGTGGAAGGGTAGTCATGTCAATTCCTATTCCCACTCATATTTGTCAAAAAAAAACCATAAAACAAGTAAAAGACATGATCATTTCACACATTACCCACACCACACTCTTTCTTCTCTCCCACCTCTCTCTCACTCTCGGCTCCTACCCCCTCACTCTCGGCTTTTTAGCCGAAACCACCCCCTCCCCATTTTCTTTCTTTCTCAATCAAGTTCCCACCTCCTACTAAATGTTACTTCCCATACCATGATCACATATATTTCAAAGAGTTTTGAGTAGAAAGTTTAAGTTTTAAGGTTGCATGTTAAGGTTTTAGTTGAAACTCAAAGTACAACCTTGATTCTTGTGAGTTTAAGGTTGTTTTGAGAGGACTACAAGGAATGGTGAAGTACCAAGTCTTGAGAAGAAAACTCTTGATGTTAAATGGCCATTCCCTTCCATTTAATTCGGCCATGACCATAGGAGAGCCGAATACATGGTTCTTGAGACCATTCTTGTTGTTTTGTTCAATTTTTGCATGTTTATGTGATAATGGCTTGAATTTTGTAGTAAAAATTTGATGAAACTCCTTGCATGCTAAGTGATCATCTAGATATAGCTCATTCTAGGCTTGCATGTAAATTTCTTGGTAAAACATATTTAAAAAACATGTTGTTTGGCTTGCAAAACTCGAAGACATGCATGCATGTGGATTTCACTTAGAATGTTATAAGATTTTGATCATTTGGAAAGATTTTATTAGTAAGCTTTAATTTCAGTAGGAATAATGTGTTAATATTGATTAATGCTTCTTGATGCATGGTAATAAGTCGTGTATATCTTTTATAAAATGCATAACTTGTTGTTTCAAAAACTAGATGATTTGTGAGTTGTGAAATGTGGGTTCTTTTATTTTGCCATGATTGCACCTTAAGTAAGGATGATCTCCACCAAGATTATTTTGAGTATAAGGGAGTTAGTTTAGTAGATCACCATGTTTAAGTCTTGGTTTGGGTATTGGGTTGTTGGTGGTTGAGTTTGTCAAGTCAAAACCTTGGAGAAAGGAGAGTTATAATTTCTGCAGAAAATCAGTTTAGTACCCTGAGGTTTAGAGTGAGTTTTGACCATGTCATTGATGTGCACTTTGAGGCCCAAGCCACCAGAAGTTAGTATTGGGAGTATATAAAAGGTTTTAGGTGTTGGTTGGAGGATTGCATGTCATTCGGTTAGGTGCACAAGTAGAATAACAAAATCTGTCCAGCAGGGGACAGTTTTGTTGCAACTTAGAAATAGGGAGATTTGACCATGTCATGGGTAGGCCCTCATTAGGCCCTGTTGGGCCTTAGTTAGAGGGAGTGTCAGAGAAGTTTTTCCAACCATATTTCATAGGATATGAGTTAGAACCATGTGTCACAAGTTAATTCAAGTTAGGGTGTTTTCTGCCCAGGAAAACAGGGGAACCGTGGACTTTGAGCTTAGGCCCAAGAAGGCCCAAGCCAGGCCCTTGAGCCACATCAAGTTTGGGAGATGCCCTTAGGTCAGGAGAGTCTTGTGTAAGAGTTTTGAAGGAAAACCTATAGTTTAAGGGTGTCAAATTCACTCAAGAAACCATAGATGTCATTCTGAAATTTGCACCAGTGAACACTTTCACTCATCACATAGTTTTAGAACACTTAGGAGTGAGGTCTTGGTTAACCACCATAGTTGTAAGATAGTATAAGGTCAGTAGAATAAAATGCACAAGTGAGGGTCAATAGGTCTTTGACAGTTTAGTAAAGGCACATCGAGTTAGGAAGCCAAAATTAGAAGACTTTGTCTAGTTTAGTGACCAAGTGACTTAAGTTGGGGGATCGAGATCATCCAAGCCTAGTGTTGCATTATGGTATATATGGTGTTATTTGGTATTAATATATGATATGTGATTATGTGGCTATGTGTGTGCAATTATAAATTAAAGGTGAATATAAATTAAGTGCATATAGGCCTAAGTGTCATCCATGTTTAAATTCGGGTTGTAAATAGGTTAAGTTGGTGAGAATATATTATAAAGAGGATTATTATTATTTATGTAGGATCTCGAGACGAGGGAAAACTTGCCATAAAGGTCGAGTGAAGCTCCAGTTGCTCCTACCAGTCAGACCAGACCAGCCTTTCTCAAGGCAAGTGATTCAACTTGTCCTTCATATTTACTGCTAATAGTTCATACATTGCTGCAACTATCCTGTGTCATTTGATATATTAAATCAAGCGTATCTTATGTTTACCTTTGAATTATATAAAAATGCCATGAACCCTCGAGTACATATTGTAAAGTGATTCCTCATTGATTGATACCCCTCTTTCTTATCCTGAAGCTTGACAATTCTGATATATCCTGAGTTAAAGATCATTTCTGCATACCTTAACACCCTTAGTATTCATGAAGCTTATCTTCTTGATGATCCAACACTTGAACCTTGATGAGAAACCATTGCTTAAAGCCCAATTTGGCATTACCCTTTATAATATCCTATAGCCTCACTAAATCCCCTTGTCCAATCTTTGATATATGAAAACCATTCAGTTACTTTAATAGAGTATAGTTTTGTGAATCATGGCCCTGAGATTTAGTACCATATTTCCCGTGTTTCGAGTTGATCTATAATCCCTTGATAAAAAAATGTTTACTGGAAAAGAGATTTTGTTATAAATCGGCATCAGTTTTTGAAATAAATAAAATGTGGGTTTTCAGTCCCAAAGGGGGGTAAATGTTTTCTTTGAATAGTGGATCTGGACTGAGACGTGAGCCCTTTCCACACTTATATTAGGCTTAAAAGTTGCCTAGGGATTCCCATTAATGTTTTAGAACCCAGCGAGGTTCGGGATTACTTCGCGGCAGATCACCGGCTGTAATCCATAGCGTCATAAAATAATTTTGATTAAGATATGATTTTTTTTAAAATTGTTTTGATACCAACAAAATGATGCCATCACCCAAAGTTTTATCTCTCATTATCATTGGTCATGTCCTCCCATTGACATTCTTTAATATATACCTCTCGATTTATGTTTTGTATCGTATTGTTTAGCACTTGTTGAGCATTTGGCTCACTCCTTACTTTACCCTGATATTACAGCTAGCAGCTATGGTTAGATTCAAGCAGACTGCCCGTAAGGCCTGTGATGCTGATGCCTATGTTTGAGCTCAGGTAGAATAAGTGATAGTAGTTTGTGTGAGGACTCGGTATTTAAAATCAGTTATAATAGATGGTAGTGTTGGGTTGTTCCAAACCCTAAACTGTAAGATCTTGGATTTGGGTATGTTTATTTATTATTAAATGTTGTAATAGTTATATTTAATTTGTTGTTTAAGTTGGGGTGTGAAAAATAAAAGATCAAGTTTTTAGTAAGTGTATGGAATTGGAAATCACACAGCGTTATGAGCAATGAGGGGTGATCAGCCCACATCAAAGCTCTGAACCACATAACAGTTATTCACAACTATTGAGGATCCTTGGCACACATTGGCCAGATAAAACCATCATGCTCCCTGCTACTGATGTTTTTAACAATGACTGGCACCTCAGTCTTACCAGAACATACCATCCAATTCCTTTTAATCAATTCATTTTAATTTTGAAGGGTTCTTGATCAAGGACAAGATAACAAGGGTTGGTATTGTCAAGGATCAAGTGATAAGTTTTCAAAAGAGGGAATGTTATTAAGATCAGGGTTCCCAAAAGAAATAATTCAAATTTGTGAGGGGTTTAGGGTTCATATGATATATTAAGGGACTTTTGTAGGGTATCCATGAGGGTATGAGGTAATATGTGATGAAACGGGGCCAATTCAAGTATGAAAGCAATTAACTAAATCAAGGTCAAATCATTGGGTGATGTCGGGGTCTAATTAATCTTATTGATACTGTAGTCATGCATTCACAGGGTAATTAATCACATGAACATGATTATAAAGATAAATTGAGAGTTCACTTTCCTGGACTACGCTTATTGAGCTCTTGAATGGAATTGTCTATGGGCTCCTTTCCTGGCCTCCTATTTGAACCTATAATAAATAGTATCCTCATTACAACTCTTGCTAACTACCATTTTGCGTATAATATAAATACATATATATACACATATACACATATATACTCTTAATTTCTACCAACTACAAGTATATATGCATCACATAACCCACATAACACATAGCAAGAAATGGCATGGCAATTTTATCACTAATTAATAGTGCACAACTAGACTCTATTTATGACCTTAGTCATTCAAGCATTTAATCATATAACATATAATTATCATGACCAATACTCCTAATCCTCCTTTATAGACCTCAACTCAACCTAAAATTAGTAAGGAACACTTATTCCTCACTTCAAATGATTCACAAATGCAATGCATACTATTTGACTTACCGAATCCACACCTTGGCACCAATTGTGTGCCTTGGCAAAAATATGAAGTTCTACTTTGAGCCTTTGCTATATTCCGACTCATATGACTTCTTATGACTTTAAGCTAACTTTAGAAATTGGTTTGACATCAAGGCCTCACTTAAAAGACACACAAATGCAATGCACCTTTCTAAAGCTCCAAAGGAAAGTCTAATGGTGACTTTCAGGTGTTTTGGTAGAAATAAGGTATCTCCACCTTGGGCCTTCAATCCAAACCAACTCTAACAGGTTATTAAGACTCTAAACTGACTCTCAAAGTTGGAATGACTCAAAGGTCTCACTCAGGCCTCCCTAGGCCTTAAGTGGAAGTTGACACAAAACTGCATTCCCTGATTTCCAAACTGCCCAGATTTTACCAACTTAAAACTCATTTATCTAGTTCATTTATTGATTTTAAAGGCTTTTTAAGCTTCCGAAGACTTCATTATACCTATTTAGACTAAGGACCCATGAAGGCCTAACCTATGACATGATGATAATCAACCAAAAATCAAGTTTACCCAAATCTGCCCTGTTCTGAGTTGCCCTCGAGTTTGTGTGTATGTGTGCCTAACCAAATGCAAGTTTTTATGCAATCTAAAGCTACTGGACTCAAGTATGAACCAAGAACCAATTCCCTTTATCTCAGGCCTACCAAGGCCTTGCTAAAACTCACCTAAAATGACCTATATTTCTAGTACAAAAATCTGCCCAACTAAGATTAATGCGACTCCTTCCACCTTAACTCCCTTCATTACACCAAAACCGAATAACAATCGATAACCAACCAAGGCAAGCCCTAACATACACTAATACGTACTGACTATCAACATTTTAAGGCTCATTTTCAATTTATTTAGCATGAAGATCACTTATAAAAACAAGTAAGGTATCACATCACATGACAAGCCATCACTTAGCATTTTTAAGCAAAAATTCGAAGTAAACATGCATGGTAACTTCATGACACCTACTGACCTTAAGCTCATATCATCATTTATAATCTAAACTAGCATTTTATCAAAGGAAACATGGCATGCAACTCATAAAAATCAAATATCAAGAAGTTAAAAGAACAACTATAATAGTAATATCATGACTTCGAGTTGTTAAGCAAAAATTTAAACCATAAACCCTAAATAATCACTTGATATCTACTGAATATAATCACTTATCATCATGGAATACTTCATCTAGAATTTTATAACCAAAAACCACAGCATGCATCTCATACAAGTCAAATACCACAGCACAAAATCAACAAGTATGGTTTCTACTTTGAAAATCACTTGTAAATCAACATGCAAGTATTATATCCAACATGCAAGTACTAAACTTAAGGTATCTTGATGGAAAAATAGCATGTAAGGGTTTAATCTTAACAAAACCACATTTATAAAGAGTAAGACTTTAAAAATCATCATGCATGGTCATTTTCTATAAAAACTTCCCAAAATCAACACTTTACATTCGGCTCTTAAGAAATCATTGCCAAATGTTTATGAACAATGAGTATGACTTGGTAAAATAGAAGTGTAACACCTCTCCAAGATCATATCTTTCTCATTTCTATAAGCCACCATGGTTGCAACCTTGAGTTCATAAGAATCAAGGCCTCAACCTTGGCTTTACCAACATGCACACACAAAACTCACCTTAAAATGATGTTACTCCACTAAATGATGAATTTCTTAGCTTGACTAACTTGAGAAGTGAAAGAAGATGAAGAAAAAGTGAAGAAAATGGCAAGAATGGGGGTGGGGATGAGCTTCGGCCGAGAGGGAGTGAAGAGAGGAGAGAGTGAGGTGTGTGAGTAAGTGTGTGAGGAAAAATGAGAGCACTCACTTGGTTTTTGTTACTAAAATGTGATAGTGGAATGAAGAATGTACATAAATCTAAGTGGATTCGGCTGGACCTTGAATTCAAGAACACTTATGAAATAAATCTCTTCACATAAGCTTTCTGTGGGATGTTAAATCATCGGAATCCGATTTCTAGAACTCCAGATATAGCCCAAAAAGTGTAGACTACGCAGCTGGACCATAAAATCTTATTTTAAATTAAATTAAACTCCAATCCAATTTTGTAAACTCCGACCCTTCTTTTATTATAACTCCATGATACATATAATAAACAATAATATTTATTAAATAAAAATCCAAATCAGTGCAAAATAGATAAAATATTGGGACAGTCTTCAGATAAAGTGCACGCTCATCATACACCAATTCGAGCTATCAGATTTATGATATACATAGTTGGGATCCTCAGGACTTGGAAGTAAATACTTCTCGGATAGTTCTTGATCTCATACGAGGAGAACTTAGATAGGGCATCAGCCATAATATTCTCCTCTCTCGGAACATACTATGTGTACCATTCATCGAACTGAGTAAGTATTCCTTTCATGACTCTCGGGTACTTGGCCATTGTATCCCGTTTGGCATTAAACTCTCTATTGACTTGAGCAAATACAAGCCTTGAGTTTTCATGGATTTTAAGATTCTTTGCCCTCACAGCTCTAGCCAAACCTAAGTCAGCTATCAAAGCTTCATATTCTGCTTCGTTTTTAGTGGTGGGGAAGTCCAACTTCAAAGCATACTCTATCATGAACCCATCGGGGCTTTCTAATCACTAGATTTTGTTTTGGATGCTCCGTCAAAATGGAGAACCCAATACTCTTTCATAGTCAAGTCTTCATCTTTCTCTTTCTCTTCTTCTGTGGTTACTACATCTTGCCCCCCTCGGACTTCTTGGTCATTAATGATGCATTCGGCCACGAAGTCTGCTAATGTCTGAGCCTTGATGGTGTTTCGAGGCTTGTATTTGATGTCATATTCTCCCAACTCTATTTCCCACTTGATGAGTTTTCCACTGGTTTTCGGGCTATGAAGGATGTTTCTAAAAGGTTGGCCTTCATGACTTCCATATTATTGGCCTAAAAGTATGGTTGCAACTTTCTCGAGGTTGTGATCAGGGCAAGCACAAATATTTTAGGGGAGGAGTAATTCAGATTGGCTCCATAGAGCACCTTACTCACGTAGTACACAGGTTTTTGAACCCTCTGTTCTTCTTTAACTAAGACGACACTCACCGCTTCCTCAGAGACAACAAGGTATAAGTAAAGAATATCCTCTGGACTTGGCTTGGCCAACAAAGGTGCTTCAGTCATGTACTTCTTTAGTTGTTCAAAGCCTCTTGGCTTTCAGTAGTCCACTCAAAATTCGTCACCTTCTTCAAGGTTTTGAAAAAGGTTAGGCATTTGTCTGTTGACTTGAAGATGAACCTTCCCAAAACTGCTATTGTGGCGCCCTCCAAACCCGGGTCAGAAGTTTGGAGTCCACAACACATATACAATATATAAACCTGAATAAGAAATATTATTTGCAATGACCCTGCTTTACATAATCACGGATCGCAACAGGTTAAAGTATGAAAACAAGCCACAACCTTAACTTTATTACAACGTATCAAATCCTAACTACTTTAACTTACAATTGATAATAAAATCATTCTTACAATCTGACTATCTCTATACCGCATGAAGCTTCTGCTAGCTTGATTCAACTCACTGGAACCTTAGCCCGCACTTTGGACTGAGGAACTTCACTATCATCCACATTCTTTTCAACTGTAAAATATATAAAAGAATCGCAAGGGTGAGCTAACTAGCTCAGCAAGTCATAATAATGATAACTGAGGTTAAACAATGATCAAGTGAAATGATTCAGATGAGACAAGTTTCTTTTTAACTAATTATTAGGATTGGATATTCATTTTAAGTTTTAAAAACCAAGGTTAGGCTGCTGATCAGTCATGCACTAACCCCGAGCAAGCACACAGCACTGCTCTAATTACTGGATCCAAGGCACACATTGGCCTAACTTGACCATTGGTATGGTCTGACCACGAATCTGGTCCACAAATATAAAAACTATCCAATTCTAAAGCAGTTCAATACGATAAATAATATAATTCGATAACACAAGATCATACTCAATGAAGATTAAATATTTGAATAAAACATGTATATCAGGGTATGTAAAAGAAATGCCTTTTAGTTTGTATAAGGGTCGGGTATCAGACCAGTAATGATGTTTCAGGGTATGGTTCTTTGATGTTATTAAAAATGTTTGGAGTATAAAAATTCATGTGTTTTCGAACAAATTTTCTTCCAGTGTTTGGTGTTTGGTAGTTATACATTTGGGAAGTAGTATCATATTTGTGTGATTTGGTATCTTGAGGATCAACAAAGGATGGTTTACAAGGAATAAGGCTTATGGCTCAAGATCAAGAAAATCAGGGTTCAAGGTTTAATAGTTTAAAGCACTTGCAATATAAAACAGGAGTTATTTTGAATAATAGCTGTTACGACCGGCATTTTCGTGTAATATTAATTGTGGATTTGGTATAATATTAAAGCCGAATAAAAATATGTTCAATTATTGTACGATTGTGTAAGCGAGAATTTCTGCATTATAAAATTTTTATGTGTAATACATGATTTTTTTTTTTTTTCAAAGCAAAATTTTAATTATTTCCTTTACTTTTGATTTATAAGGAATATTCTAAGCCTTGGAGAAATTTTCTTTTAAAAGATATTTTGTTCACAAATTTTGAAAGTGACTTTATAAAATCTCTAAAAATCCAAGTTATTTTATGGTATAAATTTTATAATTTTTGAACTTGTGTTTTATTTTATAAAAATAAATCTTTATAAATATAATTAGCAAATTCCATAGTTATCCTTGCATGCAAATTCCTTCCATACATTCCAAAAGGGCTAAAGAGTCAATAACCACCCCACTAACTCTTATTTCCTAGCCAAATACCTTCTTTACCCTTGCATGCAAATTCAACCAAGTTCAAGTGGAAGGCTAATCATGTCAATTCCTAATTCCACTCACTTTTGCCAATACAAAAACCATAAGACAAGCAAAGTCATGATCATTTTTACTCATCACCCACACCACACTCACTCTTCTCTCCCTCCTCCTCCCTCACTCTCGGCTCTCTCTCTCTCACTCTCGGCCTTTAGCCGAGAACCACCCCTCCCCATTTTTTTTCATTTCTCCACCAAGCTTCTACTCTTTATACAAGTAAATGTTATCTTCCATACCATGATCATTCATATTTCAAAGAGTTTTGAGTAGAAAGTTTAAGTTTAAGGGTTGCATGTAAAGGTTTTAGTGAAACTCAAAATACAATCTTGATTCTTATGGATTTAAGGTTGTTTTTGAGAGGACTACAATGAATGGATAAGTGCCAAGTCTTGAGAAGGAAACTCTTGATGATTTAATGGCCATTTCCATCCATTTCATTCGGCCATGACCATATGGGAGCCGAATGAATGGTCCTTGAAATCATTCTTGTTGTTTTGTTCAATTTTTGCATGTTTATGTGATAATGACTTGAATTTTGTGGTGAAAATTTGATAAAACTCCTTGCATGCTAAGTGATCATCTAGGTATACCTTATGCTAGGCTTGCATGTCAATTTTAAGATGGAATATATGTAGAAAATATGTTGTTTGGTTTGAAAAACCCGAAGGCATGCATGCATGTGGAATTCTCTTAGTTTGTTGTAAGATTTTGATCATTTGGAAAAGATTTTGTTAGTGAGCCTTAATTTCAGTAGGAATAATGTGATAATATTGATTTATGCTTCTTGTTGCATGGTAATAAATTGTGGTTATCTTTTATAAAAATATATATCTTGTTGTTTCAAAAGCATGAAGATTTGCGATTTGTTAAGAGTAGTCTCTTTCGTTTTGCCATAGTTGCACCTTAGGTAAGGATGATCTCACCAAGGTTATTTTGAGAAAAAGGGAGTTAGTTCAGTAGAATACCAAGTATAGGTCTTGGTTTAAGTATTTAGTTGTTGTTAATTGGGTTTGTCAAGTCAAAACCTTGGAAAATGAGAGTTATAGTTTCTGCAGAAAAATCAGTTTAGTACCCTGAGGTTTAGAGTGAGTTTTGACCATGTCATTGATGTGCACTTTGAGGCCCAAGCCACCAGAAGTTAGTATGTGGAATATATAATAGGTTTTAGGAGTTGATTGGAGGTTTGCATGTCATTTGGTTAGGTGCACAAGTAGAATAACAAAATCTGTCCAGCAGGGGACAGTTTTGTTACAACTTAGAAATAGGGAGATTTGGCCATGTCATGGGTAGGCCCTCATTAGGCCCAATTGGGCCTTAGTTAGAGGGTGTGTCAGAGAAGTTTTTCCAACCATAGTTCATAGGATATGAGCTAGAACCACGTGTCACAAGTTAATTCAAGTCAGGGCATTTTCTGCCCAGAAAAAAAACAGGGGAACCTTGGACTTTTAGCTTAGGCCCAAGAAGGCCCAAGCCAGGCCTTTGAGCCACATCAAGCTTGTGAGATGCCCTTAGGTCAGGAAAGTCTTGTGTAAAAATTTTGAAGAAAAACTTGTAGTTTAAGAGTGTCTAATGCACTCAAGAAACCTTAGTTACCATTCTGAAATTTGCACCAGTGAGCACTTTCACTTATCGCATAGTTTTAGGACACTTAGAAGTGAGTATTAGGTCGACCACCATAGTTGTAAGATAGTATAAGGTCAGTAGAACAAAAGGCACAAGTGAGGGTCAATAGGTTTTGGATAATTTAGGAAAGGCACATTGAGTTAGGAAGCCCAAATTCGAAGACTTCGTTTAGTTAGCGACCAAGTAACTTGAGTGGTGAGTCGAGATCATCCAAGCCTAGTGTGGCATTATGGTGTATATGATGTTATTTGGTATTAATATACGATATGTGATTATGTGGTTACATGTGTACATTTGAAAATATAAAGGTGGATATGAATTAAGTGCGTATAGGCCTAAGTGCCATCCATGTTTAATTTCGGGTTGTAAATAGGTTAAGATGGAAAGAATATATTATAATGAGGATTATTATTATTATGTAGGATCTCGAGACGAGGGAAAACTTGCCATAAAAGTCGAGTGAAGCTCCAGTTGTTGCTCCTACCAGTCAGACCAGACCAGTCTATCTCAAGGCAAGTGATTCAACTTGACCTTCGCATTTACTGTAAACAGTTCATATATATATCGATGCAATTATCCTGAGTCATTTTGATATATTTAAATCAAGAGTATCTTTTGTTTATCTTTGAGTTACATAGAAATGCCATGAACCCTCGAGTACATATTGCAAGTAGTTCAAAAGTCTTTTATGATAGTTTAATGCCATGATAAATTAGAGATGCGTTATAATATCTTATTGATCCTTTTGTTTATCATGCTACTGATCCCTGAGAAATCTTGATGTTGCACCCTGATGCTTTGATTCAACTCTTGAAATAGCCTCGATAGAAACTTTATTTTGATACCTAAAAGCCAATCATTTCTTAAATACATTCATGATTGTTTGATAACCCTATCCTTACCCTAAAGCTTGACACCCTGTTATATACTGAGCTGATGATCGCCTTCTTTATATTTTAACACCTTTATCCTATTGGAACCAGTGATGCCTATCTTTTGATGTTCTAATACCTATATCTTGTCTACAACTGTTGCTTTAAGTCTAGTTTGGCATTACTCTTTCATCTTATCCAATAGCCTGGCTTAATTTCCTTGTCTAAGTTCTTGTTTATGGAAACCTCTCAACTACCCTAATATAGTAAAGTCTAGTAGATCATGGCCCTGAGATTTAGAGTCATATTTCCAGTGTTTCAAGTTGATCTATAATCCCTTGATAAAAATAATTACAGTCGAAAGAAATTTTGTCATAAATCGGCATCAGTTTTTAAAATGATTAAAACGTGGATTTTTCAGTCCCAAAGGGGGACAAATGTTTTCTTGAATGGTGGATCTGGACTGAGACGCGAGTCCTTTCCACACTTATATTAGGCTTAAAAGTTGCCTAGGGATTCCCAATAATGTTTTAGAACCCAGCGAGGTTCGGGATTACTTCGCGGCTGATCACCGGCTGTAATCCGTAGCGTCATAAAATGATTTTGATTAAGAATGGTTTTAAAATTTGTTTTGATGCAAGCAAATTGATGCCAACTCACATAAGATTTATCTCTCGATTATCATTGATTATGTCATTCCATTGTCATTCCTAAAGGTATATCTCGATTTATGCTTTGCGTTGTATTGTTAGCACTTGTTGAGCTTTTGGCTCACTTCTTGCTTTACCCTGATATTACAGCTAGCAGCCATGGTTAGATTCAAGCAGACTGCCCGTAAGACCTGTGATGCGGATGCTTATGTTCGAGCCCAGGTAGAATAAGTAATAATAGCTGTGTGAGGACTCGGTATTTGTAATCAGATGTAATAGTTGATAGTGTTGGGCTGTTCCAAACCCTAAACTGTAAGATCTTGGATTTTGGTTGTGTAGTACTCATTAAAATGATGTAATAACTATAACTATTTTGCTATTTAAGTTGGGGGTGTGACAGGTTTTGGTATCAGAGCTACGGTTTAGAGTCCCTGGACAGCCCAAATAGGTTATAGGACTTGTGAGTAGGTTATAGATACTATGCGAGAGAGTAGGTAAAGTAAATTATTATTAATACTCCTCTTATTGGTTGTCAGCAAAGGGCGCATTCCTCGTCATCCTCTGGGTCGGACGACACTATTGCTTTCTCCGTGTATGCTGAGTTGAGGCGCGAGTTCGACATGCTTCAGGGCAAGTACGACCGACTGATAGACCGACTGAAGAACGTGTATCCGGACAGTCGAAACTACGAAGGGAAGCCCAAGGAGCAGATGATTGCGAGACTTGAGACCTTGGTTGGGTACGTCAACACTAAGCTTGAAGAGATGCCAGCGCACCGGGACCGTACCAGCCAGTATGTCATTCAGATGGTGGCGGATGAGCTCCAGAGCATTGTGAAGACACTTCGAGAGGAAAAGTCTACCAAGCCCCGTTCAGATGGAGTGGAGCCTTAGTTCTTTCCATTTACCTTTCATGTTGTTGTACTATCAAACTCTAAGGAATCCCCAGTTGCTTCTGTCTTTCCTTTAAATAAGCCTGTTATTTCTAGAATCAGACTATGTCCCAATCCTATGTACTGTGACCTTTAAAATTTCAATAATTATGTGCTATTGTTCCATTTGCTCTCAACTGTTATTTTATGTTTTTATCATCATATCTGCTTAATTTGGAAACGTGACCCCATATGTAAACAAGAATGCCATGCGATACCCTCGAATCATTTTATCATTCATATTTGTTATAACACAACTCTTATTTCAGGATCATGCCTCCCAAAAAGAAGAATCCAACAACCACCTTCACCACAGACCCAAATATTCTTCAACTACTGGAAACCTTGCAACAGCAAACCAATGCTATAGCTCAACAACAATTAACTCTTCAACAACGAATTGAAAACCAAGATAACCGTGAGCCATATCAACCACCTGAACCACCAGTACCACCAAGACAAATTGTCACTTTCAAGGCTTTTCAGAATGTGAATCCACCTGTATTTCAGGATACCACTGATCCAGTGATAGCAAACACATGGATCAAGGAGATGGAAAGGGCTTTTGAGTTGGTACAGTTAGGGGACGATCAGAAGACGCTGTATGCCACTTACTTCTTGAAGGGAGAAGTCATTTATTGGTGGGAATCAGTAAAAGTTATGGAAGTCACTCAGCAGATTTCTTGGGAAAGATTTAAGAAGTTATTTCTGGACAAGTATTACCCTAAGTACATGCAGAATCAGATGGAGCTAAAATTTCTTGAGTTAAAACAAGGGAACATGACTGTACTGGAATATGAGAAGAAGTTCACTGAGTTGTCAAGGTTTGTGACAAAGTATACCAGCACTGAGGAAGAAAAAGCAAAGAAATTTCAACAAGGATTGGAGCCTTGGATCAGAGATAGGGTGGCTATGTTTGAACTTGAGACTTATGCGGGAGTAGTACAGAAAGCTGCTCTGATTGAGAATAATGGGATGCAGTCAAGGAAAGAGAGGGATAACAAGAAGAGGAAGGTTCCATTTTATGGAGAAAAGTCTGAAGCTGGAAGTTCGCAAGATCGGAATGTAAAGAGGATTGGTTTCCAGAAGGGCGGAAATTTTCAAAGGAAAGGAAATTTGGGCAAAAGGCAAGAATCAAAAGGGAACAATCAGGCAAACCAAGGGCAAGTTGGAGAAAACAGGTTCCAGAGGCCAGAATGCAAGCACTGTGGAAGAAGGCACCCCGGAGTATGCAATAAGCTGAGTATGACCTGTTATAGGTGCAATCAGAAGGGACATTTGGCAAATGAGTGCAAGATGCCGAAGCCAGGAGTTACGTGCTACAAATGTGGGAAGACTGGACACATGGCTAGGGAATGTAAGGCAACAGGACCAGTCAGAGCTCTGATGAACGTGGCAAGTACCAGTGCAAGCGTGCCAGCTGAGGTATTGGCATTACCTCCACCACCCGCACCAACCCCGCAAGCAACAGCAAGGACATTTGATCTAAAGATGAAAGATGCTGTTCAGAATTCTGAGGTGATAGCAGGTACACTTTTACTCAATAATGTCAAAGCCAAAGTATTGATTGATTCGGGAGCCACAAGATCCTTCATATCAGAATCTTTTGTTGATAAGATCCAATGTGATAAAACGGTTATGAGTGAGGTAGTAAATGTGGTAATTGCGAACCAAGAGAAGATTCCTGTGAATCGATTTTGTCCAAAATGTGAGATTGATATTTCAGGATATAAGTTCTCGGCCGACTTGATACTCTTCAAGCTGGGAGAATTTGATATAATCTTAGGAATGGATTGGTTAGGAGAGAATAGCGCGCAGATAAATTGTAAGACCAAGAGAGTAAATTTAAAGACGAAGAGTGGAGAGAAGGTAGTATTTAAGGGACAGAGGCAAGAGCGACTATTTCTTACAATTATTCAGGCTAAGAAGTTACTTAGAAAAGGTTGTGAGTCGTTCCTAGCATATGTAGTGGATTCAGAGAGAGGCAGCCCCAGCATGGAAGATATTCCTGTAGTTAATGAGTTCCCCGATGTGTTTCCCGACGAACTACCAGGCTTACCACCAGATCGACAAATTGAGTTCGAGATCAACCTTGCTCCAGGCACGGAACCAGTTTCAAAGGCTCCGTATAGGATGGCACCAGCAGAAATGAAAGAGTTGGCGAGCCAGCTACAAGAATTATTGGATAAGGGAGTGATACGACCAAGTACGTCGCCATGGGGAGCACCTGTTCTCTTTGTGAAGAAGAAAGATGGGAGTATGCGTCTATGCATAGATTACCGGGAGTTGAATAAAGTAACGATCAAGAACCGCTACCCGCTACCAAGGATAGATGACCTTTTTGATCAGTTAAAGGGAGCAAAATGTTTTTCGAAGATTGACTTGAGATCGGGATACCATCAATTAAAGATCAAGGAAGGAGATATTCCCAAGACCGCATTTAGGACCAGATATGGGCATTATGAATTCCTAGTAACGCCGTTTGGATTGACCAACGCCCCGGCCGCATTCATGGATCTGATGAATCGGGTATTTAAGAAGTATTTGGATAAATTTGTCGTGGTATTTATTGATGACATCCTTATTTATTCTAAATCGAAAGAAGAACATATGCAGCATCTCTGGATAGCCTTGGAGATACTCCGACAAGAGAAGTTGTATGCCAAGTTTACCAAATGTGAGTTTTGGTTAAAGGAAGTTCAATTTTTGGGGCATGTTATTGGAAATGATGGAATTAAAGTGGATCCGGCGAAGATTGATGCAGTTATGAGTTGGGAGAGGCCAAGGACTCCTACGGAAGTGCGAAGTTTTCTAGGATTGGCCGGATACTATAGAAGATTCGTCAAGGATTTCTCGAAGATCGCCACGCCATTGACCAAGTTAACCAGAAAGAATCAAAGGTTTGAATGGAGTGCAGAATGTGAAAGTAGCTTTCAAGAGTTAAAACAGAAGTTGGTAACAGCGCCGGTGTTAGTACTTCCAGATGATCAAGGGAATTTTGTAATATTCAGCGACGCTTCACATAAGGGTTTGGGTTGTGTGTTGATGCAACACAGTAAGGTAATAGCATATGCGTCAAGACAGTTGAAGCCGCACGAGTTAAAGTATCCGACGCATGACTTGGAACTAGCCGCCATAGTATTCGCACTCAAGATTTGGAGACACTATCTCTATGGAGAAAAGTGTGAAATCTACACGGATCACAAGAGTTTAAAATACATTTTTACTCAGAAAGAGCTCAATATGAGGCAGAGGAGATGGCTGGAATTGATTAAGGACTATGACTGTTCGATAAATTACCATCCTGGAAAGGCGAACGTAGTGGCCGATGCGCTGAGTCGGAAGGAAAGATTGAATGCAATGATAACATCAAAAGAGTTATCTGAAGAAATCGGAAAATTTGAATTGGAACTTTGTGCTTATGGGGAAGTCAAAGAAGTTTGTCATGCAATGACCTTTCAGCCAATACTACTGGAAAAGATAAAGAAGTATCAAGAGGAAGTAATGGAAAAAGAGAAAAATCAGTTATCTGGAGAAGAGATTAATACTAAAAGGGATGAGCAAGGAATACTAAGGTTTTCATCCAGAATATGGATTCCCCATGTATCTGAATTAAAGAATGAGATCCTCCATGAAGCCCACCATTCGAAATTCTCAATCCACCCGGGAAGCACCAAGATGTATCAAGACTTAAAGAAGAACTTTTGGTGGCCAAATATGAAGCGAGACGTGGCAGAATGGGTTGCGAAGTGCTATACTTGTCAGAAAGTAAAGGCAGAACATCAACGACCAAGCGGGTTAATTCAGCCCCTGAAGATTCCAGAATGGAAATGGGAAAATATCGCTATGGACTTTATAGTAGGACTACCGCGAACAAAATCCGGACATGACGCAATATGGGTTATAATTGATCGTCTTACGAAGTCGGCGCATTTCCTTCCAATAAATGAGAAGTCGTCACTGGACAAGTTGGTTCATCTGTATGTGCACGAAATCGTATTAAGGCATGGAGTACCTGTATCAATAGTTTCAGACAGAGATCCCCGATTTAACTCAAGATTCTGGAAGCAATTCCAGGAATGTCTTGGCACGAAGTTGAATATGAGCACGGCGTATCACCCGCAGACTGATGGCCAGAGTGAAAGAACAATTCAAACAATTGAAGACATGTTGCGCAGTTGTGCAATCGATTTTGCTGGAAGTTGGGACGACCACCTGCCATTAATTGAATTTTCATATAACAACAGCTATCATTCCAGTATCGGCATGCCACCATATGAAGCTTTGTACGGGCGAAAATGTAGATCACCAACAAGTTGGGATGAAGTAGGAGAAGGAAGAATTCTCGGCTCAGAATTGGTACAACAGTTGCATAACTCAGTCAAGTTAATTCAGAAAAGGTTGCTTGCTGCTCAAGATAGACAGAGGAAGTATGCGGATCCAGCGCGTAAGGATGTTCAATTCCAAATTGGCGAAGCTGTGTTGCTAAAAGTGTCACCTAGGAAAGGGTTGATAAGATTTGGCAAGAAAGGAAAGTTAGCACCTAGATACGTAGGTCCTTTTGAGATTTTGAGTCAAGTAGGAAAGGTGGCCTACGAGTTGGCCTTACCACCTCAGTATCAGCATGTGCATAATGTGTTCCATGTGTCGTTGCTTAAGAAGTACAATCCTGACGCTAGCCATGTGATAGAATATGAACCTGTAGAAATTCAGGCAGACCTGTCATTTGTGGAGCAACCGGTTAAAGTACTCGACTGGCAAGTAAAGAGTCTTAGAAATAAATCAGTAAAGTTAGTGAAAGTACTTTGGAGGAACCCTAAGGTCGAAGAGTCGACTTGGGAGTTAGAGTCTGATATGCGTTCCCGGTATCCTCATCTGTTCTCTTAGATTCTGGGGGCAGAATCCCTTAAGGGGGAGAGGATGTTACGACCGGCATTTTCGTGTAATATTAATTGTGGATTTGGTATAATATTAAAGCCGAATAAAAATATGTTCAATTATTGTACGATTGTGTAAGCGAGAATTTCTGCATTATAAAATTTTTATGTGTAATACATGATTTTTTTTTTTTTTCAAAGCAAAATTTTAATTATTTCCTTTACTTTTGATTTATAAGGAATATTCTAAGCCTTGGAGAAATTTTCTTTTAAAAGATATTTTGTTCACAAATTTTGAAAGTGACTTTATAAAATCTCTAAAAATCCAAGTTATTTTATGGTATAAATTTTATAATTTTTGAACTTGTGTTTTATTTTATAAAAATAAATCTTTATAAATATAATTAGCAAATTCCATAGTTATCCTTGCATGCAAATTCCTTCCATACATTCCAAAAGGGCTAAAGAGTCAATAACCACCCCACTAACTCTTATTTCCTAGCCAAATACCTTCTTTACCCTTGCATGCAAATTCAACCAAGTTCAAGTGGAAGGCTAATCATGTCAATTCCTAATTCCACTCACTTTTGCCAATACAAAAACCATAAGACAAGCAAAGTCATGATCATTTTTACTCATCACCCACACCACACTCACTCTTCTCTCCCTCCTCCTCCCTCACTCTCGGCTCTCTCTCTCTCACTCTCGGCCTTTAGCCGAGAACCACCCCTCCCCATTTTTTTTCATTTCTCCACCAAGCTTCTACTCTTTATACAAGTAAATGTTATCTTCCATACCATGATCATTCATATTTCAAAGAGTTTTGAGTAGAAAGTTTAAGTTTAAGGGTTGCATGTAAAGGTTTTAGTGAAACTCAAAATACAATCTTGATTCTTATGGATTTAAGGTTGTTTTTGAGAGGACTACAATGAATGGATAAGTGCCAAGTCTTGAGAAGGAAACTCTTGATGATTTAATGGCCATTTCCATCCATTTCATTCGGCCATGACCATATGGGAGCCGAATGAATGGTCCTTGAAATCATTCTTGTTGTTTTGTTCAATTTTTGCATGTTTATGTGATAATGACTTGAATTTTGTGGTGAAAATTTGATAAAACTCCTTGCATGCTAAGTGATCATCTAGGTATACCTTATGCTAGGCTTGCATGTCAATTTTAAGATGGAATATATGTAGAAAATATGTTGTTTGGTTTGAAAAACCCGAAGGCATGCATGCATGTGGAATTCTCTTAGTTTGTTGTAAGATTTTGATCATTTGGAAAAGATTTTGTTAGTGAGCCTTAATTTCAGTAGGAATAATGTGATAATATTGATTTATGCTTCTTGTTGCATGGTAATAAATTGTGGTTATCTTTTATAAAAATATATATCTTGTTGTTTCAAAAGCATGAAGATTTGCGATTTGTTAAGAGTAGTCTCTTTCGTTTTGCCATAGTTGCACCTTAGGTAAGGATGATCTCACCAAGGTTATTTTGAGAAAAAGGGAGTTAGTTCAGTAGAATACCAAGTATAGGTCTTGGTTTAAGTATTTAGTTGTTGTTAATTGGGTTTGTCAAGTCAAAACCTTGGAAAATGAGAGTTATAGTTTCTGCAGAAAAATCAGTTTAGTACCCTGAGGTTTAGAGTGAGTTTTGACCATGTCATTGATGTGCACTTTGAGGCCCAAGCCACCAGAAGTTAGTATGTGGAATATATAATAGGTTTTAGGAGTTGATTGGAGGTTTGCATGTCATTTGGTTAGGTGCACAAGTAGAATAACAAAATCTGTCCAGCAGGGGACAGTTTTGTTACAACTTAGAAATAGGGAGATTTGGCCATGTCATGGGTAGGCCCTCATTAGGCCCAATTGGGCCTTAGTTAGAGGGTGTGTCAGAGAAGTTTTTCCAACCATAGTTCATAGGATATGAGCTAGAACCACGTGTCACAAGTTAATTCAAGTCAGGGCATTTTCTGCCCAGAAAAAAAACAGGGGAACCTTGGACTTTTAGCTTAGGCCCAAGAAGGCCCAAGCCAGGCCTTTGAGCCACATCAAGCTTGTGAGATGCCCTTAGGTCAGGAAAGTCTTGTGTAAAAATTTTGAAGAAAAACTTGTAGTTTAAGAGTGTCTAATGCACTCAAGAAACCTTAGTTACCATTCTGAAATTTGCACCAGTGAGCACTTTCACTTATCGCATAGTTTTAGGACACTTAGAAGTGAGTATTAGGTCGACCACCATAGTTGTAAGATAGTATAAGGTCAGTAGAACAAAAGGCACAAGTGAGGGTCAATAGGTTTTGGATAATTTAGGAAAGGCACATTGAGTTAGGAAGCCCAAATTCGAAGACTTCGTTTAGTTAGCGACCAAGTAACTTGAGTGGTGAGTCGAGATCATCCAAGCCTAGTGTGGCATTATGGTGTATATGATGTTATTTGGTATTAATATACGATATGTGATTATGTGGTTACATGTGTACATTTGAAAATATAAAGGTGGATATGAATTAAGTGCGTATAGGCCTAAGTGCCATCCATGTTTAATTTCGGGTTGTAAATAGGTTAAGATGGAAAGAATATATTATAATGAGGATTATTATTATTATGTAGGATCTCGAGACGAGGGAAAACTTGCCATAAAAGTCGAGTGAAGCTCCAGTTGTTGCTCCTACCAGTCAGACCAGACCAGTCTATCTCAAGGCAAGTGATTCAACTTGACCTTCGCATTTACTGTAAACAGTTCATATATATATCGATGCAATTATCCTGAGTCATTTTGATATATTTAAATCAAGAGTATCTTTTGTTTATCTTTGAGTTACATAGAAATGCCATGAACCCTCGAGTACATATTGCAAGTAGTTCAAAAGTCTTTTATGATAGTTTAATGCCATGATAAATTAGAGATGCGTTATAATATCTTATTGATCCTTTTGTTTATCATGCTACTGATCCCTGAGAAATCTTGATGTTGCACCCTGATGCTTTGATTCAACTCTTGAAATAGCCTCGATAGAAACTTTATTTTGATACCTAAAAGCCAATCATTTCTTAAATACATTCATGATTGTTTGATAACCCTATCCTTACCCTAAAGCTTGACACCCTGTTATATACTGAGCTGATGATCGCCTTCTTTATATTTTAACACCTTTATCCTATTGGAACCAGTGATGCCTATCTTTTGATGTTCTAATACCTATATCTTGTCTACAACTGTTGCTTTAAGTCTAGTTTGGCATTACTCTTTCATCTTATCCAATAGCCTGGCTTAATTTCCTTGTCTAAGTTCTTGTTTATGGAAACCTCTCAACTACCCTAATATAGTAAAGTCTAGTAGATCATGGCCCTGAGATTTAGAGTCATATTTCCAGTGTTTCAAGTTGATCTATAATCCCTTGATAAAAATAATTACAGTCGAAAGAAATTTTGTCATAAATCGGCATCAGTTTTTAAAATGATTAAAACGTGGATTTTTCAGTCCCAAAGGGGGACAAATGTTTTCTTGAATGGTGGATTTGGACTGAGACGCGAGTCCTTTCCACACTTATATTAGGCTTAAAAGTTGCCTAGGGATTCCCAATAATGTTTTAGAACCCAGCGAGGTTCGGGATTACTTCGCGGCTGATCACCGGCTGTAATCCGTAGCGTCATAAAATGATTTTGATTAAGAATGGTTTTAAAATTTGTTTTGATGCAAGCAAATTGATGCCAACTCACATAAGATTTATCTCTCGATTATCATTGATTATGTCATTCCATTGTCATTCCTAAAGGTATATCTCGATTTATGCTTTGCGTTGTATTGTTAGCACTTGTTGAGCTTTTGGCTCACTTCTTGCTTTACCCTGATATTACAGCTAGCAGCCATGGTTAGATTCAAGCAGACTGCCCGTAAGACCTGTGATGCGGATGCTTATGTTCGAGCCCAGGTAGAATAAGTAATAATAGCTGTGTGAGGACTCGGTATTTGTAATCAGATGTAATAGTTGATAGTGTTGGGCTGTTCCAAACCCTAAACTGTAAGATCTTGGATTTTGGTTGTGTAGTACTCATTAAAATGATGTAATAACTATAACTATTTTGCTATTTAAGTTGGGGGTGTGACAATAGCGATATGTTATGAAACAGTTCGAAAACATTGGTAATATATACCTTGAAGCAAAGTTCAGAAATACTTGCCTTACAAGGCTTTATAACCATTACTGATCAATTCTGGATCAACTCTGCCGCTTAGGCTTTTACGTCCAACCACTATATCATTCTGGATTCGACCTCGACACTCAGGTCTTCCTCTTGAAACTCTACTGAGCTCGTCGACTGATCACTAGGTTATTTTTAGTCCATCGTCCACTTTCAGGTTCCCGACTATAACCTACAGGGTCGAAATACCCTATGTTAGATGTCTAGGTATGCTTGACATATCCTTGATACTAATTTTTACCCAATGATATTCAAACCCGACTCGTAATTATTCATATTAGAATAACACAGGAAATAATTAGGGTTCACATTCTCGAAATCGATCTAGTGTTTATTTTCAGAAAATGCGTATACTTATCATTTTACGAAATTAGGGTTACTGTGTTTTGGTCAAAATATACAACACCACATACAATCAGGTTTTGTATAAGACATGCGTATATGTATTTACTTATATTCGCTCGACGTCCCGATAATCCTCGGATACGCTCCCGTATGTCCGTAATTTGATTTTCCCAGAAATCGGGCAGCGTCCCCTTTGTTTATCGGACTACCCGTCGAAATATCAATCGACGTCAAACCAACAATAATCAAATTCACAACTACAATTCCAGCCACCAGTTCAATTTAACAATCAATCCAATCACAATTCATCAAATACTTTACATACTCGACTTTAATGTAAAACCAAATTCTCGTTTCAACGATAATTTGACGAACTAATTTATTTATTTTAAAATATTAGGACTCAGAATAACCATCACAGTCCACCGTCGGTTCGCCGAGGCTCATCGCCGACGGCGGTAAGTTTCGCGGGTTTTCGTTTATAACGAACATCCTACACGAATCCCACCGATTATATTCATACTTTCTCGCACAAAAATATATGTTATTATCACGAAACCAGTCAATTAATCACCTGCAGAAATTAAATAAAATAATTAATTAAAAAACACTCAAGGCACACGCGTGCCATCACGCGCACCACAAATACAAACGAGCACACAGCCGGAAAAAGCAACCGGCGGCACAGGTTGTAATTCAGGCAACACAGCACACACAGTATTCCTACACACACAGAGGCACACACCTGCACCTCACGCACATATACACATAAACAGGAACATATATATACATATATGCTGGACAAAATCGAACAGGGAAACCATGGTACCGGAAAGTCACCGGAAAAGAACAAGGGCGGCGGCAAAATCGCTGAGAGCCGAAAGGAAATGGAAGAAAAGAGGGGGAGGAAGAAGTAAACAAAGAAAAAGGAAGAGATTAATACTGATATGCAGAGAGACGAAGAGAAATCGAGAGGGGAGACTGAGATAGAGAAAAAGAGAGTGGTGAAGGCGGTGGTGACAGACAGCCGTGTGTGTCGAGTTGTTTTTATCATTATTATTATTATTTTATTATTATTATTATTTATTTATTTTTTAATTGCAACAACCCAGCCAATCTGTGTGCAGCAAATGTATAGTAATGTTATAATAATTCGACACGTGTCCAGTTTCCTACTTACAAGCCCAGTTTTGTCTCACAATTTACCATTTATCGAGCCAAGTCGCACGTAAAATAAATTCAGAAAATTATTAAAATAGTATTAAAATTTTCTAAAAATCCCAAAGTTTATTAAAACATGAATTTTGGAATTTTAAAATGATTTTTAAAATGCACTTTATATCCGCTTTTATCAATAAAGCGAAACAACAAGCGTGTGAAATTAATCCCGAAAATTTCCGAAATAATTTTAAAATTCTTGAAATATTCCAAACTTAAATAAATATGAGTTTCATAATTTTTGAAGAATTCTAGAATTAAATATGGATTTTACAAATAGAAGCATTCAGAAAATCATTTAAAGATAAATAATTAATAAAATATTGATTTCTCAATTTTATAAAATCCTAAAAATAATTATTGTAATTATAAAATCATAAAAATAATTTTTGAAACATTCCCAATATTTATGCAAATAAATTTGCACCAAATCCACTTTTGAAAATGAAAACAATCCAATACGACTCCATAATTAATCACACGAACAATCCGGTATGTTATAAATTACACCTATATAATAATCAACCAACACATAGCGATCAAAACCAATACACATATTTTATTTAATAATTTTCGTAATAATCACATATTTAAATAATTCAAAAACACACGAGTCGTTATATCCTTCCCCCCTTAAAAGGATTTTGTCCTCAGAATCTGGTCTAACTAATTAAGTGAGGATATTTGTCAAGCATATCTGACTCAAATTTCTAAGTAGACCCTTCTATTCGAGGGTTCAAACGTACTCACAATAGATATGCACTCGTTTCCAAGGACTTGCCTTTGACGATCAAGAATTTGGATTGATCACTATATGCAGAATAACTTGGACAAGAGCCTCATTGGCTCCTGATCAATCATTTAATTCCAACTCAATACTTATCACTTTAATATTAACAAATAAAATACATTAGGTGTACACACAGGTGTGACGGTCATATCATTTATGAACAACTTTATCTATATTTGTCAATACCTCGAATGGTTTACTAATTTTAGGACTTAGCTTGTCCCTTCCACTCAAACTTATCCAATCTTTTTCAAGACGACATTTTACTAACACTACTGGTCCTATTTCTATACTCATACTTCCTCTCGATATAATTTCGTCTTCTTTCTTTGTCTACTCCAAGCTGCTTCAATCAATATCCCTACGCTCTTGGTGTGCTGAATTAATTTAGAATTTAACAACTTTCTTCCTCCTACTTTGTCTCAATAAGAATGGGGACCTGCACTTGCGTTCACATGAAGCTTAATAAAATAGCATTTTAAGGCTGACATCGCTGATAAATGATCATTCTAGTGTTTCCTTAAAACTTCACCTCTTAACATATCTTACATTTCCTAAATCATTTCCGTACTTTGACTCTCCGCATAAGGATGTTAGACGGTGCTCGTTTTCCACTCTTTCACATTCGTCTATTAATTTCTCGGTGGTCTTAATTACATCTAATCCTTTTTGTCGGCATAAGGCATCTATTACCATACGGCTTTGCTTAGGTAGTTGTTAATGGATTAATTCAGAATCTTTGGTTAACCTTAGTTAAAATTTCATTCTTGAAGACTCAACGTATAGTTGCTTTCCTTCTGATCTTTAGAGAAAAATCCTTGGGCATCCCACACAGACTCTCTTATTCCTTGAGTAGCTGAGGATGTTATCAATAAATATAGTTTACTTATCCAAATATTCCTTATACACCACATTCTTTAATTCCTTATAGCCACTTGATACACTTGTCATTTCACATAATATCATCAGAGCTTGCAATACTCTGAACTCACTTTAATCGTAATCTCTGATATTTTCTCAGGTCAGATCTTAAGTTAATTCTCAGTACATAACACACTTCTTAAATTAGGTCTTATAAGTAATCAATTCTTTATAGGGTCTCACTTCTTCTTATTTATTATTTTGTTAAATTCCCGATAATCAGTACATACTCTTATAATTTCATTCCCTTTTCTCCATGAACATCACTAGTACCTTTCACGATTCACTACTTGTAAAACCATTCCCTGGGTCTGCCTTATCCATTAGGCCTCCAATAGTTCTCCTTAATTCCTTGACGTGTCCAGCACTTTCTAATCCATTTTGAAATATCCTTTTTATACCTGGTTATCGCTGTTTTTCTTTTATTTCCATATATTTCGGCATCTCTTCAATAGAGTATATACTTTATACTATGAATTCCCTGTGGCATTTCAAATCATAATTCTTCTACTTGTAACTTCCAAGTGCTGGAGGAGAACCTGGGGATATCGTGATCATTCTCCTGGGCGTATAAATTTCCTCTCACTACTGCTAACATCGTGATCCATTATCTTCTTTTGACATCTCCTTATCTTTCTCTTAACAACTTCGACTGAAAGGTCATACTATTCATCCTTGCTCCTGTTTGGATTATAAACTCTGACTCCCAATTCCAACTTTTAAAATTCCATAGAAAATTCTTCCGGTATAGTTTCTATGTCCGTTATTGCTTTCCTCCATCTTTGCTTTTCCTCGTGAATACATACTTCAACCTCTTATGACCCGTATAGATCTTACACCTTTCTCCATACATATTATGTTTCCCAAATCTTTCAAAACGAATATTATTACTGTTACTCCCAATTTGTGGGTAGGATACTTCTGTTCATAAGGTTCCGGTTGTCTGGATGCATATACAATAACTCTGTTGTGCTGCATCAACACACATCTTATTCCCTAATGAGAAGCATCCTTATAAACTACCAAACCTCCTTGATACTTTTAAATTGATAAAACAGGTGCCGAAACCATTCTTTCATTTAACTCTGCAAACTTTTCCCTTCATCCTTCTCCATTCCACAAAACTTCTTGCTTTTCCTGGTTATCTTCGTTCAAGATATTGCAACTTTCACGAAATCTTGTACAAATTTCCAATAGTAACTGACCCATGATAAAACTTCTTACTTTTGTTGGTGTTTCTGGTCTCTTTTCATTCATAGTAATTTTAACTTCTGCTAAATCTCTTTTGATCTTATCTACATTGACTATCTATGATAAGAATTATATTTCATACAACTTCTTTCTTCTCCAACTTCCCAGTCATTATTAAACGCTTTGCATGGTCCTCCATTAACTTTAAGTATCACAACTATAGCTTACTCGTATATTCCTTAAAGATTCTGTCCATCATGTTCAAATATTACTGGTATATTGGTTAATATAAATGACAATATGAGAACAGTACTTAGTTCCGAAAATTGTCCTTGATACATCCATAGGTTTAGTCTTCAATTGGTGAAATATCAAGTCTTAAATCAGTCTTATAAAAGTACTTTGCTTCCTTTGTTTGATCAAACAAATCATTGGGTCGAGGTAACAAATACTTGCTCTTGATAGTAAACTTGTTGAGTTCTTGCTAGTCGACGCATAATCACATACTTCCATCTTTCTTATTAACATTTAGTATTGGTGCACCTTATAGGATATGCTGGGTCTAATCGCTTCTTCTTCAAATATCTCTTGCGTCTACTTTGCTAACTTCCTCATTTTAACTGGTGCCATTTTGGGTAAGGCCGTAGTCACTGGCTTCGTCTCAGGTGTTAAGTCAATCACGAGCTTCCTTTCTATATCGGGAAGAAATGTTGATAACTCATCTAAAACATATCTTGAAATTCCTTAATTGCTATTAAATCTTCAAATTTTGTTTGCTTTTGACTTTTATGTATCCCGTAATCGCCCTAATGCTCATATCTTGATTACCGTGATCATTATTAACAAATTCGTTACCTTCTTTTATCTTCTGAATCTCCCCACCTTCTCATTTGGCATCTTTAGAATTATCTTTTCATCACGACGGTCTGTCTGGACATCACGCTTTAGTAGTCAATCCATTCCTTAGAATAATATCAAATCCTCTTATCTTCCACGATATCAATTCTACACAACTTATTGCCAGGAATCTCAATTTCACCATTGGTACTGACTTATTTAACAACTACACGTTCTTGACTTACTAGTCCTTCAGTCACAATCTTATCAACTCAGCAGGGTAATTCATCTTATCAACAAAACCTTGAGAGATAAACAATTAAGTTTCTCTCACATCTTTTAATACTTTAACGCTTAAGGTATTCACCATTATCATTCACGTCACCGCATAGCATACGTATTCTGAATAACCTATTTCACAGACAATTCATAAACTATCGTTCTTGGAGATGTATTCCTTATTGGAGTAGATCCCCTTGACTCTTAGTGGATCCTTCACTGGGGCTAGTGATTTGCAATCCTCGTCATGTGCCCATGTTTCCTTTCCATGCATAAGAGGTAGATGGAACTTCGTCTACTTGATTCAGGATATGTTAATTTCTGTTTGAAAACTTCTTGTGAAGATCAACAGTACAACGAAATGACTAAAAGGATTCAAAATTCAACAAAAATTAAAGTTGAAAAGAAAGAAGAGGTAAGGAATTGAATATGAATGAGACAACCACATTGGTACTTAAGATAGCCAGTCTTTCATACCATATGGCATACAACACATGATTAGGTGGCGTCCCACCCGACTCTTCGTCATTCTGTCAAAGTGTCTCACCATAACACTGTTTGTCCCAATCTAGAAAACAAGACTTAAGGGAAGCAAATAAATTTGAAAGGAATAGAATATCTTCTTTTTCAATATCATAGAAAAAAGTTCATTGGAGGGAAGAAGTTCATACATTTTTAGGAATTGAGAAGGAATATACACGGTAATATTGAAGACGAGAACGATACCACTGGTTACCATCCACATTTCATTTGTATTCATCTTTCAAGCTCGTTCGATCATATCCCAATTGCGTCATATAGCAGCTTTAGAAAGTCCGCTGAAATGTCTTCGCAATCAAGCATTATAATGAATTCTTACTTGCTAAGTTTTGCGTCTTTAACATCGCATTTACACATATAATATCTTAATAATTCGATTATAATGGCGTTCCTACCTGATAACTTCGAGATTCCTCTTTTAATTTAGAATAACCACATACCATTCGACATAACGATCCTTTTATTAATAATATTCTGCTTTTAGAGAGGTCTGGAAATCTTTCCAATCTTCTTTGATCACGCTCCGGCTTCTGTTAAATCAATGAATTCTTCGAACTCTGATAATCCTAGTAATTGAATGTATAGTTACTCCGTACGCTGATTAGGTTGTAAATTTTATCAAACAATACTTACACTTACTGTTAGGAATAATCAACTTCTTCATAATCTTAGGTTACTTCGTTCTCAGAATTAGCAATACTAAGTCTGAAACAGCATCCTTCTAAATAATCCGGGCTTTCCAGCAAACAAGAAACTCAAGTAGTAACTTGACAACCAATGTTTAAAAATCATTTTATTCGAAAAGGCTTTTAGAAATTTATAAAGGAAAATCTTTTTCGAAAACTTGTTTAAAAAGTTTGGAAAATCACAAACCTGGTTGTTCTTACTATATGAGTTGGTTGTTGTCCTTCCGACCTATAACAAAACAAAATACCATATTAAAGAAATAGTTACATAAAAATTCATTCACTCCAATCTACCTTTTCTCCTTTATCGGGTCCATTTGCCTTCCTTAATCGACGAAAACTTCAATTGTCATTGCATAATATCTTATTCGTAGCTTCACGTCAAAGCTTCCATACTGGTAATACTCCCGACATTCTCATTGCAGCAGTTAAGTAAAACAGGCTATCCAATAGTCAATAAGTCTATTTCATAGAACAAAGTTAGCTCGTATCACATCATAACTCTACTTTATATATCGCATTTATCATAGCACCATCATTTAATTCTACCAAAATTCCAGATTTATACCTTTCTCTCTAACTCTTTCAAGATTCATCTAATTCATCCCGTAATTATTCACGGGTGGCTTAGTCACTAATGGCTTCTTTTAACCCGATAACAGTTATCCTCTGAAACACTTAAATCTCCTTTCTAAACTTCTTCTCACCTTTACTTATATCTCAAATGCTCACCATTTACTGTAGCTCTCGAATTCATCCTCGTAGGTAGAATCGCTTCATAGGACAGGTTCTAAACTGGGGGTATAGAACAGGAAGTAGGGTAAACTAAAGAGATACGCTCACAGCCGAATGTCCAGTGAAAGAAGAATACTCAGATGGAGGTTCCTGAATAGGTAATCTCATATCAAAAGGTGGAAAAGTAGCATAGAGTAGCTTGAAGAAATGCAATCGTCATAACAGAAGGTAGTGCCATTAATACTGGTGGAGGAACAAGGGGCAAATCCAATCTGAAAGAAGATGACGATCCTCGAACGGAAAGCTCCAAACGATCAAATGACATCGGGAAATCAGGATATGCCATTGCCGTTGTCTGGAAATCACGTCGCAAGCTGAGAATCCCGAATCGTAATACGAATTATGCCGGAGACCTACTATACCATCACGCTCAACCTCACAACGTCTTATCTTTCTATTTCCTATTCCTAATCCTAAACCTCTACCCAATCCTGACAATCTAGGCTTGTTTCAGTGACTTATAACCTGTAGCTCTGATACCAACCTGTGGCGCCCTCCAAACCCGGGTCAGAAGTTTGGGGTCCACAACACATATACAATATATAAACCTGAATAAGAAATATTATTTGCAATGACCCTGGTTTACATAACCATGGATCGCAACAGGTTAAAGTATGAAAACAAGCCACAACCTTAACTTTATTACAACGTATCAAATCCCAACTACTTTAACTTATAATTGATAATAAAATAATTCTTACAATCTGACTATCTCTATACCGCATGAAGCTTCTGCTAGCTTGATTCAACTCACTGGAACCTTAGCCTGCACTTTGGACCGAGGAACTTCACTATCATCCACATTCTTTTCAACTGTAAAATATATAAAAGAATCGCAAGGGTGAGCTAACTAGCTCAGCAAGTCATAATAGTGATAACTGAGGTTAAACAATGATCAAGTGAAATGATTCAGATGAATCAAGTTTCTTTTTAACTAATCATTAGAATTGGATATTCATTTTAAGTTTTAAAAACCAAGGTTAGGTTGCTGATCAATCACGCACTAACCCCGAGCAAGCACACAACACTACTCTAATTACTGGATCCAAGGCACACATTGGCCTAACTTGACCATTGGTATGGTCTGACCACGAATCTGGTCCACACATATATAAAAACTATCCAATTCTAAAGCAGTTCAATACGATATACAATATAATTCGATAACACAAGATCATACTCAATGAAGATTAAATATTTGAATAAAACATGTATATCAGGGTATGTAAAAGAAACGGCTTTTAGTTTGTATAAGGGTCAGGTATCAGACCAGTAATGATGTTTCAGGGTATGGTTCTTTGATGTTATTAAAAATGTTTGGAGTATAAAAATTCATGTGTTTTCGAACAAATTTTCTTCCAGTGTTTGGTGTTTGGTAGTTATACATTTGGGAAGTAGTATCATATTTGTGTGATTTGGTATCTTGAGGATCAACAAAGGATGGTTTACAAGGAATAAGGCTTATGACTCAAGATCAAGAAAATCAGGGTTCAAGGTTTAATAGTTTAAAGCACTTGCAATATAAAACAGGAGTTATTTTGAATAATAGCGATATGTTATGAAACAGTTCGAAAACATTGGTAATATATATCTTGAAGCAAAGTTCAGAAATACTTGCCTTACAAGGCTTTATAACCATTACTGATCAATTCTGGATCAACTCTGCCGCTTAGGCTTTTACGTCCAACCACTATATCATTCTGGATTCGACCTCGACACTCAGGTCTTCCTGTTGAAACTCTACTGAGCTCGTCGACTGATCACTAGGTTATCTTTAGTCCATCATCCACTTTCAGGTTCCCGACTATAACCTACAGGGTCGAAATACCCTATATTAGATGTCTAGGTATGCTTGACATATCCTTGATACTAATTCTTACCCAACGATATTCAAACCCGACTCGTAATTATTCATATTAAAATAACACAGGAAATAATTAGGATTCACATTCTCGAAATCGATCTAGTGTTTATTTTCAGAAAATACGTATACTTATCATTTTACGAAATTAGGGTTACTGTGTTTTGGTCACAATATACAACATCATATACAATCAGGTTCTGTATAAGACATGCGTATATGTATTTACTTATATTCGCTCGACGTCCCGATAATCCTCAGATACGCTCCCGTATGTCCGTAATTTGATTTTCCCGGAAATCGGGCAGCGTCCCCTTTGTTTATCGGACTACCCGTCGAAACATCAATCGACGTCAAACCAACAATAATCAAATTCACAACTACAATTCCAGCCACCAGTTCAATTTAACAATCAATTTAATCATAATTCGTCAACTACTTTACATACTCGACTTTAATGTAAAACCAAATTCTCGTTTCAACGATAATTTCACGAACTAATTTATTTATTTTAAAATATTAGGACTCAGAATAACCATCACAGTCCACCGTCGGCTCGCCGAGGTTTATCGCCGAGGCTTATCGCCGACGGCGGTATCGCGGGTTTTCGTTTATAACGAACATCCTACACGAATCCCACCGATTATATTCATACTTTCTCGTACAAAAATATATGTTATTATCACGAAACCAGTCAATTAATCACCTACAGAAATTAAATAAAATAATTAATTAAAAAAAACACTCAAGGCACACGCATGCCATCACGCGCACCACAAATACAAACGAGCACACAGCCGGAAAAAACAACCGGCGACACAGGTTGTAATTCAGGCAACACAGCACACACAGTAGTCCTACACACACAGAGGCACACACATGCACCTCACGCACATATACACACAAACAGGAACATATATATACATATATGCTGGACAAAATCGAACAGGGAAACCATGGTACCAGAAAGTCATCGGAAAAGAACAAGGGCGGCGGCAAAATCGCTGAGAGCCAAAAGGAAATGGAAGAAAAGAGGGGGAGGAAGAAGTAAACAAAGAAAAAGGAAGAGATTAATACTGATATGCAGAGAGACGAAGAGAAAATCGAGAGGGGAGACTGAGATAGAGAAAAAGAGAGTGGTGAATGCGGTGGTGACACACAGCCATGTGTGTCGAGTTGTTTTTATTTTTATTATTTATTATTTTTTTAATTGCAACAACCCAGCCAATCTGTGTGCAGCAAATGTATAGTAATGTTATAATAATTCGACACGTGTCCAGTTTCCTACTTACAAGCCCGGTTTTGTCTCGCAATTTACCATTTATCGAGCCAAGCCGCACATAAAATAAATTCAGAAAATTATTAAAATAGTCTTAAAATTTTCTAAAAATCCTGAAGTTTATAAAAACATGAATTTTGGAATTTTAAAACGATTTTTAAAATGCACTTTATATCCGCTTTTATCAATGAAGCGAAACAACAAGCGCATGAAATTAATCCCGAAAATTTCCGAAATAATTTTAAAATTCTCGAAATATTCCAAACTTAAATGAATATGAGTTTCATAATTTTTGAAGAATTCTAGAATTAAATATGGATTTTACAAATAGAAGCATTCAGAAAATCATTTAAAGATAAATAATTAATAAAATATTGATTTCTCAATTTTATAAAATCCTAAAAATAATTATTGTAATTATAAAATCATAAAAATAATTTTTGAAACATTCCCAATATTTATGCAAATAAATTTGCACCAAATCCACTTTTGAAAATGAAAACAATCCAATACAACTCCATAATTAATCACACGAACAACCCGGTATATTATAAATTACACCTATATAATAATCAACCAATATATAGCGATCAAAACCAATACACATATTTTATTTAATAATTTCCGTAATAATCACATATTTAAATAATTCAAAGACACACGAGTCGTTATAGCTATTCTCCCCGTCAGCTTTTCAACGTCCTTATGGAGTGTGGTGGCACCGTGTCCAGGATGGCTTTGATTTTGTCGGGGTTAGCCTCGATACCTCTTTTCGAGGCCATGTGACCCAAAAACTTTCCAAACCCAATGTCGAAGGCGCACTTGGTATGGTTTAACATCATCTTGTGGTGCCTCAACACTTCAAACACCTTCTCTTTCAGATTCTCCCTAGTATCTTGTGCCCAATAGTGCCATCGATCAGGGTGTCAATCCTTGGTAGGGGTAGCAGTCCTTAGGGCATGCATCATTCAGATCGCTAAAGTTTATACACATCCTGCACTTTTCATTAGCTTTTTTGACCATCACGGGGTTAACTAACCATTCATAAAATTGAACTTCCTCAATGAATCCCGCTTTTAGGAGATTTTTGACCTCATTTTTAATGGCTTTCAGCC
The DNA here is from genome assembly GCF_009905375.1 of Apium graveolens. Taxonomy (NCBI): domain Eukaryota; kingdom Viridiplantae; phylum Streptophyta; class Magnoliopsida; order Apiales; family Apiaceae; genus Apium; species Apium graveolens. Next base: position 134,632,016 of record NC_133653.1, on the reverse strand, counting down.
TATTAGGGGTGTAAGTTATTTTCCTTTGTTGCATAGCCTTCGAATCAGATCGACATTCAACTTATGAGTTATATAGTTGAGGTTGATCCCAGGCATGCCATCTGTTGTCCAGGCGAACATGTTCTTGATCATAAATCGATTGATTCTGGGAGCTATAGGGATCCGTTTCTAGAGTTCTATACATCAAATTAAATCTCTCATCGAGCCCGTCATGTTGACACCAGAATCATCACCTGAGGATTGGTAATTTTGAAATCGATTTTTAGGGTTCTTGTTCTTGAATTTGGGTTTCTGAGTTTTGTTGATTTTCAGTTGTTATTGATGTTATAATCAGTTTTAACTTGATGTTTACAATCGATTATGAATATTTAAATCGTTGTTTTAGTTTAGGAATTGATAATTCGAGTTCTTAGGTTTTGTAGTTTTTGATTTTAATTTTCAGGGTTATTGATGATATATTTGTAGGTATTGATCTTAGTAAACGATTGTAGATTGCACCAGCTTTAATTTGTGATATAAATCGCTATTTTTGGTTAAGGAATGATTGAACTTTGTTTTTCGCCGGAATTTCTTTTGTGTTGATCGGATTTTGGTCGGGGTTGGAACTCGGGGGAGAGGTTGATGATGTGGTGGTGAATTCGAGATTCCTGAGATCGTGTAGAGTGTTTCCAACTTAAAAACCATAGAAATCGATTGGGTATGGAGGAGTTTTGGATCATCGGAGTTTGGCTGGACGTCGGCCGGATTCTGGAAAACCCAGATTCCGACGACGTATTCGTCCCCTCCGGCGATCTTTCCGGCCGTTACCCCGCCTGTCTCCCCACCGTTTAATCCGTTTGCTGATGAACTGAAGCATGAAAACCTGTTTCTGGATTTTCCCTATCAAAAATAATTCAAAAATCCTATTCTAATTCTAAAAATCTATATTTTTAATTCCAAAATTATTTTTAAATATGAAATTAAATATTAAATTATTTGATTAATTAATTTTAAGTGATAATTAATTATTTAATTAATCAATTAATTTAATTATTAATTGGTTAATTATTTTAATTAATTATTAAATTATTTTAATTGATTTAATAATTGATTTAATTATTTATTTTGATTTAAAAATTCCGAAAAATAGTTTCGAGCTTTAAAATATTATTTTAAATTATTTTCCAGGCTCGATAATTCTTATAAAATTATTTTCGGGTGTTCGAGCCCTATTATTTAATTATTAAATGAGTCGGAGACCGTTTTAATTCCGAAAAATGTTCAAAAATTCATAATGAATCAACCGTTCGTCCGTTTAATATTAAACAAACGCGTACAGACTCAGAAAAATATTCTAATTTCAATAAAATACTTTCGAGATCCAAATTCTTTTGTTTCGAAAGGTCACATGTTTTACAAATCATTCTGAGTCGATTTTTGATCGATAAATCATATTTTTGACCCGATTTCAGTTTTAAACGTACCGAGTCGAACCTATTGATGAACCGAGTCGTATGTGATGAATTATGTGATATATGAGTTATGTGTTTATGTGCTATGTGAATTACGTGTGTACGTGGGTCAAGAGTCTTGTATTTGACTGTCTTCTTTATGCATGGGCTATCGTATGGGTAGACGATATGGTTTTGACGCGCAGTTCGCCGAGTAATTATCGATTAGATGATTAAAATTCTATATTTTAATTATAGATGCGGATCTCTCGAGTTGATCAGGGACAAGACGTTGGATAAAGAGTAAGATGGAATGACATTGGATATCTGGCTTCTAGCAATCGCAGGAGCAGCATATCGGTGAAGTGTTGAAAAGAAAGACGAAAATGTTTTGAGACAGAATGTCAGAATAGATGTGTCATTGGGAGTTTGACTAACTGCTAAAACCCAAAGGCAAGTAACCCTGACTTCACTTATCATTCAAGTGATGTTTATTTCGAATCATATTATGCAAGTATCCCTATCATTACTTATTGGTCAAGTGATATTTATTTTAAATCTTATCATGCAAGTATTGCTTTCCCTAATCAGTTCAAGATAGATAAATGTTTTACATATCGTTGAATTAAATGATTGTGTTTATACAAGTACCCTCTGCTATTCTATGCTCAGAATAGTCAAGTGATTTTACTTATCCAGTTATCGGATTTATAAATGTTTTGGATTTTGAGAAAGATAATTTTGTTACGAGTATTCCTGCCCAAGTGAATGGGGGAAATAAAAAAATTATTTAGGATGTCGAAGGATTCGGCTCCCTTTTCAATAAAAAGGTTTTTAAGATTGGAATGGTTACTGGTTACAGCGTAGGTAATCGAGATATCGGTCCAGCTGTAATATCTTTCAAGGCTAGTTATGCCTTTTTCTGGCGCCCTATAGGTACCGTATGTCTTCGGGATACAGGTAGTACCTATATTTACGATATGGCTGCGGGATACCGGTGTTGTTTCGCGACTGATCATCGGGAACAACATGAAATGTTATTGGTTCCGATCTAAATTGATATCTAAATTTCTTTATTGTTTTGATAATCATAGAATAAATGATTTATCAACTGATTCCGTTTTGGATTAAAAGTGAATTGCGGTTTTGATTCAGATTCCGATTTATGCTGATACTTATGTTGTTGTTAAATATCAAAGGTTGTATTAGTATAGATGATTGACGTTGACCTCAGTATGGAATGTTGTGAGCATCAAAGTTCGTATTGATATCTATTTTGATATGACAACAAAATAAGTATTAATTTCAAGAGTTCGGTTTTGAGTAAAGTTTATGATTAAATCCATAATCATTGCTTCTTCTTGTTGTTGTTTACGATATTTCCGTAAACACTGTTTTACGAGTTTTGTTCTCATCAAGATTCAAAGTATTGCTGAAGCATTTCGCTCAAAAATATCAAAATGGTTTTGAATTCAATTAAGGAATCAATTCTGGGGTTCCTTAACTAAAATTTTATGATTCAGTAATTATGATTTTAAATGTTCTGCTCTAATGCAGATGTCGGTTTTATATCCAAATGACCATATATAAATATTATAATGAACTTGCTTAGCATTTCTTCCGCTCATACTTGCCTGTTTTCAAATTTAACCTCTAGTGAGGATTAACTTGCGCTGTTTAGCCGCGTAATTCAGGGAAGCAAATAAGGAGCTATTGGAAGGTGGTTGGTCCAGGGTTTGCGGGCTAGTGTAAGTTCTGTTATGAAAAGTTGTTTATATTATATTATATTATATTATAGTTGTGTATTTTATAGTTGGGCCTAGTATATTTCTTTTCGAAGTTATACTAGTGGGTTAAGTTTTAAGGTCTGGAATTATTGAAAAGAGTTTTAAAAGAAAAAGAAAAAGAAAATTTATTTGTGGAATTTGGATTTCTTGTTTCTAGAACTGTAACCTTAAAAGATCTTGGATTAGTTTGGGGTCATAAATGACAAATATCTTCCGCTGGCATTTGCATTTTGATTTAACAGGTTAATTTGGATTGAGATTTTATAGTGACGACCAAATCCTCTGACCCCGGATTTGGGGGCGTTACAACAGGTCGCCAGTACCATCAAAATCCTTGATTATGGGAATATTGAACTTCCTTAAGATATGTGCATTCATAATCTCCTCAGTGAATTGGGGCTTTAGATCATCGGGATTTCCTAGGGGCATTAAGTCAGTTGGATCGGTACTTGGAGTGATAATCCTCTACCTTGGTGTTGGACCTACTGGGTCTATGACGGGAGGAAAATCCCTTGATCTTCCCGTCGGAGGGGGTCTTAGCAGCTGATGCATCTCCATATCACACCTCAAACTTTGGATCTCGACTTCATGAGCCTTGATCCTCTCTTCGATATCTTGGGAAATTGTCCTTTGGGGCCTTCGAGGCTGATGGCGAACTCTCGGTTCATCCTCCTTGGTAGCCCGTCTCCTCTTAGGAGCGGTGTCCTCATTTGATGAATCTAAATCTCTTTCAGAGTAAGGTCCAAAAAAGTCACCGATATATTGTGGCGTCCGTCCTTGTCTTTCTCCTCGGCGTGAGAGGCCACTTTCTCCAACCTCAGGATATGAGGGGTCAAGCCACTAATATATTGTGGCGCACATCCTTGTCTTCCTCCTTGGCGTGATAGGCCACTTTCTCCAACCTCAGGGTTCAAGGACATCCCGTAAGGAAGATTAAAGGTCCATGTGATCACGATAGTAGAAAACTCATACCCTACAGGTCGAGAATTTAGTGGTGCCTGTAGTGGTTGGAATTGGGGATTCGTCCCTATGTGCGGATCTAGAATGGGGGATTCGTCCTTAGTAGAGGATCTTGGATTGGGAAATTCGCCCCTTGAGTCTGAGTCTCAGTTACCTATACATGAGCTCTTCCTTCGATGGTGGCATAGGTTGAGTGTGGGGGAATCTCCACCATGGATGAGATTGTTTGCGATGGGATTGGATCGTCAGTTCCATCTTTATTTCTGCTCTGAGTGCTTACCGTGGTTAATGTTGTTTTCCCACGGACGGCGCTAAATGTTGTAAAATCAAAATTAGGGTTTCATTTGTATATAATTCTATGGTTGTTGAGTTTCAAGTTTTAATGGTTGCGCTTGTGTTCGAGACTTCACGGTCCTCACAAGATGCCTACGTATCTGTGTGTTGTAGAGAATCAAGCCAAAAATGTAGTTTTAGGTTGAGTGGTAGAGTCCTTTATATGTATGTTGAGTTTAGGGTTAGATTTAGGTTAGAAGACTTGGTGGATAAATCTCCAACTTAGATGGTAAGTAGGACTCCTCTATACGGTGGATTCTAGATACTTTTTTGCAGGAGTCCGTTTCAATGTTAGACATTGATGTTGGTGTTGTAGTAGACCTCATTTTCAGGTCAATTCGGCGGGCCTATCACGTATCTGATTTTGGGCCGCAGACGTCACGACCCATCTTGGGTCATGGTAATCACAACATACTCTGGTAATCAGGACTTATATTGGGTCGGGGTCGCCATAATCTATCTTGTCCAGGACTTATATTGGGTCGGGGTCGCCATAATCTATCTTGGGTCGGGGTCACCATAATCTATCTTGGGTCGTGGTCGTAACGACCAATTTCGGTCGTGGTGTTCATGGGTTGTTGCGAGCCCATTTATGACATAATTAATTTAATATTAATTATGTCTTTTCGGATTACATTTCATTCATATCATGCTACATGAATGGGTAACGTCTGTTAATCTTTTTAACAAAATGATTATTTACTCATTGTATAATTAGTAGAGTTTGGTGGTAATTTTCAATAAAGAAAAATAGTTGATTGACAAAAAATAATTTTCTGCTAAAATTTAAAGTATTTTGGACAAGTTCAAAATTATGCTTATTTTTATAAATATGTGTGTACCATTAGTCTGTAAATTATATATGATATATGATTATTCACTTTAATAATTAGTTTGATTCAATTCTGACAAAAAAAATAATTCGATTCAATTATTTTCAATTTAGTTGAGATCTAAATATGGAACCATTTACCCGCAAGGGTTGTTTCAGTTGGTTAAAGAGGGGATGACTATCTTCTTGATCACAGGTTCCAATCTCACGCGAGAAGAATTAATGATTTATGTCTCCTAAGCCAGAATGTGTCGCGCTATTGCATGAGCCTGAGTTTACCCAGTATGCACCCGAAGGGTAGCAGCTGCGGATTCTGTACGATAAAAAAAATCTGGAACCATATCAATTTTTAACAATTAAATATATTCGATTTTCAACTTTTGACGATTTAATTTTTACCCTATGAGAGCATCTCCAACCATGACCTCCTGTTAGCTAAAAATCCTATGTGGCACTGATATATAGATATTAGGTAAAAAAAACACCACTCCAACCACATCACCAGTTAGCAAAAAATTTAGATATCCTTCGTCTTGTCTTGTATATTTGTTGAATCTGTAGGTGTTAGCTATATCTTACACGTCAGATTTATTTCATGTTTAAACCTAAATCTACACATTACTACGTACATATACACATTAATACATGCATATATTTATATAATATTTAATACATAAATATTAAAATTATTATTTCATATATAATATTTTCAATTTATATAATATTAAGTGTGAAAATATTATTCTCTTATTAACAAAATTTATTAATTATTTTTAACAAACAATATATATATAATACAATATATATTAGTAATTTTTTATTTAAAATATTTTTGTAATATTTATATGTGATTATATTTTCAGTTGTAATAATTATTAACTTACAATTATATATTTTATTCATGTATTGAATTAAGTATTAACTAAATTTATTTTATTATATAAAGTTTATATATATACATACAAATCTGAAAAATAGGAATAAAATAATATTTTTGAATATAGCTAATGATTATAACTACTACCACTGGAGTGTATGGTCTTACAAATTCAATAAAATTTTAAATATTCCTGATTTGGTTAACCATTTTAGCCATCATGGTCGGACATGCTCTGACCGAGAAAAATGATTTGAATTTTACCCATTTCAATTTCAATATTTTATTTGGTCCAACTTCCAAAGTAAAAACCGGTGTAAAACAGTGAACTAGTAAATGCAGCCGAAGAAGACTTTGCATTTTTCTAATCTTTCGTCTCTTCAGATTCTTCCTTTTCTTTTCAAAATCTCAGTAGACTAATTATATTTTTCTATTATTTTTTATTTAGGAAACAATTAAATTTAATTGGCACCCCCGTTTACTCGACGAAGAACGCTCCCAAGATTCCCAAAAACAATTATATTCTCCCCCCCTTTCTTTTGGTTCCTTCCTAACACAAAAAAAAACCCCTCCAATTTATACGCACACCCAGACCCAGTACATTTGAAGCACTTAATTAATTCATTTTGGTCTTCTCAATGGCTACTGCTGATGCTACTGACCACCAATTCTCTGCAATCAAGGTTCAATTTTGGCTTGTTTTTCTACTTTTTCAGAATTTATAGTGAATGCGAAGGTTTTGATTTTTGTGGGTTATTTTTAAATTAGGGCAAGAAAGTTTTAATGGTTGGTGCTGGTGGTATTGGATGTGAGCTTCTCAAGACTCTTGCTCTCTCTGGCTTTCAAGATATTCACATAGTCAGCTCTCTCTCTCTTTCTCTCTCTCTCTCTCTCTCTCTCGCTCTCCCTCTCTCTCTCTCTCCCCCTCTCTCTCCCTCCCTCCCTCTCTCTCTCTCCCTCTCTCTCTCCCTCCCCTTCTCTCTCTCTCTCTCCCCCCCTCTATCTATGCACTGTTTTATTTTTTGCTATGAGTTGTTTAATTGCACAGTTCTTTTTAGTTTCTGTAGTTGGGATTTCCGGGGTGCTTATTTGTTGGTGAATTTGTGATTTTTCCAATTGCTAAATTCTGCTTCGCATCTTACTATTTTTAAAAGTATTCCTACATAGCATTGCTATGGAGCTTAGTAACATCATTCTAATGATTGATTAAGTACAAGTGCTTCATAGAATCCTACAACTTTTGAGATCACATGTGCAGTTTACTGTCATCATGATTTTTCGTATTTGTTTTGAACATCTTGATGTATAAATTTTATTTAAAACAAAGTATCTTAGATTATATGGTTGGAAGCTGGAAAGCAGGGGTGCGGCAATTAGATGCTGCACTGCGCACCGGGTGCGGCGGGGGTGCGGCGGTGAGGCGTCATACGCACGGAGTGCGCCACCCGGCGTATCCGTGTATTACTTGGCTGGGATTCCGGGTAGGCGGGAGAGGGGGTGCGGGAGGGGTAAGTTTGGTCATTTTTCAGTCATGGTAAAACAAAGAAGCCAGCCCTAATTCCAGCGACGACTTAGAGAGAGAGAGATCTGTTATTCTTCAATCAATTTGTTTGTGTTAATTTGTTTGGCAATCTGTTTCTGTTTCATAAATCATAATCGATATTACATACATATTTTTGTTCATATGTATGGTGGTAGGTGTTTATGTATTGTATGTCTACATATATGTTATCGATGTAGCTGTCCAAGGTACAGTAGATCTAAATGTCTTTTTTTATATATTTGGGAATACATTGTTAATTTTATTTTTCAATTTTAAATGGTTATTTCTTATTTATAATAACAAAATTTAATTTTTTTTTAAAAAAGTAACCCGATTTAAAGGATAAAATTGATGTAAATGATGTTTTTAATTAATTATATACCATTTATTTATTTATTTATTTATTTTTTAAAATTGCCGTATCCCCACACACCCGTATCCCCATTTTTTCAAATTTGCCGAATTGTTGTATCCCTGCACCATGAATTCCCGCACCTGTGCTTCACAGGTTGGAAGTCTAGTGGATTCTAGGATCTCGGTGGGGTACTTCTCTTAAATTCTTCCTTAATGTAGGGAGAATCAGTGTTATTAAAGGCAAAAAGCGCAGCGAAGCGTGAGGGGTCTCCTACAGCTTAAGCGCGAAGTGCAAAGCGAAACGTGGGCTTTTATAAACAAAGCACACTATATAAAATAATATATTTTCATATATATTAAGATGCTTGTAAACACTAGACATACTACTTAATAATTATAGCCTTAAAAGGTAGAACTAGTCCAATGTTTCATTACTAAAAGATATCAAGAAGGGAGTAAAAATTAAATTTGTAATTAACATCTTCATCCTCTCCAAAATACTCCAACTCTTCATATTACTAGACCAATGTTTGCATTTTACGATCTTGATTGTGACCTTGATCCATATAGTAAACATCATTATATGTTAAGGCATCATCTTCATAAAACGTAGTGATTATCTGATTCTCCTCCAAGCTTCCCAGTTAGCCATTCATTACTTTCATCAATATCATTTAACAATATAGGATCATTTAAAATGGTCCAGTAAGTTAAATACCAGCCCAGCTGTTCAAAATTATATTCAGATTTAATAAAAATACACATTCAAACAAAAGCCCGTTTTTTCACAGCTTTTATGCGCTTCTCGATTCAGCAGAAAGTGTGCTTAAGCAGGGCTTTTGAATTTTCTCTGGCCTTTTTATAAGCGAAGCCCAACAGGTGCGCTTCGCTGCGCCTCCCGCGCGCTTAAGCAGGGCTTTTGAATTTTCTCTGGGCTTTTTATAAGCAAAGCCCAACAGGTGCGCTTCACTGCACTTCCCGCTTAAGCTGCGCTTAAAGCGCACTTTTGATAACACTGGGGCGAATTAGGTTTGTTAAGATTTCCTAGTTATCCAGCTTCTTTCGTTGGCTAATAGTCACTTGTTGAGATACTTTTTTACTAAAATTTGTAAATCAAATCACAGTGAGGGCTCCTTACCCTTTTGTGGTAAATCCTAGTTATCCCTAGATCCAGCTAGTTTGATGTATAAATCTTAAATAAATGCTCTCTTATTCCAAGTAAGATTTGACAAATAATAGTTCTGTGACAAATCGAAGCCTATGAAATTCACAAATGGATGATAAATTGATAATATATATAAACCTCCAACACCCTCCCACCCCCATTCACCCTCTCTCCATCCCTCCCTCTCCCTCTTATATGTGTGTAAATATCTATGTTTATGTGTAGTTTGATTCTTGCTATCAGTTTTTAATTGCATGTTTTTCTTGTCAGTTTCGTAGGTTGGGGTTTCTGCTGTGCTTATTTGTTAGTTAATTTGTGCTTATTTGTTAGTTATCTCTATACAGTTAGGCTACCTTTGCTTAATTATATAAGTTCTCGTTTCTAGTTTTTTCAGTTGGTACAGTCGTGAGCTCAATAACAGGAATAAAATTACTTAGGAGTACGGTTGTTAAAATGTTACTTTGTAATATACATGCAATATCAGTATCATTTGATTGTTACTCTTGTTTCGATCCTCTTTGGTCTTATTACCATATTTTATAAACAATCTTTAACCTTGAGTGTTTCCTAAAGTAGGTATTATATTTTATACTCTCATGGCGAGCTTCCAGCAATAATGTAATAAGTGTTGCTAGGTAGAATAATGATCCTCTCAATAGCATAAATATTTACTCTTGTCAATGACCTCCACTATTCCTTACTAAAGAAAATGGTTTTTATGATTTAGATGTAGAGTTTGATATGGAGTTCACTAGTTATTGGTTCCATCTTGTTTGTTGCAGATTGATATGGACACAATTGAAGTGAGTAACCTTAATCGCCAGTTCTTGTTTCGACAAATACATGTCGGGCAATCTAAGGCCAAAGTAAGAGAATGATTACCATGTATCTACTACTAGTCTAGAATATGTATTATCCCACTGATTAATATTAACTTATTCAATCAGGTTGCTCGTGATGCTGTTTTGAGATTCAGGCCTCAAATTAGTATTACGCCATACCATGCAAATGTCAAAGATCCAGATTTCAATGTGGATTTTTTCAAGCAATTTCATGTTGTATTAAATGGACTTGATAACTTAGATGCTAGACGGCATGTGAACCGCCTATGCTTAGCAGCGGATGTACCTTTAGTTGAAAGTGGGACAACCGGTTTTCTGGGTCAGGTACCTATTTATTATATAACTTTAAAATATTACACTGAGGATTCATTTTCAGTCTGGTCTGATTCTGATTTAAATTAATATCGAAGGTTTATATACAGTCTTGTTATTAAATTGGAATACAATATAATCGCGGATAGATAAGTTGGAATGTGAATCCCTTTTGCTGTTAAATGTAGTTATAGTCAGCATTGGCCATTTAGATGCATTTTATTTATCCGATCTCTTGCAACTCTAGGTTGAATGTGTCACCTAATTGACAAGTTATGTAGATGTGTCCATTATAATCTAGCTGTCAACTTTAGTACTCAAAGTTATATTTCTAAATGACCCCGAAAGGCTGATGATCTTGACCCCCTTAATTTACCAACTCTAAGTTTTTAAGTCATGACATAGGTTGCTAAATAATTTACTTAATGTATTCAAGGTCCTGGCTTACTTTTCTTGATCTTTACACTTAAGAGATCCTCATACACTTTCTTCTCTCATTTTTGCTGGATGCAGGTGACTGTACATGTCAAGGGTAAGACAGAATGTTATGAATGCCAGCCAAAACCATCTCCCAAAACATATCCTGTGTGTACTATTACAAGTACTCCGTCAAAGGTATCCTCACCATACTAATATCTATCCATCGTGCAGTGAATATATATAAGTATAGTTCAATACTACGAACAAATTAATCTTTACCACTACATTTTGTCATTTGGTTGTGTTTGATATGTTTCTTGCTTTTAATGAATTAAAAACATGATATGTGGAATTGGTGGTGTGCAATGGTTTATTTTGGCCGAAAATGGAATGTATATTAGTAACAGAAATGAGTTATTCTGTTTAAGGTGGAATTGGTGGTGTGCAATGGTTTATTTTGGCCGAAAATGGAATGTATATCAGACTAGTAGTACCAGAAATGAGTTATTCTGTTTAAGGTGGAATTGGTGGTGTGCAATGGTTTATTTTGGCCGAAAATGGAATGTATAGTAGTACCAGAAATGAGTTATTCTGTTTAAGGAATTCATTAACGTTGTTTTCCTTATCATTTTGTTGTTTCTTTTGCCTCATGCAAGGTAGATAGTGATTATGGTATTTTAATCATGCAGTTCGTTCACTGTATTGTGTGGGCAAAGGACTTACTCTTTTCGAAGCTCTTTGGCGACAAGAATCAGGAAAATGATCTCAATGTGCGTTCTGGTGATGCCAGTAGCTCTTCAGAACAGTCAGAAGATGTATTTGTTCGCAAGCCTGATGAAGACATTGACCAATATGGAAGAAGGGTTTATGACCATGTTTTTGGTTATAACATTGAGACGGCTTTGTCCAATGAAGAGACATGGAGAAACCGTAACAGGCCGAGGCCTATATATATACGAGATGTTCTGTCAGCTGCACTGACTCCACAAAATGGTAATGCTGAGAACACTAAAACTGTAGATGATCCTCTATCAGTATCTGCGATGGTTGGTCTGGGTCTGAAGAATCCACAGGGGGTGTGGAGCCTTGTTGAAAATTCAAGAATTTTTCTCGAGGCACTAAAATTGTTCTTTTCCCAAAGAGAACAGGTCTGGGGTGATTTTTAACATTTATGTAGTTTATGTAATGCTATTTTCAAGTGCAAATAGGATTCTACTGTAACCAACCCGTGATATCTTGTTTTGCTCTCTGAAGGAAGTAGGGAACCTAAGTTTTGATAAAGACGATCAGTTGGCTGTGGAATTTGTTACAGCTGCTGCTAATATTCGAGCTTCTTCCTTTGGGATTGCTTTACACAGCCTTTTTGAAGCCAAGGGAATCGCTGGTAATATAGTGCATGCTGTTGCAACAACAAATGCTATCATTGCTGGATTGATTGTTATTGAGGCAATCAAGGTGCTTCGAAACGAGACAAGCAGCTATAGGTGCGCTAACAGGCTATGCTCTTCATCACAAATGCATTTTATAAAAAAATTATTTTGAATCTGTTTTGCACGTTGTACTTTGCTGGGTTTCTTTCGGAAGTCGGTGATTTTGTAGTTGCTTTGTTTGATTTAAGCTTATAACGTATTTGGCTAGAAAATATCTATCCCCCCTTGATATACTGTATGCTGCTTATCATCCTATCTTTATAGAGGGAGTTAGATAAATCCTTATTTTAAAAATTAAAAAAAAAGGACTTTCAAAATGGTTTAGTTGCAAGCTTTGTATCATTGTTGTTGATTTAGTTTTTCTAAATAAAGAAGACAATTTTCTTTAGTACTGAAATGTTTTTCTAAATACCCTTCATTTAGATGCAAATATTTAACTCTCAGTATGTTTTCTTTTAGAAGATAATTGTAAAGCCAGATAACTCCTCCTCGACCATTTGATCATGTTGGAGCGTTGCCAAAGAGTCGGCTGATGTCTTAGAATGAATATCCGAGATGCTCTTCCTGTTTGAGTTCGTAATGTATCTTAATTGATGATACTGATCCAAGTTGTAATTTTCATAGGATGACTTACTGCCTTGAACATCCATCTAGAAAGATGCTTCTTATGCCGGTGGAGCCATTTGAACCTAATAAGGACTGCTATGTTTGTTCGGAGGTGAGTTGGTCTTTTATCTGTGTTTTTTTTGCTAATACATCATAGTTTTATTTTATTTGCGAAATTACATACTTGTTATGGTCACCTACTAAAACAAACTATCGTGGATTACTTCTGGAAACAGACACCTCTTCTTCTTGAGATTAACACTCACCGCGCAAAGTTGAGGGACGTAGTTGAGAAAATTGTTAAAGCCAGGCTTGGGATGAGTTTGCCATTGGTCATGCATGGTGCGGCGCTTCTTTATGAGGTTGGAGATGATCTTGATGAAGCCATGGTAGCTAATTACTCAGCAAATCTTGACAAGGTAATGGAACTTCTTTTTTATATATGCCCTTAAATTTTAATCTTAATATTGCAGTAGTTTGAGATAATTAACTGATTTATCATTAGGTTCTGTCGGAGCTTCCTTCGTCTGTTACGGGGGGTACTGTCCTCACAGTTGAGGACCTTCAGCAAGAGCTTTCTTGCAATATAAATATTAAACACAGGTGGTTATCTTTTTAGACTGTAATTATTATTACCCCTTTTCTAATGTTTATATGAATATCTTTATTTTGAAAGGGAGGAGTTTGACGAGGAGAAGGAACCAGATGGAATGATTCTTTCTGGATGGACCCAGTCTCTGACAATAGAGAACCGTAAAAATTCACCTGCTGGTAATGGAACAAGCACTTCCAGTCAAGAAGTTCCGGTAGAAACTGTTGTGGATAATGAATTAGAAATCCTTCAAGAAGTAACTGAAATCCTACCTTTAGGGAAGAAAAGGAAAATTTCTGACAGTTCAAATGCCTCGAGTATATCTTTCGAGGAAACAAGCAAGAGAATAGCTGAGGAACTGGTACAGTGTAAGGATCAAGACAATGGAAAGAAGAAGAAGTTGCAATAGAAAGCTCAGGTTCAGTAGATAACAGATGGCATCATAGTTCTGTATCATTTTTAGAGAGAGTTTTCATGTTTCTTTTTCTTGAGAAGTGATTATGTTAGGGCCAAGTTGAAGTTCCTTTGAGCCAAGACACATGTATCTAATCATCCCAAATAGCACCATTGTTTCCGTTGACTTTAGCCAGACTGTAGCTAGCTGCTAACACATTGTTAACAACGGTGACAATGGAGCTGGGACCAAAGTTACATTTTTGATGATCCAAAGAATCTTTTCATGTTATTAAATTTTATGGGTAAGAGCAACTCCTATCCAACATCTTAGGATCCTTTTATCAAAATTTGATGGATTCGATAAAATTTGGCACTCCTACAGCATTATAGTAATTTTGTAAAAGGTTAAGATATTTTGCATAACTGTTATTTTTCTTGTTTTTCTTATTTATATATTCATTTTCCTTCTTTTTCGTACTCCTTTTCTCTCTCTTATTTAAAAAATATGAATATGGTTTGAATTTAATATAATAATATTAAGTAATCAAAATAAGAAATGTTGTTGGAGTTTTAGCCTATAGTATTTTAAATAACGAGGATACTATTATTTTATCTAATTTTAAGGATCATAGAAGGACATGACCTTTGACATTTACTTGAAATATTGGTCAATTATAATGTGGTGTAGAGCAATTTACCACATATTCATTGTACTTAAATTGCAGCTATTTTTCACAATATATATCGCATCTGAGAGGCACCTGAAGCATCATCATCACTGGTATAATCACCGTTGTCATACTCATAATACAGCCACAGCCAGCCTATGTATTATAAAATAGAATGCAATGTATTACAAGGGGATTAAAACGCAAACAACACTTTCCGCCTGCTCTGTTTTTTGACTTAGCATCCATGCTTTTCATATTCAGTGCTCTCTCCGTCAAATAACAAGCCCTATTGTCATCTGTTTCTGAATGTACTTCATCTTCTTAATTTCTCCCGTATATAACACATCTTCCTTCTTATAGTGTTTAATTAACGGGGTTAAATTTGCAAGATTACAATGAAGACTCAACCACACATAGCTTTTTATCGAATATCCCTGTGCAAAATGGCACTTACATAGAAAACGCATCGGAAAGGGCACAACATAAGCACCATGAACGTACCTTAAGTATGTCATTACACCCATGTCTAAGAGAAGTCTTAATCATATAGTCCATTCCAAAATGATTTTTATGTTACATGATTCTTTGTTATTTCATATGAATGGACTGATTTAACACATATATTATAAACTGTTGACGGAGAAATCTGGTAACAATAAAGTTTGAGGTTTCTCGCCGAAATCAAGTACTATGATGTGGTTTTTCACCGGAAAATCAAGCGGTGTGTGGTGGTTTGTGGTCATTTTGGGCTGAGATTGATCAGAGTAAGTGGTGGCTCCCTTATTAGCTCTCAACTTCTTACCCTTCTCAATGTGCCTACGTACCCTTTATATAGGGATCAAGTCTGACGTAGTTTTTGGGGAATAAGAAATCTAATGGGCTTAGACTTCTTATTCCTAAGTCCGGTAGAAGCCCATCCAGAATCCGTCTTCCGCTAGCTTTAGGAATGTCCAACTATGAGGCCCAACCGCGAAGGCCCAAAGCTCGTCCGCAATCATAGGACTTCACGGATAGTGCATCTCCCTGCGCAAGGATAACACTCCGCTACAACTATCTCCCTTGATTTACGGACGCAGGTATAGCCACGGTTCACCCTAAATGCCGGACGCGTCCCTGTCCCCCGAATGAGGATAACCCACCAGATAACAGGACATGTGATCCCAAGCACTTAAATGCAAAGTGCAGGATGACTCCAAAGTTCTCCAATGAGGATACCCATTGAATACAAGAACACAGTTCCCAAAGCACACACCAGAGTTTACCCCACATCCCCAACGAGGGCACCCGTTGAATACAGGAGGAGCCCTTCAATCATCAGGCATACCCCTGGAGGCCTTAAGCTTTTCACGGACATCCCCCTCCTTGACCGTCTCAATGAAGGAATTCTTCAAAGAGTACCTGCAACAAATACGTTAGTAAATATAACCCTCCATTACTCCTTTCCATGCATGCTTTATCCTGAGCTCACCATTGAGAATGCACTTACCACACAGAGGACGCGTCCTAAGACATTGGGCGCGTCCTGACCTTCATGAAACCTACATTATTTTTCCAACAACTACCTCTCACAACATTCCATGGAGACATGACGCGTCCTATGCCTCTGGACGTGTACTCCAACCTTCAATGCTAAAAGACCACAATTGCTAGACATCTCCATCTCGGTAGGCGCGTCCTACCACCCTGGACACGTCATACACCAGATAAGTGCTTCCAAAACCTCCTTACCAAGAAATTATGCTTAATAAACATTTCCACATCAAGTGGGCGTGTCCTACCTACATGGACGCGTCTTCAACCTGCTTTGCCAAAGGGATCACTTTAGTAAGCACTCTCACCATAGTGGACGCGTCTTAGACACCACGGACGCGTCTAGATGCCCTCCTTTGCAACACAATACCGAATTTGACTTTAATTTTTCCGCGTTTGACCCGCTTTAATCCCATGCCAAATTTTGGGTATAACAACTACCCCCAAATTCCATTTGCAGTTGAAACCAAAACTGGAATTTTTACTCAAAAATAACAAACAAAATTTGGATTGCCCCCTTGTTAAGCATAAGGACGCGTCCTGAACCCTGGACGCACCCAAGATTTACATTCACAAAACTGACCGTTGCGTGACAGCTGGTGTACACGTCATCCATCTTCTTTTTTATAAATACCCCCAAAACAGAACTTACATCATCACTTTATTCTCTCTCAACAACCGCCGTCGCTGCTATTTGAAGCAAAAATTTCAAGTCCAAAAATCCGGCGACTTCTCCGCTCATTTCCCGATTTTCTTAGCTCAATCGAACCCCCAACTCACAAGGTATGTAGATCCTTCATTATTTCTTAATTTCACTAATCCAATCGACTGTAATGGGCAAAAACCGTTCATGTGCCTCATTCTTCTATGAACTGTTCTTCATTTTCTTGTATGCATATGTGTATGTATCTGTAAATATGCTATATTTTGCTTCTTTGATCTGGAAATAAATGTTTTTAGGGTTTAAATGAATTTCCCCAAACCGATTAGAATTCCATTGTATTTCAGCTCTAGTGGACGCGTAATCCTTATAGGGCGCGTCCTACATTTCTTTGTTTAAGGCATGTTTTTAAGTTGTTTCAACCAAGGGTCATATAGACGCATTGTCCCCCTAGGACACGTCACCTTAGTATGTCTCTTGCGATTGATTTTTAGGATGCGTCATCGTGACACCCATTCTCCTCCCTTGTTTTCTTTTATATATTTTCAGTATCTTCTCTTTTTTAAACATGGACGCGTCCTCAAGATCTTCTTCCTTCTTTTTTCAGCTGGAGGACGTGCCTTCTTCATTGCCTTTCCATCCATTTAAAGCTCTTAACAAGCGTATATGGATCTACTCACCCCTCCAATTTCTTTTGCTCCTGAGTCACCAGAGCACCATAAGACAGAGTCATTCTTGGAAGCCGAGTCCCGTGTTTTTGAATCTTTAAAGTCAAAAACCTGCATTGAATCTCTATCCATTCTTTATCTAGTCAGGTGATCACTTGTACTGCTACTTTTTTAGAAAAGAATTTGTCTTTCTTGGTCTCGTTTGTGTATGCCCATAATGATGCTCCAAACAGGGTGCCTTTGTGAAATTATTGTATGAATTTGAGCAACACTTCCTTGCCTTGGTGTCTCCTTGGTGACTTTAACTGTGTCACTAGCCTTGGAGAAATCTCGGGTGGTAGGGAGCATTGGACTCCGGATATGCAGGTTTTCAAGGATTGCCTTGCTCATTGTGGGCTTGGTAGTGTTCGAACAGTAGGGGATCTCTACACTTGGACCAACAAACGTGCAGCTAGTCCTATTAATAAAAGGCTGGATCGTATGGTTGCTAATGGTGCGTGGTTTAATTTATTTACGGAGGGGAATGCTTTTATTAAACCAAGGGGTTTAATGGATCATAATGCTATTATTTTTGAGGAACCTATGCAACTCCAAAGACTGAGTAAACCTTTCCAATTCTTCAACTTTATGGTCAAGATCCCAGGTTTCCAGGATGCTATTGTAAAGGCCTGAACTTTGCCTTGTTCAGGTCCCTTCTATACTCAATTTGCTTCAAAATTGAAAGAGGACAAGGTGTTACTTAGGCAGCTAAACAAGGACCATGGAGATGTTTCCTCCAATGTCTTACTTGCTAGATCTCAACTCGAGGAACTTCAGTTGTGCATTCTTAGTAGTCAGGACCCTTCTCTCCTCACTATGGAGAAAGATTTGATTATTAAACTCAATCTGGCACTTATAGAGGAAGAATCTTTGTACCTTCAGAAATCCAGAATTAAATGGATGGGTCTCAAGGATGGGAACAACTCGTTTTTTCACAAATAATGCAAATCCAATTGGAACCATAACAAGATCCTTGCTCTTGAAGATGAAAATGGCATTATGGTGCATGGCCAACTTCCTTGTGCTACTGTAGCTGTTAATTTCTTTAAAAATTTGCTGGGGCCTGTGGTGCATCACCCTCATATTGATCTTGAAACTATTGATTGTAAAGTTCTCACAGACACCCAGGGTGCATTACTTAGTGCTTCGGTTAATGACACTCTGATTTATGACACCTTGAGAAGGATGAAGAAAAACAAGGCTCCTGGCCCAGATGGAGTTAACTTGGAGTTCTTCCTGGCTACTTGGAGCACCACGGGACTCTCTTTCTGTTCCTCGATTAAACAGTTCTTCGACACAGGATTTCTTCCTTCAGGTATAAACTCTACCATCATCTCTATAATCCCGAAAGTAGATTCTCCTACTCGTATGAGTGACTTCAGACCTATCTCTCTCTGTACTGTAATGTACAAATGCATCTCCAAAATAATTACAGCTCGTCTTAAGTTGATTATGCCTTCTATAATAGATATTGCTCAGTCTGCTTTCGTTCCGGGAAGGTCCATATCTGATAATATTATTCTGGCACAAGAGTTATTTAGAGGGTATGACAGGGACTCGGGTTCCTCGAAGTGTGCTCTTAAAATTGATTTGCATAAAGCATTTGATTCTTTGCACTGGGATTTTGTCTTGGCTGTTTTGGTTAGACTTCGCTTTCCGGATATATTTATCAGGTGGATCAAGGCTTGCTTGTGCACTACCAAATTCTCTGTCAAACTAAATGGTGTCATACATGGTTACTTTCGAGGTACTAAGGGACTCAGGCAAGCGGATCCAATGTCACCCTATATCTTTGCTTTATGCATGCAAATGCTTTCCCGCATTCTTAACAAGGTTCCTCCAAATTTTAGATACCATTGGCGATGCAAGGAATTGAAGCTCACTCATTTGTTCTTCGCAGACGACGTTTTGTTTTTCTCTCAAGGATCCAAGGATTCTGTCATGCATATTATGAACTCTATTGCTAAATTCTCGGATTGGAGTGGTCTATACCCAATCATACACAAGAGGAATAGTTTTATTTGTAATTGTGATAGTGCCTTCACTGATTGGTTCGACACTTTGTTGATTCCTCGAGGATGTTTGCCTGTTAAATTCCTTAGTGTCCCCTTGATAACAACCCAACTTTATGTTAATGACTGCATGCCCTTGATCACAAAGATTTCAAACAGGCTAAATTCTTGGACAAATCTGCTCCTCTCTTTGGCTGGTCGTACTTTGCTCATCAGATCTGTTATTTATGCCATAGAGGCTTTTTGGTGTAACCACTTCCTCCTCCCAGGAGCCATTCATGCAATAATACAATCTCTTCTCACTCGGTTTCTTTGGCGTGGTAACATAAACCACAAGGGTGGAGCTAAAATCTCTTGGCAAACGGTGTGCCTTCCTCGTGAGGAAGGAGGACTGGGATTAAAAAATATGCTTGAATGGAATAGAGCCCAGCTCATTGGTCATTTGTTAAAAGTTATCTCCAATTATTGCACTCTTTGGGCCATGTGGATCAATGCAACAGTCCTTAAAGGCAAGCATTTCTGGACAATTTCGATTCCTTCTGATTGTTCTTGGATTTGGAGACAAACCCTCAAGTTAAGGCCTGTAGCTTTGTAGTATATTTCTTATCGATTTGGCAATGGTGATTCTATATCACTTTGGTTCGATCCGTGGTGGAAGAATGAGTGCCTAGATTCTTCGATTTCTTGTCCTTTAATTTCTCAATGTGGGATGCATTCTGGTGATAAACTCGGTGCTATTCTTTGTAATGGAAGTTGGTCTCTCCCAACAGCGAATCCAAGGGACCATCACCTAGAACCTAAGCTGGTGCATTGGTTGTCAACTTTTGATCACCCAACTACTCATGCAGGCCCTAATTTGTTGCTTTGGGATGATATTGCCGTGTCTAAAATAAAAAAACATGGAACATTTGGAACTCTTTAAGGTTTAAAGCAGATTTGGTTCCCTGGCACAGTGTTGTATGGCACAAACTCCATATAAACAGGTACGCAAATCATCAATGGATCACTTGTCATGGGTGATTAAATACTCTGGCTAGACTTCACCGTTTTGGGCTTGTGGAAACTCAGCAGTGCTATCTCTGCATCAGTGCTCGAGAAATTACTTCCCACCTTTTTCTTCACTGCACCTATAGCAGATGGGTCTTGTCGAAGCTAATGTTATCCCTGGGCATATTGTCATTACAGGAGTTTCTTGGGTTGATTTTCTGCTTTCTTTGGGCGACATCCTGGACAGTTACAAAAGCATTATGGCTCTTTGCTTTGCGCAAGTTTTTTGCTACCATATATGGAGAGAACGAAATGCAAGGGCTCACAACTCGGGAATTTTTGGTCCTAGCAAACTGTTAATTGGCATCAACAAGGATATTATGGCAAAGTTCCAAGATTCTGCATGGTTTACTCGAGCCATTATCTCTAGGCCTGATCTGTCTGATTGTATTAGCTTGTATTAGCTTGTTGTTTTAGCTTGTTGTTTTTCTTGTTCTTGTAGTTGCTTTCTATTTCCAATCTTTTTTCTTAGATTGGTTATAGATAGTTTTCTCTATGGCTTGTCATAGAGCATAGGGTACATCCCTCATTGTCCTTTATTTCTTGTTGATATATACATAATTTAGCAAAAAAAAGAAAACCTCCATCACGACAAGCTCAAGTCCCGAATCAATGGATAACATCCCTATGAGCGCAAGACTGAGACATGAACACAAAAGAGCTTCCCAAGTCACCCGTAGCCAAGCAATCGAAGATTGGACTGACGACGAGATCATCCCTTCTTCCAGTGAATCACCCAAACATAGAACTGTCTCCAACGAGGACGCGTCCACACCTGCTCAGGACGCGTCTCCCATTCAGGACGCGTCCTCTCCTCACAGTGAAGGTGAATTTGAGGAAAGAGCCCCTGAACCTGAAAAATACCCCATTTCTCCTCAACAATCTGTTTCTCCACTAGAACACTGGGAACCAAGTGATGTAGAGCTTGATTTTGACTGGAAAGAACTGGAGGACCTTCCTGAGACAGAAAAGAATTTAGAGGAAGAGAGAACACAAATTGGCCTGTGTTGGGATGAAATCCACTGCAACAGAGTTAAAGATTGGGTGGATCATGAAGTACTATGACATTGAGGGAATCTGGGCGCGTCCTTTCAGGATGATGAGGCCCCATATCTTTAATATGGAAAACCTGAGGATTCCCAGGATGGTCCTAACCCCAAAACTCACTCCTTAGGTGTGGATGCGCCCTTGCACCCATACATAAAAAAGATTTTAAAATGGTATGACGTTGCTCCAGTTCAATTATCTTCAAACTCGTTCAAACTAGCATGGGCCTTGTACATCATGTACCACAATCTTGGGTTGGGTGCGCCCTCTATGAAGGAGTTCAGTTATTTCTTCAACATTAGAAAATCTATCCCCGGCTATCACTTCTTTGTTGTTAACAAGTGGTTGAACAATAAAAGATTCAATGAAGGAAAGATCAGCCACGAAAGGGATTGGAAGGAACCTTTCTTCTACATCTATGATGTCAATAGAGCCCGGGTTCGCTTCAACTTAGGACCAAGTAAGTGATTTCCCATAACGCGTCCTCTCAATCAGGACGCGTCCTCTTTTTACAAAGTTTTCATCTCCTCTTTCCTTAACACATCCTTATTTTTTCTTCCTTAGACAAAAGAGTCCAAAAGGAATTAACAGGAAAATGAAAGAAGAGAGCAGAGAAAGTACTCAAGTACGCTGAGGAACATTTCAACCTCAAGGACATGATTACAGAGGCCAACCTTAAGAAGATTGGGGCTTTGTCCGAAAGGGTCGGCTCTCTTTGCAAATATCGAGATTTTTATAACGGAAAGCCCATCCTCATGGCCTTTGAAAAGGCTAGAGGGCTTAGTGCCACAGAGTTGGTTCAACTGGACATCAGTAGACAAGTAGATTTAGAACAAGCTATGAACAATCAGATATAAGACGCATCAGGCGTGTGCTTACCCTTCTTTTTACATGCATAACTTTTATTTAACCTGATTTATAGATGTTTCCGGAGTCCGTGTTCTTGCTTTGGACGCGCCTTAGTACTAGGACGCGTCTTCATATAATATGTGTGACTCAAACTTTTCATAAGGTCGTTATGCTGTTATAAGTTTGTCACTTATACTTTCTAACATTCTTATGATCCATGTCTTTGAAGTTGACGCGTCATCCAATCAGGACGCGTCATTCTTGCAATATGGATAATCATTTTATGTGCACATAAAATGTTGGCTTCCTTGTCTTTATTCTCAATCAATTCATAATATGTGTGCATATCATTCTCCATATTACCATATATATTTTAACCACATGGCGCGTCTACATTCCTTGACGCGTCCTAAAACTGATATTTTACATATCTTTATTTTCAGATTTTCCAAAAGGATTTGCTATTAGGGCCTCCAAAAAACTGAAAGTCAGGAAGCAAGCTCCTGCAAATTCTGATCCAAAGGCTAAGGATCCTACTCCTGTTGTGGTTCCCTCACCTCCCCCAAGATCATTGACATCACTGTGGTGAATATCTCAGATAAGGAGGACGCACCCTCAAAGCGTTAGAAGACAGTGCCGGATGACCAATCCTTTGTTCTCAGATATCTGGGCACGTCCTCAGTTGGCACCTTTACTGAAGATGAAGTTCGAGGTTGGACTTTCAGGACAGAAGAATAAATAGAGCATGCCATGGTGAAAGCAGCAGCCGAGCTCCATTTGCACGATAGGCAGAGTGCCAACATGGATGCTAGACTCAGGGCGCGTCTTGCTGTTACTGACACTGCAAAGAGTCAAGCTGAAGATAAGATTAGATCTTTGGAGAAAAACATTTCTAATCTTGCTCAAGCAAAGGATGGAAAAATTCTCGAACTGGAACTGGAGAAAGCGCGTCTTGATGGCCATATTACCGCCATGGAGAAGGCTGTTAATGGAGTTACTGCTGAAAATTCCAAAATGCAACTGGAGCTAGACCTTTTTAATGATGACAGAGTGCATGGTTGGAAAGAGGAGAAAAAGCTGGTGTACCAGAATGGGATTGTAGCAGGCTTTGAGGAGTGGTGTTCTGGGTTCCTAGCAAATGACCCTGAATACACCTTCTCCAAATTTGATGAAGACACCCCAAAATGGGTGGCTGATTTCAAAGTCAGAGCTGCAGAGTCCATTAAGGATAAAAGGGTCATCCTAGGTTTGGAAAAGGATGACGTGTCCCCTGCTCCTTCTCCGCACCAAGCTTAGCCTCCGCAAGCTCACCCTTAGCCTTCTCCTCTAAAAGACCAGGAAAAACAACAGGACGCGCTCCTGCATAGGACGCGTCCTTCCCTTGTTTATGAACTTTTTATGGACTATATCGAGGGTGCAGGCCCTTTTAAGCCTTGCAAGTTGTAAACTTATGATTATTTCTGAATTTTGTTTGCTTGTATTTTTATGAGATTTTTCTCCTCTAATCATTTATTTTCATTCATGTTGTGTCATTCTGATCATCTGGTTTTCACATATATTGGGCACGTCCTATGCCCAGGACACGTCTTACTCCGCTTAGTCCCAGTGTTTTGGTTGTTTAAACAACCCAGGTGATGTATAATTTTCCCTTAACATGTCATATACTTTTATATTTAGGCAAAACACAATATAAATGGGCGCGTCCTAGTATTTGGACGCGTCTACCTTTCATTTTTGAAGATAAGCATTTTCGACATATTAGGTTGGGTGCGTCCTTAAAAAGGACGTGCCCTCATTTTAGTTATAGAACACTAAAATTAAAGGAGCATAAAATTAAAGGAGCATTAGCCAAGATTACCTGGGCGCGTCTTCAGACCCAGGACACGTCCTAGCTCTAGTTTTTATTTGAGTTTTCTTTTAATTTCTACTTTGTTTCTACCTTTATAAATATAAGACTAATTCTCAAGGCGCATCTCGTGGTGAGGACGTGTCATGCAACCAGGAAAACTCACAAAAAAACAACCATTGGAAATTTTTAAATCTTTTATTAATAGTGCGCTCTGGTGTCAAAAGTGCACCAGTCCCACGGATACTATGTAGACTCCTTCCCCCTTCTCAACTACGAAAAAGATCGAGAGGGGCCCGAAAGCCCCCAAACCAAAAACGGAAGCCTTTTGATTCACTCCCCATTCTATCTGAAAGAAATAAAGCTCGCCCTCGAGCCCTGGGCGCTGTGGGGAATTAATTCGAAAAACGATCCTTCAACTAGTTCTAAGGTAAGTAGTACATGCACTACCCCCTAGGCTAGGAGGAATTTTATTGCTTCTAGTCTATAATTTGGGCACAAACCTAAGTATATAATATAAACAGGATATGGAAGGGGCCAAAGCCGCACCTTACTGATAATACTTTCGAAGATGTTCCGTATTCCATGCTCGCGGAACCAGCTTTCCTTCCAAATCCTCAAGGTGATAAGTCCCTTTCCACAAGATTGCTTTTATCTTGTACGGTCCTTCCCAATTAGCTCCAAACACGCCATGTTGGGGGTTCTTTATGTTTGGCATCACTTTTTTAAGCACCAAATCTCCTACTTTCAGCGGCTGTCCCTTTACCTTCTTATTGTAATACCTTGCAGCATACTGTTGATACGCCGCAAGCCTCAGCTGGGAATTTTACCTTGTTTTTTCCAAGAGATCCAAATAAAGTCTCTGATTAACCTCTGCATCTTCCTCCGTGAAACGATCTCTACGAAGCGACCCTGCACCAACCTCAACAGGGACCATAGCCTCATAACCGTAAGTCAGCATAAATGGAGTTTCTCCCGTTGTAGATCGTGGAGTAGTGTTGTAGGACCACATCACTTTTAGGAGTTCTTCAGGCCAATTCTCTTTGCGCTCTTCCAGTTTGGTCATGAGGGTATGCTTTATTATTTTATTGACAGCTTCCGTTTGTCCATTACTCTGAGGATGATAAACCGCTACAAATTCATTTTTAATTTTCAAATCCTCACACAATTGTCGCAACTCCTTGCTGTCAAACTGCTTTCCATTGTCAGACACTAGTTTGTAAGGGATTCCAAACCTGCACAGGATGGAGTTAAAAACAAAGTCTTTAATTTTCTTTGCGGTGATAGTTGCCAATGGCATAACTTCTGCCCATTTAGTAAAGTAATCAATCGCGACCACTGCATATTTGACATCTCCTTTAGCCTTAGGTAGTTTTCCAATAAGATCAATCCCCCAATGGAGAACGGCCATGGGGCTTACCATAGGCGTCAAGAGCGTCACTGTCATAGATGAGTAATTTGCAAAATGTTGGCAGCGATCGCATGCTCCAACGAAATTCGCAGCATCTTCCTTCATAGTAGGCCAATAATAACCTTGGCGTAAAACTTTCATTGCCAACAAGTTACCCCCGAGTGATTACCGAAAATTCCTTCATGCACCTCCCTTAAAATGTAATTTCCTTCTTCTTCTTCTTCATCGATACATCTGAGTAACGGTTGATTGAAGCCTCTCTTATACAGAACTTCATCATACGCCACATACCTTACATCCTTGTAGCGGAGCCATCGAGCCTTGAACCTATCTTCGGGAAGTGCTCCCTTGTGAATATAGCCAAGAATGGGCATCATCCATGTTTCCTTAAGAGCCTCCTCTATTTGCATTGCCTCTACCTCTGGGATACTAGGAATTTCCTGGATTTCAAAGGGTATAGATCCCAACAACACAGCCTCCTGATGGGATCCCATTTTTGCTAGGGCATCCGCATTTTTGTTCTTTTCCCGCGGTACACATTCCATCCTAACCTCTTTGAACTTTCCAATTAGGCACTGCGTGCACCTCAAGTATAATTCCATCCGCGGTCCTCGAGCTTGAAACCCCCCATTCACCTGGTTTACCACCAACTCCGAGTCGCTCTTTGTAATTAGGTTCCGCACTCCCATTTCCAAAGCAATCTTCAGGCCATTAATCAATGCCTCATATTCCGCATCATTATTCGTCGCATAAAATTTGAAGTGAATTGCATTCATCAGATGATGCCCTTCCGGTGACACGAGTACTATGCCCGCGCTTGCTCCTCCATTGTTAACCGCCCCATCCACGTGCAAGATCCACCAGGGATGTGGAAACTCCTCCAAAGATTCCTCAATATGAGGGGGATACAACGCTACCAAAGCCTTATCATCAACCGTAGAATCAAATTCCAACAAGAAGTCGGTTAAGGCCTGTCCTTTAATTATTGTACGAGGCATGTATTCCAAGTCAAACTGTCCCAACTCCATGACCCATTTCAGCATTCTTCCCGATGATTCTGGTTTATGAAGGACCTGCCGCAGAGGGTATGTTGTACGACCTTCAATTCTATGAGCCTGGAAGTAGGGGCGTAGCTTCCTCGATGCAAGGATCAAGGCATAAACCAGCTTCTCCATACTTGTATAGCGAGTTTCAGTATCGTGCAATCGCTTGCTCACATAATATACCGGTGACTGTTGCACATCCTCTTCCCTAATCGCTGATTGAATACTCAGAAACTACGAGGTATAGGATAATGGATTCTCCATCTAACAGATTTGACAACATAGGAGGGTTCCCCAGTTGTTCCTTGATCCTCCTAAAAGCTTCCTCACATTCTGGTGTCCATACAAAGTCCTTCCCTGCCACTTTGATCGCCTTAAAGAATTCTTTGCACCTGTCGGATGATTTAGAGACAAATCTGTTCAACGCGGAGATCCTCCCAGTTAGGCTTTGCACCTGCTTCACATTGGTGGGAGATTTCATATCCAGCAATGCTTTGATCTTTGCAGGGTTAGCTTCAATTCCTCGGTGATTGACGATGAACCCAAGAAACTTGCCTAACTCTACACCGAACACACACTTTTGTGGATTCAACCTCATGCGGAACCTCCTCAGAATGTTGAATATTTCCATTAAGTGCTTGACACGATCGTTTGCCTTCTTGGATTTTACCAACATATCATCCACATATACCTCCATGGTTCTTCCAATCTAATTGTTGAACATCATGTTTACTAATCTCTGGTAGGTCGCGCCTGCGTTGATCAATCCAAACGATATCCTATGTAGCAGTATAGCCCTCTATCAGTGATGAAGGATGTATGCTCCTGATCAGGACCGTACATGGAAATTTGATTGTAACCGGAGTAAGCATCAATAAAGCTTAACAAGGCATGTCCTGTCATCGCGTCAACCAACTGATCAATTTGTGGGAGCGGAAAGCTGTCCTTCGGGCAAGCCTTATTAAGATCCGTAAAATCTACACATGTCCTCCACTTCCCATTTAGCTTTTTTACAAGTACCGGATTCGCGAGCCACTCGGGGTAGAAAGATTCTTTAATCAACCCCACTTCCAGCAGTCGATCCACCTCTCCTTTTAATGCTATCCCCCTTTCCCCACTCACCGGGCGTCGCTTTTGTCATCTGCCCATGCAATTAGGGAAAATGTTCAACCGATGACACATTACCCCTGGGTCGATTCCTGTCATGTCTGAATGACTCCATGCGAAGACATCGAGATTTTTAATCAGAAAACTGGTAAACCTTTCCCTTATTTCATAACTTAGTTGAGATCCCACCTTCAAAACCTTGCTTGGGTCTTCCTTATCGACCGAAACAGATATTGTGTCTTCGGCGGGCCCCATTTTCTCGACAGGCATGGGGATCCTGGGATCCAAATCAAAATCAAAGTCCCGGGGGTCCTCGATTCCATTCCTGCATCCGAGGGTGCGTCTCTATATATGGGAGCATCCACTTCAGGATAACGCATGGTTTTGTGCAATGCAGGCGTGGAGGGCGCGTCCTCATTTTGAGGAGCATCAACCTCAATTACATTTTCACTTTCCAAGGGCGCGTCCTCATTTTGAGGAGCATCCACCTTGAAGCTACTTTCGAGGCTTTGTAAAATTTCACTTCTTCCTTCCAACTTTTCTCCGTTAACCTCCTTTCGCACAATCCCTTATGTATAATTCACCATAATTTCTTCCACACTGCGGATCCTCGAAACATTCCCCAACTTCAAAGCAGAGGCTTCGGTGACATGAGTTTCTTCTTCCTCTGGATCTTCAACAAAATAATGGGCATGAACCTCTCCACTTGGTTTTGTCTGAATGTCCACCCCATCTTCAAATGGAAGGCCTTTTCCCTCGTATCTTCTCCTATGGAATTCTTTAACAGCCTTGTGATAGCAGTCGCGTGACTCGTACTGTGACCCTCTTAGACTGCCCACTCCGTTTGGTGTCAGGAACTTTATCATCAAGTGATGTATTGAGGTTATCACCCTGAACGCTCGCAACCAAGGTCTACCCACCAACACGTTGTGTGCGGAGTCCTGATCCAACACTTTAAAGTCTATCATTTGAGTGACAGATAGAGCTCCTTCCCCAAGTGTGACAAGAAGCTAACTGAACCCATAACTCTTACCGTCTCTCCAGTAAAACCGTAGACGTGTGCATCTTCAAAATTCATGTAACTATCTGGAAGACCCAATTTTTTGTACGTGCTGTAATACAAGATGTTCACAGAGCTCTCGTTGTCCAAGAAGATGCAATACACGTTCATTGCCCTAATAAGCATAGTTATCACCAGTGCATCATTATGGGGATGATGTACCCATCTTGACTCTCTCTCCCTGAACATAATATCAGCAGATTCCCCTTTGAATATTTTTGGAGGTCTATCTTCCAAACTGTGAATGTTGGTGAGTGGTGGGTGTCGTGCCTCTCTTGCATTTATCTCCAACGCTCGATTGCTATAACCAACAAATGGATGTCCTCCGAAGATTGCCCGAATACTTCCAGCCATTTGGAACTTAACCTCCGCTGTCTTTTTGACATCCTCTGTCTGTGTGGGATGCCTTTCATCTTTCCCCTTATCATCATTTCCTCTGCATCATTTCACCTTATCAATCCACTCTCCCAGATATCTAGCCTTGATCAATTCTTCAATTTCATCTTTTAGGTGACGACACTCGTGGGTGTCGCGGCCGGTAGACTCATGGTAATCGCAATATTTTTTCTTGTCTCTACTCTGCCATGAAGTTAGACGGTCTGGTTTCTTGAAAATTCCTCTGTCCTTATTCACCTCAAAGATATGATCAATGGATGCTGCCAGCGGAGTGTAATTGCTTACCCTCTTTTTATAGTTTGACGGTGAAATCCACTCTCTCCGCATGTTCACGGCGTTCACCTAATTAGGGCTTCGGGCACTCCGCCGATAATCTGGACTTACGGACCTGTCTCTCCTCTTAGCTCACCCCTTAGAGTTATGGGTATTATCATTTTTCTTAGTTTCAACAAGCGATTGTTCAATCACTTTGAAGGACTCCGCCTGCGCAAGTACATCACCTAACGACACAGGGTCCTTTCCTTGCAGGTGTTTCCAGAAATCTGTTCCCACGCGCAGACCAGCTATAAGAAGTATTTTCAGTGTCTCATCAGTCGCGCCTCTCACCAAGGTAGACTCTGTATTGAACCTTTTGAAGTATAAGGTCAAGCTTTCCCCTTCCTCCTGTTTCACATTGGCCAGCGTGGTAACCGGTGGCGAATACTTTACCGCATCCTGGAACTGAGTTAGAAACAAAGTTTTCATCTGTTCCCAGGATGTAATCACCCCTGGACCAAGTTTTTGGAACCATTGTTGAGCCAGAAATTCGACGGGGTCGGAGTTTCCATGAAAATGCAAGTCATTAGTTATGTTCCTGTAACTTGGAGGCAGCTGCGCTTCCCTCACAACAGCAGTGAAAGGGGATGGAGCTTGCGCAGTCGCTGTTACCCTACCTCCCTCAAGATGGTTGAGAAACCTCTTAAGATCATTCACATTAAACGTCCCTACTCCAGAAATGGTTTGAACATTGAGTTTTTGGGATTGCTCCGTAACTTGTTGTTATTTCCCCTGATTACCCCCGGGTTTATCGGTGGATCTTGCCGCCCCTCTCCCTGAGGCTGCCGCTGTGGTATGTTGCCATCTTGATTTTGAACATTCTCCCGCGTACGAGGTTTCTCCTGACCGCGTCTCGGTATTTCATCATTGTTCTACAACCTTTCTTGAATTCGAACGCCGTCCCGGTCATGAAGACGCGTCCTGGATCCATTGCCTATAGCACTGTGGGAAGCCACAGGAACAATGATAGGGGCTTCTTCAATGGAGGGCACGCCATATTTTCTTCCATTCTACGACCATAATTTCCAAACCTTCCTCACGGAGGGGCACACTCATGCTCGTGGTGCCGCACCCCATCATCCCTTGGGTATGTAGGGGGCACATGCGTTATATTAGGGGGCCTCATTTCTCCAGTGTTTCCTTCTTTTTACCATTCTACCAGCAACATTCTCAAATCGTCGTCTCCCAACCTTATGCCAAGCCTTCTCTTTAAGGTTGAGAAATCTCTTCTTTCCTCATCTGGGTTCTGAATATCTTCCGCATGACGATGCTCATCCATCGTACGCCCAGACCTATGTGGGCGTGGTACAACGTGATTACCAATACGAGGTCTTTCTCTACCATCAGTGTCCTCATCAACCAGCTCCACAATTGGCCTTACATCATTAGAATATTCCAAGCACCGCTGAGTGATTCACGGGTTTTCTCCGCTGGCCTGGGCATCTCCCTCAACTACGGCGTGGCCACGGCGAGGAAAACGACAACCCCTCCTCCTCCTGCGGCGCTCCACCGTACTCAGCCTTGAGTGAAAATTGTTGAGAGTATCCCCATGCTGTACAACTGCTCCAAGATATCAGCGTTGCTGATAAGAACTGGTGGCGTTCCCCCCATATCTGGAGCTCTCGGAGGATCTGCGATGTTTCTGGGCACGTAGGTTTCATTGCGAGTGTAGCCTCCCTCGCCCTCTCCTTCGGATCTTTTATCACTTCTATTATAAGAACTTTCATCATGATTGTAAGACATCTTTTCCTCCAAAGATTATGATCTTAATTAGCACCCCTCCTTCTAGCGCCAATTTGTTGATGGAGGAATCTGGTAACAACAAAGTTTGAGGTTTCTCGCCGTAATCAAGATCTATGATGGTGGATTTCCCCCTTGTAAAGCATAAGGACGTGTCCTGAACCCTGGACGCGCTCAAGATTTACATTCACAAAACTGACCATTGCGTGACAGCTGGTGTACACGTCATCCATCTTCTTTTCTATAAATACCCCCAAAACAGAACATACATCATCACTTTATTTTCTCTCAACAACCGCCGTCGCCGCTATTTGAAGCAAAAATTTCAAGTCCAAAAATCCGGCGACTTCTCCGCTCATTTCCCAATTTTCTTAGCTCAATCGAACCCCCAACTCACAAGGTATGCAGATCCTTCATTATTTCTTAATTTCACTAAGCCAATCGACTGTAATGGGAAAAAACCGTTCATGTACCTCATTCTTCTATGAACTGTTCTTCATTTTCTTGTATGCATATGTGTATATATCTATAAATATGCTATATTTTGCTTCTTTGATCTTGAATTAAATATTTTTAGGGTTTAAATGAATTTCCCCAAACCGATTAGAATTCCATTGTATTTCAGCTCTAGTGGACGCGTCATTCTTATAGGGCGCGTCCTACATTTCTTTGTTTAAGGCATATTTTTAAGTTGTTTCAACCAAGGGTCATATAGACGCATTGTCCCCCTAGGACGCGTCACCTTAGTATGTCTCCTGCGATTGATTTTAAGGACGCGTCTTCACGACACCCATTCTCCTCCCTTGTTTTCTTTTATATATTTTCAGTATCTTCTCTTTTTTAAACATGGATGCGTCCACAAGATCTTCTTCCTTCTTTTTTCAGCTGGAGAACGCGTCTTCTTCATCGCCTTTCCATCCATTTAAAGCTCTTAACAAGCGTATAGGGATCTACTCTCCCCCTCCAATTTATTTTTCTCCTGAGTCACCAGAGCACCATAAGACAGAGTCTCCAACGAGGGCGCGTCTATACCTACTCAGGATGCGTCTCCCATTCAGGATGCGTCCTCTCCCCACAGTGAGGGTGAATTTGAGAAAAGAGCCCCTGAACCTGAAAAATAGCCCATTTCTCCTCAACAATCTATTTCTCCACTAGAACACTGGGAACCAAGCGATGTAGAGCTTGATTTTGACTGGAAAGAACTAGAGGACTTTTCTGAGACAGAAAAGAATGTTTAGAGGAAGAGAGAACACAAACTGGCCTGTGTTGGGATGAAATCCACTACAACAGACCTAGAGATTGGGTGGACCATGAAGTACTATGACATGGAGGGAATCTGGGCACGTCCTCTCAGGATGATGAGGCCCCATATCTTTAATGTGGAAAACCTGAGGATTCCCAGGATGGTCCTAACCCCAAAACTCATCTCCTTAGGTGTGGGCGCGCCCTTGCACCCATACATCAAAAATATATTGAAATGGTATGACGTTGCTCCAGTTCAATTATCTACAAACTCGTACAAACTAGCATGGACCTTGTACATCATGTACCACAATCTTGGGTTGGGTGCGCCCTCTATGAAAGAGTTTAGTTATTTCTTCAGCATCATAAAATCTATCCCCGACTATCACTTCTTTGTTGTTAACAAGTTGTTGAACAATAAAGGATTCAATGAAGACAAGATCAGCCACAAGAGGGATTGGAAGGAACCTTTCTTCTACATTTATGATATTAAAAGAGCCCGGGTTCGCTTCAACTTAGAACCAAGTAAGTGATTTCCCATAACGCGTCCTCTCAATCAGGACGCGTCCTCTTTTTATAAAGTTTTCATCTCATCTTTCCTTAACACGTCCTTATTTTTTCTTCCTTAGACAAAAGTGTCCAAAAGGAATTAACAGAAAAATGAAAGAAGAGAGTAGAGAAAGTACTCAAGTACGCTAAGGAACATTTCAACCTCAAGGACATGATCATAGAGGCCAACCTTAAGAAGATTGGGGCTTTGTACGAAAGGGTCGGCTTTCTTTGCAAATATCGAGATTTTTATAACGGAAAGCCCGTCCTCACGGCCTCTGAAAAGGCTAGAGGGCTTAATGCCACAGAGTTGGTTCAACTGGACATCAGTAGACAAGTAGATTTAGAACAAGGTATGAATAATCAGATATAAGATGCGTCATAAGTTTATGATGCGTCATGCGTGTGCTTACCCTTCTTTTTACATGCATAACTTTTATTTAACCTGATTTCTGGATGTTTCCGTATTCCGTGTTCTTGCTTTGGACGCGCCTTAGTACTAGGACGCGTCTTCATATAATATGTGTGACTCAAACTTTTCATAAGGTTGTTATGCTGTTATAAGTTTGTCACTTATACTTTCTAGCATTCTTATGATCCGTGTCTTTGAAGTTGACGCTTCATCCAATCAGGACGCGTCATTCTTGCAATATGGATAATCATTTTATGTGCACATAAAATGTTGGCTTCCTTGTCTTTATTCTCAAATAATTCATAATATGTGTGGATATCATTCTCCATATTACCTTACGTATTTTAACCACAGGGCGCATCTACATTCCTGGACGCGTCCTAAATTTGATATTTTACTTGTCTTTATTTTCAGATATGACTTCTCTTCCAAAAGGATTTACTATTGAGGCCTCCAAAAAACTGAAAGCCAGGAAGCAAGCTCCTGCAAAGTCTGATCCAAAGGCTAAAGATCCTACTCTTGTTGTGGTTCCTTCACCTCCCCCCAAGATCATTGACACAACTGTGGTGAACATCTCAGATAAGGAGGACGCGCCCTCAAAGCATTATAAGACAGTGCAAGATGACCAATCCTTTGTTCTCAGAAATCTGGGCGCGTCCTCAGTTGACACCTTTACTGAAGATGAAGTTCGAGGCTGGACTTTCAGGACAGAAGAACAAACAGAGCAGGCCATGGTGAAAGCATCAGCCGAGCTCCATTTGCACGGTAGGTAGAGTGCCAACATGGCTGCTAGACTCAGGGCACGTCTTGCTGTTACTGACACTGCAAAAAGTCAAGCTGAAGATAATATTAGATCTTTGGAGAAAAGCATTTCTCTTCTTGCTCAAGCAAAGGATGCAAAAATTCTCAAACTGGAACTGGAGAAGGCGCGTCTTGATGGCCATATTACCGCCATGAAGAAGGCTATTGATGGAGTTACTGCTGAAAATTCCAAAATGCAATAAAAAATCCTTCTTTAAAACTAATGTATCGACAGGAATACTTGAAGTTGGTCGGGAGTACAAGTCCAAGACTGGGCTATGCGTTGACAGATTAGCTAAGTGTTGACATGTCTAGCCTTATGGAATGTGTCGACTAAAACATTTTTGGACAATCTTGATTGTGTTGACACAAGCCATAATATGACTTAGAAACATTTCTTTGCCATATGCGACTTTGAACTCCTTGATCTGTCCAGTTATATTCTTAAAGGATAATTAATCCACTCAATCCTCAATATGTTAACGCCTAGTGCACTAGTCTGATTCACATACGACTAACATATAATGGAATGACTTGATTCAGTTAATTCAGCAACTGTTTAACATCTTCAGACTGCTTTATTTCTTCAATTCACTGGAATCCCTGATCTTTAATACTAGAACCAATATACTTCCTTAATGCTGAAAGTCTTTGGATATTTTATTCTTCGTGAATGCTTGAACATTTGAAATGAATTTCTTTCCATGACTTGGTTACGGACTTGGAGTTTTAATTTCATATTTTGATTATTTGTATTTATCCACTTTTCTTTCATCTGAATTCTTGTGTTTCATAATTAATATTATTTACATGTTTCTTTTCCATATTGAGTTATATATCCTCACTTACATATTACGTTATATTATGCTTTACAATCATATTTAAGAGTTTCTGATCCTATAACATTCACTTCTTCTATTATAGTCCGACTGTAGCATTATAGCTTCTTAACATCGTTGAAGGTTGTAAGTCAGTAAGTGCCACCTTAAATTTGTAAGCCTTTCCAAATACTAGGGGGATTAAATCCGGACTTGCATTCTGTTGTAAAAATATTAATGGGTTATTAATAAAAGAGGCATAGTAATCAGATTCATATAATCCAACCTTATATAACCAATAAACTCGAGATATGTCATTCGGAATGCATCAAACAAACAGAATATGTCATCCAGAATGCATCAAACATCTGTTTGAGAAATTTGACATGATATCACATATAAATTAACAAATTTGTAGGCAAAATTTTCCTAGTTTCTTAAAGTAACATTTCAAAATGTAAACTCAAATAGTTCAAGATTTAATATAGCGTGTTTCTTAGTTTTCTTGCAAGAATATTGTCTATCATTTCCCTTTTATTAGCTACCACTGCTTTATTCAAAAATTGAGTAAGTAACATAATTCTCATATTAAATATTCGTGTGGTCTCTTTGGCTTTACTGAAGACATGTTTGCAAATTTCATAAAAGAATTTAACCTAAATAGTTTTATCTCGAATATGAGTTATCTTTTCAAAACTTACTCCATACTTCAATTCTTCTTATTAGAGTCTTGAAAGTCCTTGACGCCACTTCCAACAAAAAATGACATTTTTTCCTATAATTTTGTGAAAAATATTGTATTTCAAAAAAATATGCATAAATTGCATATACATAACTTTATTATTTTGGTAACTGTACAAAACTAATAATCAGTCATATGTGCACTCGAAAGTAGATATCACAAAGAGATGTGGCAAAGTCAATTGGTGTAAAAGGTGGACACAAATATTATTAAAAATTAATTTTAGATATAAAAAAGACTAAATATATCATAGAAACTTGACCAGATCAGTCATCCATTCCCATAGAATAGACACAAATACTCTCTTCTGGTTTGCTATATTTTAGAACAATATCATGTCAACCAAGACATAGTTCACTATGATTATGCATGGGGGAATAAAAAACAGAGTAACATAGTAACTTGCGGAAACAATTCAATAAAAATGATTACAAAATTGCCTTGAAGATTTGACCCTCAAAATTAGAGAAACTTGAAACCGCCACCCTCTAACATAGGCAATACTATTGTGCTGAATTCAAAAACAGCGATGGTGGTGTGATACCATGATTTCATCTCTTCAACTGATGCACGAAGCAAATTATTGTTAAAATATTGAAATCACAAATACCAAATATCGGAAACAACCAGATACCTAATTCAAATATAAGTTTTGGACCGTGAAACTTACACTCTTAGTCACATAAATAAGCCCATGTCTAAAGGCATAATATAACACTACATATTCGTGAGCATAATTTATGTCACTTTGATGAACCTAACTACTGGTTATCACTGCAATATTTACAAGGTACGCAACCTCGAGGGCATAACGATGGTCGATAACCCTGCCGCTATAACTACGAAGACAAAGTGATTTGGGGACGATATCAGCCATGATGGGACATCATAAAATTTTATCCAAGTGTGATGAAACACATAGAAGTACAATTTTTTATAACCTAAATCCAACAATAAGCATTAAAAAAGATATAATTTCAGTGATTGTCATTATCAATTATATCAATCAATTTACATATGTACATCATTGCAATCAAATAACTTGACTTGTAAATGATACCATGAATTCAAGTTTGCATATAGAACTGAAATCATAATCTTTGGAGACTTGTTGCGCATCGGTAGCTCATGCGTAGAAATAATCAAAATATTACATACTTAAACAGAGCCATGAATTCAATTATTATTACTTGGGTAGCAATAATGTATTACTAGATGTCGCTCATTATTTACGATTTTAAATTAGATTTAAAATTCATTGCCAACGTAATAATAACCTATAGGGTCACACACTAAAAATGCTTGAATGATTATTTAATTTAAATTGGATTTAAATTATATTAAAGTAATTCAAATTATTTATAATATTAATTAAATATGACTTAA
This sequence comes from Apium graveolens, assembly GCF_009905375.1. Taxonomy (NCBI): domain Eukaryota; kingdom Viridiplantae; phylum Streptophyta; class Magnoliopsida; order Apiales; family Apiaceae; genus Apium; species Apium graveolens. The sequence continues at coordinate 134,594,745 of NC_133653.1, read as the reverse complement.
TTAATTAGATATATACTGATATTCAAATTTATTAATATTAATTATGAAATTCATTTGTTAAATAATTAAGTGTGACTTAATTATAATAAAAATAGGAATTTCGAATTAATAATAACTCCTAATTAGTTAAGAATTTTAATTCATTTTTCTACTCTCTATATAATATCTCTTGTGTGGCTGATTTTTTCTGTGCGCAAGACTTTTACTAAAACCCTAGCCACCAAGGGAGAAGATGGAGATAGCAAGAATAAATGAGTTTGTGTTAGTACACATTCAATCCTTGAGTTCAAGCATTCGTGTGAATACCGATAGAGCGTAGATCGCGAGAGCGGGATGCGTGGTGATTGGACAAGCTTTGAATCTCCATTAGTCAACCAATTGGTAAAGCTTCTTAAGGTAAACAATCTGATCTACGAATTAAATATATGTTTTTCACATGGATCCTGCGGTGGGTTTCAAAAATTCTGATTTTTTTTATATTTTAATTACTGTTTTCATTCCGTTTGTGTGCTTGAAACCCAACACAAACATCCTACAATAACTGAAAAGAAAAGACTCAGACAAATGCAACTGACAAAGGTTGTAACACCCTCCAAATCCGGGGTCTAGATCTGAGGGTTACTTGCTAATCTCCAACCTAATACAAACCTATATAACAATTGTGCAAACATATATCTAACCCCTTTACATCTATCCAGGATCTTTTAAGGTTGAAGTATGAAAACAAGAACAAATTACTATCTTTATTACAAACCCAAATTTAAAATCTCATAGAACTCACTTTATTGCAAACCACTATCTAAGCAAGTTTTAAACTAGATTAGTTTTATTCAAACACACACCATATCTATCTACACTACACCTACTCAGGTAGCTCAAAGCTCTCCTCTTTTATCGGGATCAGTACCTTTGGTGCTAGAGGGTCCCACTGCTTGACACACTTCTTTACCACGCGAGTCCGAATAGGTTTCATTCTCTTTCTTGACTGAAAAAGACAAGGTGAATAACAATAAAAAAGGTGAGCAATAATTGCTCAAAAAGTCCGCAATATATAAATAATATTATTGTTAAGTGGTATTTATGCCCACTTAGAATGCTCTATAAAGGCTCGATTTGATATTTTGTACTCGAGTTATTTGTGTATTTGATGTGTTTTCTAGTATTTTTGTATTTCAGGAATAAGTAAAAGATCCAGGTGATTTGGAATTGTTTTGATGCTAATTTGGTGTTAAGAATGTGTCACGAATTTTGCTCGTGAAAAGACCAACTAACCAGCAAGAAAAGCAGAAGTTAGAATTTTTTCTAGAGAGTCAGCGCACCCGCGCTGTAGTAGCGCACGCCCGTGCCAGGATTACAGAAGTGCAGCGCGCCCGCGCTGGGTCAAATTCCAGGAATCCTGTTTCTACTCTAAATTTGATCCAAAAGACTTCTAATCTGCATGGGCTGCTATATAAACATAACTTATGTTCGTTTTTCATAACAAGACGTATCATAGCTTAAGGAGAAGGCATAAGAAGACCGTAGAGCACAATTCAACCAAGGCGAAGAGGATCTAGTTTATTCTTGTGATTTTTTGTTTTAAGTTGTAACTTTGGATGCTAGTTTTCTTACTTGTGAATCTATACTCTTGTTTCGTACTTGGTTTATTAATTATTCCATATAAAGACTACGTTTATTATACCATGCTTTCATCGGAACCCACGTTGATGATGAGTCCGATTATGGGCTAATCATTATCGTGGGATTCTAGCGGATTTACTTGTGGATTTCTTTAGTTAATTTGTTTCGATACCTTAGTGTGTGGTGATTGTATGATATCCTAGTATTGGTTGTGCTTATTCGTCTTATGAGCGTCGTGAACTTATAAGATAACATGTTAATCTCTAATGAAGCGAAAGTAAATTTATGGGTTTAGAACTTGCCATGCTAGCATAGGTTCATGTAATTGATATGCATAATTCGTAGGTAATTTTAACCATCTTACTTTCCCTATTTAATCATGATAGATAACTTGTGCATTAAACCGTTATGTTGTCAAATTCTATAGACATATAGGGTCTCAATATAATTAGTGTCTATTCAGCTTCTATCTCTTTTGTGGATGTCTGGTAGTATGGTATTCATACAACGAAAGTCGGTGTTTATCAGTTTTGTGTTATCTGATTAGTATCATCACCATTGCATGCTAAGGTTAAGAACAAAAAGGCTATTGAATGAAGTATTTAATGAAGTTAGAATCCCATGTTTTTGTCATATAGTATTCAACTCACATTATTCTCTTAGTTAATGTTCTTTAGTATAATCTCTTAGTTAATTGTAGTTATAAACAACCTCAATTTGTTATTCGTCTTAGCATTGACCATACCATTATTGTATAAGTACATTGATTAAAATTAACCTAAACTAGTCTCTGTGGGAATGAACTAGAATTAATTCTATATTACTTGTGATCACGTATACTTGCGTGAATATTAGCTCCTGTTCTAGCCCTAACAAGTTTTTGGCGCCGCTTCCGGGGAACTTCGGTGTTAATTTTTAGTTTATGTGTTTGTCATCATTGGTCATTAAAGTTCATGACTCGCATATTGTTACTTACTTATTTCCTTGTCGTGTTTTAGGTACTCTAGCGAGCGTGTATGCATACGCGTTCTCGGACTCATAAGAGAATACTAGATCAAGCTGAGGAAGGAGTTGTAGTAGCTAATGAAGTTTTCGAGGAAGTTCTTATCGAGGAGAAAGTTGAAGAAGAAGAAATTATTGCAATGGGAGAACCAGAAGCGAATCCGTAGGCTTTGATGGATTACTCTCAACCAAAGATAAATGATCTTAGTCTAGCATTGATCGACCAGCCATCTCGGCTAATACCTTTGAGATCAAGTTGAGCATGATTCAGATGATACATGACTCAGTTCAGTTTGGGGGTTCTCTAACAGAAGACCCCAACATGCACTTCAGAAATTTCATCGAGATCTGCGACACATTCAAGTTCAATGGAGTTTCTGAAGATGTTATTAAGTTGGGGCTTTTCCCATTCTCTCTGCGGGATAAAGCTAAGTGCTGGTTACATTCTCTACCGCCAGGGTCTATCACCAAATGGGAGGATCTTGCTCAAAAGTTCTTAACTAAATTCTTTCATATGGTGAAGACTGCTGCGATCAGAAATGCACTTACTCAATTTGCTCAGCAATCTGAAGAATCTTTATATGAGGCTTGGGATCGTTATAAGGAGATGCTTAGGAATTGCCCTCATCATGGGATGCCTGACTGGATGATCATTAACTACTTCTATAATGGTTTAGGTGCTACTTCTAGACCCATGCTTGATGCAACATCAGGAGGAGACTTGTGGGATAAAAGTATGATGAAGCTTATGAATTGATTGAACTGATGGCTACTAATGAATACCGGAATCCTACTCAGAGACTATCTCAGGGCAAGGTAGCAGGAATTATGGAGTTAGATACAGCTACTGCTATAGCTGCTCAGCTTAAGGCTTTGACGATGAAGGTCGATTTTTTTGGCTAATTATGGAGTTAATTAGATCACTAGTGTCTGTGAGTTTTGTGCTGGTGCCCATGAAACGGAGCAGTGTGCTATTCTAGTGAATCAGCCCAGTTCATGAGCAACTTTCAGAGGTCGTAGCAGCCTATGCCAGCCACCTATCATCCTAAAAACTGTAATCATCCTAATTTCAGTTGGAATAATTCTCAAAATGCGGTTCAACAGCCTTATCAACATTATCCAGCAAAGCAGTAAAACCCTCCTGGTTTTCAGCAACCGCCATATGCACCAAGGCAACAACTCCAGTTGCAACAGTCTAATGAAAAATCTGAATTGGAGGAGTTGAGGCTCATGTGCAAGAGCCAAGCGGTTTCTATCAAGACCTTGGAAAATCAAATTGGAGAAATTGCCAATGCCTTGCTGAATCGTCAACCTGGTACACTCCCTAGTGACACTAAAGTACCAGGAAAGAGGGAAGCTAAGGAGCAGGTAAAGGCAATTACATTGAGATCTGGGAAGGTGGCAAATTTTGAACACTCTCAAGTTTCGGATGAAGAAGTCGTGGCTGAAGAAGAAGTGCAGAAGGAAGCAGAAGTGGAACCAAGGAAGACTACTGTTGAACACACTCCTCCTGAGGGTAATACAGAGGAGAAGCAGATCTATCCTCCACCTCCTTTTCCTAAGAGGCTGTAGAAGAAAAAGGTGGCTAAGCAGTTTGAGAAGTTTCTGGAGGTGTTCAAGAAACTTCATATCAACATACCTTTCACTAAGCTTTTGAACAGATGCCTAGTTATGCGAAGTTTATGAAAGGTATTCTTTCTCGGAAGGTAAAGCTTGATGACTTAGAGAACGTTGCTCTCACGGAGGAATGCAGTGCTGTGCTGCAACAGGAGTTGCCTCCGAAGCTTAAAGATCCTGGAAGATTCACTATTCCTTGCACCATTGGAAAAGTGTCATTTGATAAATGCTTATGTGACTTGGGAGCTAGCATCAATCTGATGCCTTTGTCAGTATTCAAGAAGTTGGACTTACCTGATCCAAAGCCGACTTATATGACCTTGCAGTTAGCCGATCGTTCTATTAAATATCCATGAGGCATTGTGGAGGATGTTTTGGTCAAGGTTGACAAACTCATCTTTCCTGCTGATTTTGTAATTCTTGATTTCAAGGAGGATAAGAAGATTCCCATAATCTTTGGAAGACCTTTCTTGGATATTGGCTGAACCTTGATTGATGTGCAGAAGGGTGAGCTTACTATGCGAGTGCTGGATTAGGATGTGACTTTTAATGTGTTCAATGCCATGACATTCCCTACAAATAATAAGGAGTTTTTAAAAGTAGAGTTGGTCAATTCTTTGGTTACTTCAGAAATTGATCAATTGCTAAGGTCTGATACCTTAGAAAAGGCCTTGTTGGGGAATTCAGATAGTGAAGATGATTAAGATGATGAAGAAGATTCCCATCTACTTTGCCTGTGATTATTGCATTTGACCTTTCAGGTATTGATGAGGAAAAACTCTTAAGGATTCTGAGAGAATTCAAATCGGCAATTGGATGGACTATAGCAGATATCAAGGGAATCAACCCTTCTTATTGCATGCATAAAATTCTGCTAGAGGAAGGTAGCAAGCCTACTGTTGAGCAACAGAGAAGGCTTAATCCGATCATGAAAGAAGTTGTGAAGAAGGAAATTCTCAAATGGCTAGATGCGAGGATCATCTATCCCATTTCTGACAGTTCTTGGGTGAGTCCAGTTTAGTGTGTGCCAAAGAATAGAGGTATCTCTGTTGTTGCTAATGAGAAGAATGAACCTATTCCTACTCGAACAGTCACGGGGTGGAGAATTTGCATGGACTACAGGAAGCTGAACAAGGCCACGAGAAAGGATCACTTCTCTCTGCCTTTTATTGATCAGATGCTTGACAAATTGGATGGGCACGAGTACTACTGTCTTCTGGACGGCTATTTGGGCAAAAATCATATTTGCATTGCTTCAGAAGATCAGGAAAACACTACTTTCACTTGTCCATTTGGTACTTTCACTTTCAGAAGAGTTTCTTTTGGTTTGTGTGGAGCACCTGCCACATTTCAGAGATGCATGATGGCTATCTTCTCTGAAATGATTGGTCATAATATGGAGGTGTTCATGGATGATTTTGTTAGGAGGAAACACACACACACACATATTCGAGATTCAATTCTACCAATACAGAGTATGCACACAAACACACAATAATATATTTGACGTGGAAAACCCACGTCCCAACTTATATTATTAATTAAAATAATTATCAATAATACATCAGCACATAACACCTCAATGGTGTCCCAAACTGATACTTGAGCCAACCAATGCTCAAGCATCTCTCACATGATACCTAAGACGACTACATCTCTTAAATATACCTCAAAACAATAACATGACTATGTATATATAGCCATCACAAACTTAGCCAACAAGATAAACCTAATCTGATTATAATTGTGATGCCCTCCAAACCCGGGTCAGAAGTTTGGGGACCACAACACACACACACACACCATATTTAAACCTGTATATAAAGTATTATATGCATTGACCCTTCTCTACACAACCATGGATCGCAACAGGTTAAAGTATGAAAACAAGCCATAATCTTAACTTTTATTACATTGTACCAAATTCCAACTAGTTCAACTTACAACTGATAATGATATCATTCCTACAATCTTACATATCTCATTTACAATGTAAAGCTCCTGCTAGCTCGATCCCAACTTAACCGGAAACCCTAGCTCGCACACTAGACATGGAATCCTCGTTACCGACATTTTCCTTTTCAACTGTTGAAAACATAAAAAGTTTTGCAAGAGTGAGCTAACTAGCTCAGCAAGTCATAATAACAACAATTAATGTTAAACGATAATCGATTGAAATAATTCAGAAGAATCAAGTTTCTGAATAAGTAATGAGTAGAATTGGATATTCACTTTTCATTTGAAAAAACAAGGTTAGGCTGCTGATCAGTCACGCACTAACCCCGAGCAAGGCTCCCAGCTTTGCTCTATATAATGGATCCAAGGCACGCATTGGCCTATTATGACCACGAATCTGGTCTAAATTTATAAAACCATCCAATTCTAAAATAATTCAATATGATAACCAATGTAGTTCAATAAGCTGAACCATAAACAATATTGATCTTGAAGCATATAGTGATTCACAATACCATGACGGTATAACAAGGGATTCAAAAGTTTGGTTTTCAATCAAGGAGAAAATCAGAAAGTAGAAGACCAAGGTTTCAAGGGTTCCACGGATTGGTCTTCTTTTAAACAAGGAATAAGGGTTGGTATGCCAAGCAATTTAATATCAAAAATTAGTATGTGGTAGATATGTATTTGTGGAGTAGTATCGTATGTGTCTGGCTCGTATCTGAGAATTCAACAATCAATAGTTAATGAAGAATAAGGTTTATGGCTCAAGATTAATAAGAATCAGGGTTCAAGGTTAAATAGTTTAAAGTACTTGTAATATAAAACAAGAGTTATTTTGAATAATAGCATCATGTTATGAGAGAGTTTGAAAATATTTGCAATATATCTTGAAGAAAGGTTCAGAAGTACTTGCCTTATCACCGATTATTTCCAGTTTACTTGTACTCATCTAATAGTTTTACTCATCAATTCTTTCCTTCTCTTTCTATGCCTTGCTTCTATTTATCAATCATTTGCCTTCTCTTTCTACGGTTCGATTCTATTTATGGATCACCGGTTTCCTTTTCTATGTGTGGCACCCTCCAAACCCGGGTCAGAGGTTTGGGGTCCACAACACATACACCATATAAAAACCTGTATAAGAAACATTATTTGCAATGACCCTGCTTTACATAACCACGGATCGCAACAGGTTAAAGTATGAAAATAAGCCACAACCTTAACTTTTATTACAACGCACCAAATCCCAACTAATTTAATTTACAACTGATAATGGAATTATTCTTACAATTTTAATATCTCACTACCGCAATAAGCTCCTGCTAGCTCGATCCAACTCAATCTTTGGTCTTAGCTCGTACATTGAACTAGGGAAACCTCGCTATCAACCGTATCCATCTTAACTGTAAAATACATAAAAAGATTCGCAAGAGTGAGCTAACTAGCTCAGCAAGTCACCATGACAATAATTGAGGTTAATCAATGATCAAACGGGATGATTCAGAGGAATCAAGTTTATTGCTAAACAATCATTAGAATTGGATATTCATTTTAAGTTCTAAAACCAAGGTTAGGCTGCTGACCAGTCACACACTACCCCGAGCAAAGCACACAACACTGCTCTAATTACTGGATCCAAGGCACACATTGGCCTAAATTGACCATTGATATGGTCTGACCACGAATCTGGTCCACATATATATAAAAAACTATCCAATTCTAAAGCAGTTCAATATGATAAACAATATAATTCGATAAACAAGATCATAATCAATGATGGTTAAACACTTGAATAAAAATGTAAGGAAACTCATGGATATCTCAAGGTATATCAGGGTATGTATACGAAACGGTTTTCAGCCTGTAAAATGATCAGGTATTAGACGAATACTGATTTATCAAGGTATAGTTCTTTAATGTTATAAAGAATGGTTGGAGTATAAAAATTTCTGTATTTTCAAACAATTTTGTTCCAGTATTTGGTGTTTGATAGTTATACATTTGGGGAGTAGTGTCATATCTGTGTGATTTGGTATTTGAAAATCAATAAAGGATGGTTTACGAAAAATTTAAGGCTTATGGCTCAAAGATCAAATGAGGTGATTCGAGTTCAAGGTTGTATGATTCAAAGTACTTATAATATAAAACATAGCTATTTTGAATACTTAACAATATTTCACGAGAGAATTTGGAAACATTTGCATTATATCTTGAAAAAGGTTTAGAAGTACTTGCCTTACAGGGCTTTACAACTATTACTGATCTTGACTTGGCTTCACTTTCTGATCTCTCTGATGTCAGGAGTTGTTCTGAGATAGTTCTTTAACAAACATCTCTCAGCATATCTGAGTTCATCAATCATTCTCCTTTTAGCATCTCCAAGTTCTGCAGAATCTTCACCAGTTTGAAAGATAGCAGCTGTGAGATCATTAATTCTAGCTTTCCTTATGTCCTGATCCAATCTGATCAAATATGCCTTGTCAGACTCAAGATTGAATTCTACAGCCTTATAACCCAGAAAGGTAGTTATAATCTTAGCAGAGTTAGGCTTCATCTCAACAATATCACCCTTGTGATCTCTGTAACTTGGAAGATATGTGATGTCAGACTTTATAGAATAAAGCCTTTTCTGTCTCTGAATTTGATTCTTCAAATAGTTTGCAGCACTTTCTGTTATTCTGTCATTCACTTGAAGTAAGAATAATACATGTTCCAATTCTTCAAAATACTTTAGTGGAATAGCATTTTCCCTTATATGGTAAACCCTACCATCCGTCATGAAGTACAACAAGATGTGTTCTTTCAAGTAGGTATGGTAAACCATCTATACAGATTCTAGTTGATTCAATCTTTTAGGAGTTGCTCCAATACCTGGTTCACTTAAGGAAGTTGGATTATTGGTTGTGTTCTGTACTCTTCTTTCATCAGCACTACCCAATCCAGATTTATCTCTTGCTTCCTTTCCAGTAACCACTCTTGCTTCAAAACCACTTGATGCAGTCTTCAAAGGTTGAGTCTGTTTGGATTTGGTGAATCCTGGTAGGAGTAACTTTGAGGGTTTAACATGAGCAATGTCAGAGGTTTCCTTTTCCTTATCTTCTGATATCAAGTCAACTTGAGCTATGTCAGAGGTTACTTGCTTCTTTGTAATATCATAACTAACTAAATCTTGACTCTGAACAACTTGAGCCATGTCAGAGGTTGTCTTAGAAATCTTCCTTGAAGTCAGAGTAAGATCAGCATCTTCAACAGTAATTTCTTCATCCATAGGAGGCACATAAACCTTTATAGGTTCACCAACTTTTCTTTGCCCTTGGACCTTGGATCTATCTGCAATTGTGATTTGACCTTGGTTGCTACAGGATTTGTCCTTTCTTTTATCACAATGCCTTTGGCCTTAGGAAGTTTCTTTTTACCAACAGAAGCTTCAGATTTAGAATTGACTTTTTCTGACTTAAGTCTAGCTTCTTCTTCCATCAGACTCTCAAAGTCCATTCCTGGATTTTCCTTAAGAAATAACTGTCTTGATATTTCTTCATCAAGATCCAAAAGTTCATCAGAACTTATCCTTTTACTAGTATCAGAAGTAATTCTTTTTCCAGTATTAGAACTTGTTCTATGACCTGTAACTTCAGCTCTTCTTGATGAGAAACCACTACCTTGACCATGACCTCCACCCATTCCAGAGTTTCGATGGTCATCTTTTTCATCATCCTTCCCCTTCAGTGTCTTAACAGTTTTGCATTTGGACTTAATTACCTTCTCCCCCTTTTTGGCATCAGCAGGTAAGAGAAGAGAGACAATCAATTCCACTGAGGATTGGATTTCATCGAGTTGAGATTGCTGAGAAGCTTGATTTTTCAAAATATCATCAATCTGAGACTGTTGCTTCTCTTGGATCTTCTCAATGTAAGCAACTCTGTCAAAGGTAGGTTGGAAGAAAGTTTTCTTGTCAATTTTCTTAGGCGTTTCTTGCTTGAGCAATTCTTCCTGAATTTTATGTAACTCTACATGAGTTGTTGAATGTAGACCTTGCAGATGTCTAGTACTCAATGCAGTGACTCGAAGCTGTGTCTTGAAATCATCATTAATTAGCATCTCATCATCTTTCCCCAAGTGCTCAGCAAGAATTTTTTCAGATGGAACAAAGGTAACTGTGTTCCATTCCTTAGTCCACTCCTGTCCTCTAGGAGTTTCACTCCAAGGTACTGGTGCTTCTCCTCGAACAAACTTCTTGACTAGTTCAGATTTAGAAACAGTTTGTGGAGGTGCATGTCCTGAAGGACCAGCTTCATCAGCATCTGCATTTATAGCAGCATCACCAGTATCATCAGCATTTGCAGCATCAGAACTGACAGAATCAACATCTTCTGTTAAAAGAACAGTATGAGAAGCAATTGAGACTTCAACATCCTCCTCTAAGTGTTGATCTGCTTCCAAGTTCTGATCAACATCTATATTCTGATGCTCACCTATATTCTGATCATCAACATCTAGATGCAGAGAAGGTGTTTCAGACAATTCTGGAGTTTCGTTAGCATCAGTAAGTGGTGTTGTTGATGGATTTATTGCTGTTGGAGCTTCTAAATAGAGAACCTCAGGCACAACTAGATTGTGAATGTCAATTTCAGCACTTGTGCCTGGGTCTTCAGTAGATACTGGTTCATGTACAGGAGACACATGTGGTGTAGATGCTTTATCGGTAGCAGTAGCTTTATGAGTTGGTGATAATGAAGATGGAGATGCAGTAGCTCCAACAAATTCTGGCTCTTTTGAGATCAGAGATTCCTGATCTCCTTCCTTAGCTGCTGCTTCCTCATCATCTGAAGCCGGTCTGTGAGCTCTCTGTTTCTTTCTTTTCTTTGAAGGTGTAGATTCCTTGGGAGTTTCAGCATAAGACATTCTTCTAAGCCTTTGAGAAGCTTAGATCCCATAATTCCAGTATCCTTCTGAGAAGAGACCTTCTCAGCTTCTTGTATAACAATATCTGATACAGGAACTTGTTCCTACTATCTGACTCATCTCTCTAAACAAACTTCCTTCTCTTCTGTGTTTTCTGAGGTACAGTCTTTGTCCTCTTGGGCTTGGAAGATGAAGGCTTCACAGTATGTGCTGATGATGAAGGTTGAGGTAGTTGTGAAGTTTTGAGATATGTTCTGACATAAGGTTGAGTAGATTGAGGTGTATGTGTGGTATGTTCTGATGGTTGTTGAGTTGTCTGGGTGGTGGTGGTGGGTTGTACATCAGGGTAAACAGATCTGTAGGTTAGAGGATCAGCATTTACCAAGATCTATTTTACAGACTGAGGTATCTGTAAGGGTCTAACCACCTTTTTCTTAAGGTCAGCATTTACCAAGTCATTAAAAGCACGTTTTGCAAGTTTAAAAGGTGGAAATAAAGAACTGGCTGGTTGGGGTTCATTAGCACAGCAAAAGGTATATATAAGCTGACAGAATCTAGCAAAGTAAACTATATTTCTATCCTCTGTCATCCTATCCCCAATAAAGCCTAGCACAGCACTTACAAAATCAAAATGAGTTTGGTGAATAATAGCATACCCGATGTGCTGACTCATGATTGGAATGGCATCAAAGTTGGAACACTTATTGCCAAATGCTTTAGTGATGCAGTCAAAGAAAAAGCTCCATTCCTTTCTGATATGTGCTCGTTTCAACTGTCCAAGCTTGGCCAAACTCTTCTCATACCCCAAATTGGCCATGAGCTGCTGTAACACTGGTTCCTCCGCTATTGAGAAAATGCAACCTTCTAGTAAATGTAGAGCTTTGCGAACTGCTCTAGGAGTTACCACATGTTCAACCTCATTTACTTCAAAAATAATACTTGGAGTACCAGTAGCACCACCATTATCAAAATGCCCAGTCCGCCAAAACGTCAGAACTTGTTGGCTGGAAATGACTTGAGGCTGGGTCAATGCATACCCAATTTCACTGTGTGCTAGAAGATCTTGCACAAAGTGCAACTCAGATGGAGCTTCATCATAATTTAAGATTGCAGCATAGTTGTTGGGAACGAACTTGGCTCCATCTATGATCAAATCCTTAGGTGCCATGAGAAAAATTGAGAATTAAGGTTGCTTGTAAGGTGTTTGATAAAATGTCTGTATGAAAAACAACGTCAGGAGATGAGAGAGAATAGAAGTAAAGAAAGATAAAGTGTGAAAGTAAATAAAAGATTTTACAATCTTCTCTCTTGTTTACTTATACACGGTAGAAAAAAGTAACCGTTGGACACCTGTCAGACATGCAGCAGTAAAGAATAATTAATGGGCACGGGAAAACAGTAATCATTACTTATCACATGCAGTTTTTCAAGGAAAAACCGTTCCACTTACCAAGTAATCCCATTAATCAAGGTAATTCAGTTTTAATTTAAAATTTAAACTGTTCCCACTTATTAAATCATTTTTACTACGAAACCAATATTCTGTAAAAATACATCAGGTGAGAGAATGACCAAAAAATAAATAAATCAAGGAATCAGGTACTGCCACGTCAGAACCAGAACTTGATTTGTATCAGTAATAAAATGGTCATCAGAATATGGATAAATCAGGATTTAAAGATGTATCAAAATTTCAAACAACTCAAAGACAACATCTTGCAAAAATATAAAAATTCCATTAATATATTAAGAGAATACATTCATGAAATTGAAATTACAGCACAAGATTACAAGAGTGTCCTAAGTTACAAAGCCTATTTCTTCTTCCTACTCTCTACAAACAGAACAACGAGGCGAATGATTCGCTCCTGTTGTCGAAGAGCTTCCAGCCGTGCTTCTTCCAATCGCTCAACATGGCGATGGTAATCCATATAGAAGAACAAGAGGTCTGTCAGAACCTTTTGGGGAATAGAGTCCCAAACATTATCAGGAATAGCAGTAACATGCCATTCCTGCTGCCATTCTGGACAACTCATGGTGAGAGAGAAAGTATCATAGTTTAGAGCTAAGTTGTAATTCACCAAGATTGTGATGATAGAGAAATAGATGAGATTGAGAGCTTGAGAGTTTGAGAGAAAATGGGAGATGTACTGATTGGAGTGAAGTGTTGGTTTATATAGGCAATGGAATGCCAGGAGACGCAAGGAAAATTTAATGCTGACAGGTAGAAATAATTCTACCTCGTCTCCCTAGACCGAGGAGAATAAAAATAGCCATTGGAAGTGTAAAACAGGGTTTAATGCGCATAAGAAACAAGTAAATATTACTGTGCATGGACGTGTACCACTAATTCTAATTGTATTGACTATTAATATTCCACCCAAACATATTCTGATTTAAAATAAGACTGTTTCAGATTTTAACCACAAATAAGTCAAGGAAAGAATCAGAATTTAATATAAGCACTTAGACTTATATCAAAACCTAACAGTCATCAGAACATGATTTCTTAACTCGAAATGTTGAATGCCTATTTCTGTAATTCTTCACACAAATTTTGATTTCGTTTCTTCAGAACTTAATCATCAGAACTTCCATCAGAACCTGTCCTCAGAATTTATGTAATCTGACACATAAACTGTTCATCGAAAATAACATTGATCGCCACAGTAAATTTCATCATTCATATGGAGTGTAAGTGTGTGCATTAAGCGAAATATCAGACAAAGAGTAAAGTCTGATTCACTTCAGGACATCTTAGAAATAAGGCATAACTAAGAACTTTACTTAAAATCTGTCATTATTCTGAAGCCTACTATTGAATGAGTTCATGCATGAGTCCACCTCAACTGTTTTGTGCTTATTTTATGCATCTTTTGAAATTCCATTTTACAGTGGCTTCTCAGTGTAAGTGAGTCACGACTGCTTATCGAAATTTATGCTATTATCAGAGTATTTCTCCAGTAATCACAGAGTGTGAAAAGTCACCAAGAAAAATAATTATTTGCTTTTCTAATGCATATTACTTAATACCAGCAATGCACTTGGGTCGTCCTTTCCACATTTTTACTCTAGATCTCAAAGGAGTACCTGATTTTTATTCCCTTTTCTTTTCCTTTTTCTTTTGATAAGTGAGGTTTATCAGCACTTAGTACATTCAGCAGATTTACTAACATCAGAACTTAACAGATGAGAAGCATTATTCTAGTTTTGGACTTAGTAATAAGATAGACAAAGTAAACGTGACTAAGCTCAATATCAGAATTTGCTTGTGTCAATAGATTTCCACATAAATAATTACCTCTAACATGGGATCTCTAGTATGTTAAAGACTACTAGGTCAGTATCTAGCACAGTTATCCTCATAGGATTGAATAGTCACAGAAACAGTCATTTCACTATCAAAGTTTAGAAATTCACATCAGACAACAATCAGTACTTAAGCAATTTTCAATTAGGCACGGAATACAAAAAAAGAGTAATATCTGTAAATAATGATCATAAAGTCTGATGTATCAGAACAAAACTAAGCAGATTTAGAGAAAGAACCTGAAACCATTCAAAGTTCATTTACCAATCTTGTAAAAGTAGCTTTACACAGTGGTTTTGTGAAGATATCTGCTAGTTGTTGATCTGTTGGAACAAAGTGCAATTCCACTATACCTTCATCCACATGTTCCCTTATGAAGTGGTACCTAATGCTGATATGCTTTGTCATTGAGTGTTGAACTCGATTACCTGTCATAGCAATAGCACTTTGATTATAACAGTAAATAGGGATTTTAAAATATGTTAACCCATAATCCAGTAACTGATTCTTCATCTAAAGAATCTGTGCATAACAGCTTCCTGCATCAATGTATTCTGCTTCTACAGTTGATATGGAAATTGAGTTTTGTTTCTTGCTAAACCACGAAACCAATCTGCCTCCAAGAAATTGACAGCTTTCACTTGTGCTCTTCCTGTCAATTTTACAACCTGCAAGATCTGCATCTGAGTAACCTATTAGTTTAAAATCTGATTCTCTGGGATACCACAATCCCATATTAGCTGTTCCCTTAAGATACTTGAATATTCTTTTCACAGCTGTTAAGTGAGGTTCTCTTGGATCTGCTTGAAATCTTGCACAAAGACAGGTAGCATACATGATATCAGGTCTACTAGCAGTTAGATAGAGTAGAGAGCCAATCATACCTCTGTAATCAGTAATATCTACTGATTTACCAGTATCCTTATCCAGTTTTGTTACAGTGACCATGAGAGTGGATGCATTTGAACAATCTTGCATTCCAAATTTCTTCAGCAAGTTTCTGGTGTACTTGGTTTGACAAATAAAAGTGCCTTCTTCATTCTGCTTGACTTGAAGGCCCAGAAAATAGCTAAGTTCTCCCATCATACTCATTTGATATCTTGACTGCATCATTTTGGCAAACTTTTTGCAAAGTCTGTCATTTGTAGAACCAAAGATGATATCATCAACATAAATCTGAACCAGAAGTAAGTCATTTCCATGGTTGAGGTAGAACAGTGTTTTGTCTATAGTTCCTCTGTTAAATCCACTTTCCAGAAGAAAATGAGCTAAAGTCTCATACCATGCTCTAGGAGCTTGCTTAAGGCCATAAAGTGCTTTATCAAGCCTGTAGACATGATTTGGATATTTGGGATCGACAAAGCCTGGAGATTGTTCAACATATACTTCCTCCTCCAATTCTCCATTGAGAAAAGCACTTTTCACATCCATTTGAAAGAAGTAAACTTTTTGTGAGCAGCATAAGCCAAAAATATCCTTATGGCTTCCAATCTAGCAACTGGTGCAAATGTTTCATCATAATGAATTCCCTCCTGTTGAGAATATCCTTTTGCAACCAACCTTGCTTTATTCCTTGTAATTATGCCATCACTATCAGTTTTGTTTCTGAATACCCACTTTGTACCAACAACAGATCTGTTCTTTGGTCTTGGCACTAGGGTCCAGACTTTGTTTCTTTCAAATTCATTTAACTCTTCCTGCATTGCTTGTACCCAACCGGCATCTTGAAGAGCTTCTTCCACTTTCTTTGATTCAGTCTGAGAAAGAAAAGAATTGTAAAGGCATTCACTTGAAGTAGCTGTTCTAGTTCTGACACCTGCATCAGGATTTCCAATTATTAAGTCAGGTGTATGTGATTTAGTCCACTTCCTTGCAGATGGAAGGTTTTCTCTAGAACTGGATACTCCCCCATGATCCATGCCATCTTCATCAACATCTTCTGATGCTCCCCCTGAAACTATGCTCTCTGAGTTGGATCCTTCAATATTTAAATTTTCAGAATTATCAGAACTTGGCTTATCAGAACTTGATGAATCAGACCTTGAAGAGCCAGTTGTATGTTCTGATGCTTCTTGAGATGTGGTTGCATCTTCAGTATGCTCCCCCTACATAGGTGCATCTTCGTTTGGCGTTGTCACCACAGTTTCAATAACATCAGAGCTTAATCCATCAGAGTTTGTTGTATCAGGATTTAGACTGTCAGGATTTTCAGTATCAGAATTTAAGTCTTCATTTTCAAATCTCAGCTGATCATGATCATTGAAATCTTCAAGTCCAGTAATTTTCTTATCATCAAAGGAGACATTGATAGATTCCATGACCACCCTTGTTCTCAAGTTAAAGACTCTGAAGGCTTTTGTGGAAAGTGGATATCCAACAAAGATTCCTTCATCAGCTTTTAGATCAAATTTCGATAGCTGTTCAGGATGAGTCTTAAGAACAAAACACTTGCATCCAAATACATGAAAATATTTCAGATTTGGCTTCTTTTTCTTCACCATCTCATATGGTGTCTTTCCATTGTTGTTAATGAGTGTTGCATTATGAGTAAAACAAGAAGTCTGCACAGCTTCAGCCCAGAAATAGGTTGGAAGCTTTGCTTCATCAAGCATAGTTTGTGTAGCTTCAATAAGAGTTCTATTCTTTCTTTCAACAACTCCATTTTGCTGTGGAGTTTCAGGAGCAGAAAATTCCTGCTTGATTCCATGGTTTTTGCAGAACTCTTCCATTATCAAATTCTTGAATTCAGTGCCATTATCACTTCTTATAATCTTCACAGAATCTTTGACCAATTTATCCAGTTTCCTGACATGATCAATCAAGATAGATGCAGTTTCACTTTTTATGTGCAAGAAATACACCCATGTGTATCTGGTGAACTCATCCACTATGACCATAGCATCTTTCTTCTTTACAATAGACATGACATTCACAGGACCAAATAGATCAACATGTAGTAGGTGATAAGGCTCAAGAATTGATGATTCAGTCTTGCTCTTGAATGAAGATTTCCTTTGTTTAGCCTTCTGACAAGAATCACAAAGGCCATCAGGAGAAAATACTGACTTTGGCAGTCCTCTCACAAGATCTTTCTTGACTTATTCATTTATATTGTTGAAATTTAAATGAGAGAGTTTCTTGTTCCAGTTCCAGCTTTCTTCAATTGATGCTCTACTAATCAGACAGACTGCAGAACCATCAATACTTGTTGAAAGCTTGGCTTCATAAATATTACCACGCCTATATCCTTTCAGAACAACTTTGCCTGTAGATTTACTTATAACTTCACAGTGTTCTTCAAAGAAATCCACATGATAACCTCTGTCACAGATTTGACTAACACTCAGCAGATTGTGTTTAAGTCCTGAGACTAGAGCTACTTCTTTAATGATGACATTCCCAAGATTGATATTACCATATCCCAATGTTTTTCCAATGTTGCCATCTCCATAAGAAACACTTGGGCCAGCCTTCTCCACAAAGTCTGATAGCAGGGCTTTATTTCCAGTCATATGTCCTGAACATCCACTGTCCAGAACTAGGATATTTTTTCTGTTGCCCTGCAATCACAAAGACCACTAATCATTAGTTTTAAGGACCCAAACTTGCTTGGATCCTTTGGCCTTATTAAGTTTGTTAACATTTGCAGCGGATTTAGCATTAGAATTTATGTTAACATTTTTCTTATCAGAATTTACACTATCAAACTTTGAATCAGAACTTACACTAGAAGGAACAATGCTAACTTTCTTTAAAGAAGGTTTTATTTGATAATAATCACAGTATAGACTATGATATTCCTTACAAGTATAAATGGAATGCCATAAACTACCACAATGAAAGCAAGGATTTTGTGGCTTATATCTAACATACTGACTCTTAACTCATGACTTTGAAGGTAAGGAGTTTATGTTCTTATTCTTCCTGCAAAAAGAAGCCAGATGGTTAGAACTTCCACAGTTATGACATATTTTTCTAGGAGCATCAGGAACAGGCTTATAATCATTGCTTTTATTCACACCTTCCTTTCCATTCCTATTTTTCCTAGGTGATTTTACCTTGTTTGCATTCTTAACATCTTTCAGCTTATGCTTAAGCTGCTTCTTTGTCATTAAGCCTGCGTTTACTTCAGTTGTCTTTTCCTGTTTTAGTTTGTCAGAAGTTAATTCCTTTTTAACTTCTAATTTCTCAGTATCAGACTTTACAGCTACCTTGGGAGATTCTTCTTCAGCCTTAAGAGCAACTGTCCTTGACTTTCCTCCTTTCCTCTTGCTTCTTTGTTCCATCTCAAGTTCATGAGTCTTGAGCATCCCATAAATTTCATCAAGAGTCATTTCATCAAGATTATAGTTGTCTCTTATAGTTTTTTCCTTCAAATCCCAGCTTTCAGGAAGAGCTAACATGAATTTAAGGTTTGAATCTTCAAGATCATATTCCTTATCAACCAGTGACAAATCATTCAAGAGCTTGACAAATCTGTCATATAAATCAGTCAATGACTCATTTGGCTTTGAGTCAAAGTGTTCATACTGTTGAGTGAGTATTGTCTTCTTGTTCTTCTTGATCGAATCAGTTTCCTGACATCTTATTTCCAGGGCATCCCATATATCCTTTGCAGTCTTGCAGTTAATTACCCTGTTTGACATTACATTATCAATGGCACTATGCAGCAAGTGTCGTACCTTCGCATCCTTAG
Source organism: Apium graveolens (assembly GCF_009905375.1). Lineage (NCBI taxonomy): Eukaryota > Viridiplantae > Streptophyta > Magnoliopsida > Apiales > Apiaceae > Apium > Apium graveolens. The sequence continues at coordinate 134,575,639 of NC_133653.1, read as the reverse complement.
CAATTGAAGCGATATCTTCAGCAGTGTAATCACTCTTCTCCTTTGGTACAGACTTTGCTGCTTCACCTGCAACTGCAACAATGAGCTTTGTTGGATTGTGAGGTCCTTCCTTGATTCTGTCAAGATATTCTGAATCTGTAGATTCCAGAAATATAGTCATCCTCACCTTTCATATGGGATATTCAGACGGTTTCAATATGGGAACTCTAATAGTCTCATATCGACTATGGATTTGTGTCTTTGGTGGTTCTTCAGTTTTGGTGGGCTTGGTTGGAGTTTCTGCTTCAGACATGATTATTTTTGGATCTTAAACTGTTTGTGTGTTAACACATAGGCTCTGATACCACTTATTAGGTCACACACACTGTAGAGGGGGGTGAATACAGTGTATAGCACAACCAAATCGAATTCTAATAACTCAAGTAACAGAAAACAGACTTTATTCAAATCAATAAATCCTGTTACATTATGGAACTGTCCTCTCTCAGTGATGAACAAATATCACGAGAGCTGCTAGGGTTACAATTAATAATATTCTCGATAACGATAACACTTATAGTGTAAACCCTATGTCTGTGTTTATATACTACACAGTTACAAGATAATCGCTAATTGATATGGAATATAATTCTGCTTTCTAAAATATATTAATCAGATATCTTTTCTTCCAAGTACTCTATTCTTCATAGAATTCCTTCTTCATGCATATCTCTTCTTATGTTTGTCTTGATCTTCTTTTCCTTTCAATCAGCCGCCTTCCTTATCTGAACGTTTCCTTTAAGTCCTGATATTATCTTCTAATAAATATCTCCTGAATCTTAAGTATTGATAACTTAAGTTCTGACTTCAGTATAAGTGCTGATTTCAGTTAAGTGCTGATTTGTCCTGTTTAAGTAAGATCTGAAAACTAAACATAAATCATATTAGTCATGACATTATCAAATATATCTAACAATATAGTTTCATGCATTTGCATTTTAACATGACCCCTTAGATGATTTTTCCGATTGATTTGTGATATTGATGCTAGTGTAGTGATGTCATGCTTAGTGATGTTAAGTATTATCTAGTTGATTTGCATGTTCGAGATAATTGTATTTCATTAAGTATTATAGGTTGCTTGAGTTCTAGATCATGGTCATGGTTTATTTGTTTATCGAGGTTTAATTTCTTGTTTATATTTATAATTTAGGATATTCTCTTAATGGTAAAATAACATGGATATTTAAAAACTGGAGAAAGTTATATTTCATTGATAGTTGTTATGGCTAGGTGTCAAATGGCTAGTAATCGGCTTATTTTATATTAGTAGTCTAGGGTTGAACGAGATGGAGCGAAACACACTCATTTAAAAATTATGTGAAAAAAGAGAAAAAAAGGAAAAGAAGAAAAAAAAGAAAAATATGTGTTATGCATATTTGATCACGAGTGGGCTCTTTAATACTCGAGTTATTAAGTTCTTAGGGGACTTTGTGCCTAGTGACCTAAGGCTTTTTATAGTCTGGGATCCACTAACTTAACGCTCGCTACATGGGTATTATTGTATAAGTCTTTTGTGGACCTCACTCATTACACGGTCAAATAAGCATATTTGTGTTGTTATGTGTTGTGAATAAAAGCATGAATCCATGTAAAACTCCGATATAAGAATTGAAGTGTTATAAATTATTTTGAGTTTAGCTTTTATTATATTTATAACCTTGTGATTGTTTTGATGAGTAGTAAGTCATGATTATTGATCTAGTTGTGATAGTATATCTGTAAGCATTTGCACACATGCACGTTTCTGGATTGTAAGTTGATTTTTGGGATTTGATTGATCTTTGTGCAAACAAATAACTACATTTGCTGAGATGTTACTTGTTGATTGGTTTAGTTATTCTATGGGGTTTGTTGCATTCATTTAGTTTTCATTCATGAATTTTTATTTCTTGTTCTTTGAGTCTTTTTATGCTTGAGGACAAACATCGGTTCAAGTTTGGGGGTGTGTTAAGTGGTATTTATGTCCACTTAGAATGCTATATAAAGGCTTGATTTGATGTTTTGTACTCGAGTTATTTGTGTATTTAATGTGTTTTTATAGTGTTTTTGCATTTCATGCATAAATAAAATATCCAGGTGATTTGACATTGTTTTGATGCTAATTTGGTGTTAGGAATGTGTCAAGAAGATTGCTCGTGAAAAGACCAACTCAAACCAGCAAGAAAATCAGAAGTTAGGATTTTCTCCAGAGAGTCAGCGTGCCCGCGCTACAGTCGCGCGCGACCGTGCCAGGATTATAGAAGTGTAGCGCGCCCGCGCTGGTGAAGGGCGCCCGCGCTGGTGAAGCGCGCCCGGGCTGGTGAAGCGCGCGGCCGCGCCGGGTCAAATTCCAGGAATCCTGTTTATACTATGATTTTGATCCAAAAGACTTCTAATCTGCATGGGCTGCTATATAAACATAACTTATATTCATTTTTCATAATAAGACGTACCAGAGCTTAAGGAGAAGGCATAAGAAGACCGCATAGCATAATTCAACCAAGGCGAAGAGGATCTAGTTTATTCTTGTGATTCTTTGTTTTAAGTTGTAACTTTGGCTGCTAGTTTTCTTGCTTGTGAACCTATACTCTTGTTTCATACTTGGTTTATTATTTATTCCGTATAAAGACTACATTTATTATACCATGCTTTCATCGGAACCCACGTTGATGATGAGTCCGATTATGGGCTAATCGTTATCGTGGGGTTCTAGCGGATTTATTTATGGATTTCTTTAGTTAATTTATTTCGATACCTTAGTGTGTGGTTATTATATGATATCCTAGTATTGGTTGTGCTTATTCGTCTTATAAGCGTCACGAACTTATAAGATAACGTGTTAATCTCTAATGAAGCAAAAGTGAATTTAGGGGTTTAGAACTTGCCATACTAGCATAGGTTCATGTAATTGATATGCATGATTCGTAGGTAATTTTAACCATCTTACTTGCCCTATGTAATCACGATAGATAACTTGTGCATTAAACCGTTTGTTGTCAAATTCTATAGACATATAGGGTCTCAATATAATTGGTGTCTATTCAACTTTATCTCTTTTGTGGATGTCTGGTAGTATGGTATTCGTACAATGAAAGTGGGCATTTATCAGTTTTGTGTTATCTGATTAATGTCATCACCATTCCATGCTAAGGTTAAGAACGAAAAGGCTATTGAATGAAGTATTTAATATAGTTAGAATCCCATATTTGTGTCATATAGTATTCAACTCTCTTTATTCTCTTAGTTAATGTTCTTTAGTATAATCTCTTAGTTAGTTATAAAAAATCTTAATCTGTTATTCTTAGCATTGAATAATAACCATACCATTATTGCATAAGTACATTGATTAAAATTAACCTAAACCAATCTCTGTGGGAACGAACTAGAATTAATTCTATATTACTTACGATCACGTATACTTGCGTGAATATTAGCGCGTGTTCTAGTCCTAACAATTATAAGAAAGTCAAATGAACCGGTAATCTGATTGTATCTGTAACTATGTGTTTCTAGAATAATGAAGGCCACCATCGGCAATTATCAGTAAACTAGACTAGACACAAAGTTCGCACCCATATCCTGCTGATCAGTCAGGATACAGTGCAGATTTATACCTATATGTATAGATCCATTTGGGTACCCAGGCTCTACGGCCCAAAACAGGGGTCTGGTTCAGTCCCGACCCATAGAATCCAGTTTATACTTGGTCCTTATCATCACCATCCAGTCCATCGATGAGCATCCAGAACAATCGGTATGCTTTGATGTATCTCAACATCAAGATATATTAGGATATATATATTGTGTAATCTATTGGAATATGAATAGAGTATTTTACGTTGGGATATACCACATAAAATATATATCAATATACAATCAGTGCATACCACATAATATGAATTAGCAGTGTTTATTGAGAATATAGGAATATAGGAATTAGCAGTGTTTATTGAGAAATCAGGAATATATGAATATATATCAGTTTATGCACTATTCACATACACTGCTAATTCCACATATATAATATTGTGTAATCTGGAATATGAATATAGGAATATTCATATATTCCTAATTTCTCAATAAACACTGCTAATTCCTATTCACATACACTGATACACAATTACTGCTCTTTTGTTTATGAATGGATATATCAGGATATACCACATAATTCACATAGCACATAAGGCGTATAGTCATTTTAGGTTAAAAAAATATTTTTAGAATCGAAATCGGAACAATACTCGTATTATCGAACAATATCTGGTCGTTTACTAATTTTCGGAATTCCCTGGACTCGTCTCTATAATTAATAGGGTCTATAAATAAATAAATATCAAAAGTCTACTCAATTCCGGAAGAAATAAAGATTTGATACTATTTTTAATGAAAACATATCATTTTTCTAAATTTAAGGGCTTTCGTTTCGTTTAAATCAGATAAATGGTTCAATTATTATTAAATAAATAGGGATAAATCAATTTATTATTTAAAATAACCAATTATTCAAAATAATTGAACCTCAACTATATTTTTAAATAATTATTTAGGAAAAATCAGAATTAAAAATATTTTTTCATAATTTTTGGAATTAAAATGAATTTATAATGAATTATTGAAAATACTTTGATTAATTATCAAAATAATTAATCACTTTAAAGAATTAATAAATAATAATTAAATAATTAAGAAATAAATAGTTTTGAATTTTAGAAAATATCTCAGATTTATTTATAAAATAAATCAATTAATTAATCAATTTATTTAAATAAATAAAACTGATTTTATAATTTATAAAATAAATAATAAAATAAAAATCCAATAACAGTTTTCTGAAAATAGAATTGGGCAAAAACAGATCAAAACTGGGTCACTTAAACGTGTCAAACGAGTCAAAATCCGGGTCATGAAGAACATGACCAAATTTTACCCAGAATCTGACGACCGGAACAGATTCCGGCCAGCCATTTTCAGGTAAAAAACGTAACTGTTTGGTTCGTTTTTCAGCTGAAATCAATTTCAAATCACTTCGTCTTTTGGATTCAGGCAAAAACTAACCGTAAAAACCCCTGGGTTTGATTCTCCGATCAAAAACCCGCCAAACTTCGATTTGGCTCATCTATACATGAAACTTTGATTTTAATAGCTCAAATCAAAGCTTATTCAGTATACAATCGAAGCCCTAGCATCTAACAAACCAAAAATCATTCAAACTCAAAAACGTATAAATCAAAAATTCGTATAAACCCTAATAATCGAACTATCAATTACAACCATCGTTTGATAAATTAACTAACACAAATCGATTGTAAACTATCATACAAAGCTATTTAAACCATCAATTTCATCAGATAACCCCAGAATCAAAATCCCCTAATTCAAACATGAACCCTAAAAATCAAAATAAAAAATCCATGAATTGAAACATGAAATTGATTACATAAACCGAAAGAACAGATCAAAACCTTCGATTTTAATACTTACACGACTGTATTTGATGCCGGAAATCGATCAAAATCGTTGCTGATTGTTTAACCCAAAATCAAAGGTCCGACCCGAATTCTAGAGAATTTTATGATTTTTCAATATTTTTAATAATTTAATTATAATTAATTAATAAAAATTAGGCTATTTATAGTAGTAAATATAATACTCCTAATTAAAATTAAGGCCTTAACTACATCTAATAAAATTAATCGGCCCTTAATTAATGTCACAACCCCAAAATAACACTAAAAAAATATCACTGAATAAATGCAAAGTTATTACAAATGGCTGTTAACAACAGAATTCAAGATCGCAAATGTTCAGTGTTTGAATAGTCCAACACTACTATTATTACAACTTATATATTTATAAAGCTACCGGTCCTCACACAAATGCCAACTATACTACCTGAGCACTCACATAAGCCTCATCATCTCCACAGGTAGACTTACGAGCAGTCTGCTTGTATCTAACCATACTTGCTAGCTGAAATGGCATAAATGAAAAGCAAGAAGTGAGCCAAGCACTCAGCAAGGTATATCATAAAACATAATATAACATCATAGCAATATATATCTGGAAATTGAGGTGTATGACATCATTATTCAAGTCAAAACATTTGTAACCAAAACATTGCTCAAAATCTTTTTTATGACGCTACGGATTACAGCCGATGATCAGCCGCGAAGCAATCCCGAACCTCGCTGGGTTCTTAACAATTTAATGAGATCCCTAGGCATCTTTTAAGCCTAACATGATAAGTGTGAAAGGGACTTGCGTCTTAGTCCATTTCACCAATCTCAAGAAAACATTCTTTAATTTAAAGAGCAATTATCTTTTATAAAACTGATGCCAAGGAGAACTTTACAAAGATCTAGATAAAAAAGGGGATTAAATCATCAATCAAGGATTCGAGTTATGAAACTCTTATCAAAATGATTTGACTTTTCACTAGAAAGGTTTTCAAAGATGGACATCAATGGTTTGACAACCAGGGAAGAAAGTATTGAAAAATAATCATAAAGTTGTTCACAAGATAGAGATCTCAAATTGTAAGGGTAAGACATGGCACATATCTAGTAACAAAGTTTAGGTAGGATATAAAGAGAAATGAAGAAATATGAAGTTGGATTGTTGATAACTCAAGGTATTAAGGGTATAGGGATATTGTATCAAATCAATAGGGGTTTTGTGATCAAGGAAATTAAAATGATGGAGCTTACATGGGTATTTTGGTATAGTAAGAGCAATCAAAGGATAATAATTATGGAACTAAGTCAAGTTGAACAGAACAGTGATAAGGGTATGATTTAATAAGAGCATGAATAGACTTGAAGCAATTCCAATAATCATAAGCATGGCATAACATTTACAATATCTCAATCTAAAATCAGAGTATTTGTAACGATGAATCATGGTGACAACAATATTAACGATCATTATACGAGCATGCTATCATAATTCAAAAGAGTGGTTCGGTACACTTGCAATATATATGTCTTAATGAAAACATCACTAGAACGATGAGGGCAAAATACTTGTACAAAAATAGAATTGGCAAGGGGAAATACTTGCCTTAAGAAGGCTGGCCTAACTCTCGTCTTGATCGTGGAAGAAATCGGGAGCACTACTCGACTTTGACGGAAAGTTTACTATCTTCTCCTGACCCTACAAAAAATATTAGACCTCATCAAGACAGACTCTCACAAAAACTCCATCCTAGTTAAATATTTCAAAACATATCGGCACTTAGGCCTAACTACACATTCGACTCTTTACTAATCACTTATTATGCTCAAATAATCATTTAGGATCACATAACACATTTAATCACATAATATACAACATTGATATAAAGGTGCGCTATTGAGTATTGAATGATCTCACTCAACCAACACAATTGAATCGAAGTGCTAACTAGTCTAGTGCAACTCAACTAGCTCTCCAAATTTTGAAGTGCCTTTACTAGCCAAACTCCATTTCACTTAGCCACACCTATGGCCTAACATTCTTCTGACCTCTTACTAACAATTAGACTCAATGGTCAACTCAGGCCTCATCTCTAAGAATGCAAAATCTAAGTTCAAGGACAATGTGTTCCTAAGTGAAACTATTAGGTGACGCTGAATGGTACTAAGCGACAATGATCCCCGTTCCACTCAAAGTTTGACACTCAAATTACTACAATGGAATCTCAGGTCCTAAATATAACTTGTGCACTTGGAATGACACCAAGGCTCAACCTAGGCCTCCTTGGGCCTATTCTCAAAGTTGACTCTCCCCTGTCCTAGTGACACTCAAACTGCCCTGATTTGAACTCACTTTATACTCTTGGTTTCAACTCTAAACCTTCAAACTATGGCTTGAAAAACCTCCCACAAACTCCCTAGTATAAATTCTAAGGAAGGCCTAATGAAGGCCTACCAATGACACCACTTTCTAAGCTTAAAAGTGCTCCTCACTCAAACTGTTTCTGTTCTGACCAGAAGTCATGATTCGACTTGTGCACCTAAGTAAATGGGTTGATATCTTATATTTAAAGCTTTTGGGATCAACTATAGGTCAATTCCTAACTTCTGGTGGCTTGGGCCTCCGAATTCCCAAAGAATGCCCAATCAAAACTCTCCTACAAACTAGTGCAAAATTCTGGAAAAAGACAAACCTTATACTAACCCTTCCACCTTAACTACCACTTATAAACCATCAACCCAATCTTTAACCAAGAATAATTACCATCTTAATTCTCTCATCTAACCCACTAACACTTGGTGGAGATCATTCATACCCTAATGCACCATGACCAAATTATACAAACAAAGTAGCAAGACTAACACTTAAATCATATTTTTGAGTACTCATGCACAAAATGAATATCTATATCAACATGCAAAAGAAATACCAATTGAATATACTCATTAAACCACTATAAAAACTATACTTTGTCATAATAAAGCACTTTTCAAGAAAAGTATTGTTGTGAATATATTGTGTACTTGATGATCACTTAAATAAAATATCTAAGTAGATTTTACTTAGTGAAATAATGTAGCACTCGACGGACAAGAATTATAGTCCCGACGGATAACTCATTATAGTCCCGACGGATGATTAACTTATTATCCATCGAGTGAGTAGCTTATGTAATAATAAGTTTGTAGCACAGTGATGTATGCACCTTTATATAGAATCTGTAGTAGCATATAAGTCATGTTGACTTTAACTAGATATGCAGAATAGGTTGATTAATTGTACATAAGTACTGTCTTGTAATTCTGTATAAGTGAAATGAAGTCAAGTGCCAAAATAGCTACCGACGGATGATTAACAAAGCCTTCAACGGATGATCAAATGACTATTAACGGATGTTTAACATAGCAGTCGACGAATGATCAATCAAGTCATCGACGGATGATTTGAAAGTCGACGGATGATCATATCAAGAATTCAAACATCAGTTAAACAGTGAAAGCTGACACACAGCCGTCGAGTTGGATACAAACACATTGTGGAAGCCCATTAACTGGGTAATAGAGGACAAAAAGTAGCAAAGATTAAGACTGTTAGATTTTATATTTGTTCAGTCTTTTTGACTTTGTAATCTTGGTAATATATAAACCAAGAGAGTATCAAATAGAATAATAATTGAGATAGTTGAGAAACACAAAAACAGAGAAATCTTTGTAAGCATAATCTTTAGCATTTCCTGTTTTCTCAGCAGTTCAATTTGTAAGCAGCTGTGGGCATTTCTGCACACAGAGTCCTCTCGATATATTATATATATCTCTGGTGGAATTGTTTAAATCCACCAGAAAGTTTTTAAAGACTCTTGTTTTTAATTACTTGTGTTTTGATTCATTCAAGTTTATATTCCGCATTGTGCTAATCAAAACAAATATATCAATAATCGAGTTGAACATTTTTATTTCAAGAAAAAGGTTCAAGAATTCCATTCAACCCCCCTTCTGTAATTCTTGCTTCATTGTTAAGGGACTAACAATTGGTATCAGAGCAAGCTCTTAATCTACAAAGAGTTTAAAGATCAAAACAATTCAGCAAGATGAACAAGAAAGATGTTGGAGTCAAGATTTCTTTTCTTGATAAAGATAATTACCATCATTAGAAGGTAAAGATGCATCTTCACATGCTCTCTCAAGATGAGGCCTATGTGGACTGCATAGAAAGAGGCCCACATGTTCCAATGAGAGTTGCAACAGGAAATGAGCCATCTGTTCCAAAGCCAAGGCATGAATGGTCTGATCCTAACATTGAACAAGTCAGGAAAGATAAAAAGGCCATGAACATTCTGTTCAATGGTGTTGATGCATACATGTTTGATAACATCATCAACTGCAAGACTGCCAAGGAAGTTTGGGACACAATACAAATAATCTGTGATGGTACTGAGCAAGTAAGAGAAAATAAAATACAGCTCCTGATTCAGCAATATGAGCATTTTCACAATGAAGAAAGTGAATCACTCACTGATATTTTTAGTAGATTCCAAAAACTATTAAATGCTCTTAAGTTGCATGGAAGAGTCTATCAGACTAAAGACTCCAATCTGATATTTCTCAGATCTCTTCCAAAGAAATGGAAACCAATGACAGTCTCATTGAGAAACTCACAGGATTATAAGGAGTTTACTTTAGCGAGACTGTATGGCATTCTGAAAACCTATGAGCTTGAGATAGAGCAGGATGAAAGAATGGAGAGAGGAAAGAAGAAAGGAGGATCCATTGCACTAGTTGCTGATCTGGAAAAGGAAAAGGAAGTGAAGATGGAAGCTGTGGAATCAACTTCAAAGGTCTGTGAAAGCAAGGGTAAGGGGCTAGCTACAGAAAATGAAGATTCATTGAGCCAAGATGACATGGAGGACATTGATGAGCACCTAGCATTCCTTTCAAGAAGATTTGCCAAGCTCAAGTTCAAAAAGAACTTTGGAGCAGCCAAGCCAAATAGAAACATGGTGGATAAGTCAAAATTCAAGTGTTTCAAATGTGGCTTGGCAGGGCACTTTGCAATTGAGTGTAGAAAGTCAGATTCCAGTAAGAAAAGATTTGAGTATGTAGATTACAAGCAAAAATACTTTGATCTACTTAAACAAAAGGAAAAGGCTTTTATTACACAAGAGAATGACTGGGCAGCTGATGGCTTGGATGAAGATGAAGATGTCAGCTATGTCAATCTAGCCCTTATGGCCAAGTCTGATGAAACATAGACAAGTTCCTCAAGCAATCAGGTAATCACTATAAACCTTGCACATTATCTAAAGCTGAGTGTAATGATGCCACAAATGACATGTCTACAGAATTGTATCATTTGCGTGTTACACTTAAGTCCCTCACTAAAGAAAATGCTAAAATCAAAGAAAACACCTTGTTTTTAAGTGAGAGGAATAATGTGCTTGAGTCTCAGTTTGTTGAGTTTAAAAAACTAAAAATTGAGTGTAGGATTGCCAAGGAGGAATTAACTGAGTCCTTGAAAAAGTAAGAAATTTTAAAGAAGCAGCTCGATCGTGAACATGAGGTGATTAAAGCATGGAAAACATCCAGAGATGTTCATGCTCAAATCACCAAGGTTCAAGGAATTGAGTCTTTTTATGATGAAGCCTGGAAAAAGAATAAGGAGAAACTAGAACCTATTTTGGTAGATGGGTTGCTGACAGATGTAGACTCGACAGATGATGAGGACTATCCGTCGGATAATAAAAAGTGTTATCCGTCGAATGATAAAAATCCTCATCCGTCGGCTGTAAGCAAACCCATTAGCAAAGCCAAATTAACCAAGCTAAATGATAAGTATGGGTCTGTTTCCAAGAACTTTGTTTCAGGAGAGTCAAGTCAAGCTAAGGAAGGGAAAAAGGCTAATGTTGGTCACATGACTGTCAAACTGTTAAGTGACAGACTTGAGAAAATAGAGGTAAAAACAGAAACTAAAAGAAAAACAATAGGAATGGTAAAGTAGGGATTAACAAACACAATAACTAAACACCTGATAAATATGCTCCTAGAAAGATCTGTGTCAAGTGTGGTAGTGTAAATCATTTGTCTGTTAATTGCAAATCTGCCATGCCTACTCCCATGTCTGTTCAGTCTCAATTTCCTAACATAAATGCCATGCCTCCCATGCCTGTTAATGCTATGCCTACACAGAATATGATTGCACAATTTGCTAATATGCCATTTTCACCTAATCCATATTATGCTGCAAACAATATGCCTCAAATGCCATTTAGCATGCCTTACTGGAATAACATGTTTGCACCAAGCATGCCATTTCCTGTTAGCCATAACATGCATGATAATTCTGTTGCATCTAGTGGTTTCAAAGGCCCAACCCAAATGACTAAGGAAGAATCTAAAATTCCTAAGTCAAATGAGTTAAGACCTAAAAAACAGAAGAAGAAAGCTAACAAGGCAGGACCCAATGAAACTTGGGTACCAAAATCAACTTGATTTGATTTTGATGTGTGCAGGGAAACAGAAGGAATCTTTGGTACTTGGATAGTGGTTGTTCAAGACACATGACTGGTGATTCTACCCTGCTCACAGAATTTAAGGAGAGAGCTGGCCCAAGTATTACTTTTGGAGATGACAACAAAGGATATACTGTGGGATATGGCTTGATTTCAAAGGACAATGTCATCATTGAAGAAGTTGCCTTAGTGGATGGTCTCAAACACAATCTGTTGAGTATCAGCCAGCTTTGTGACAAAGGCAACTCAGTAACCTTCAACAAAGAAGCCTGTGTTGTGACTAACAATCAAAACAACAAAGTGGTTCTCACTAGTGTGAGAAGAGGAAATGTGTATCTAGCTGACTTCAACTTAACTAAAGCAGAATCTGTAACTTGTCTTCTCAGTAAAGCAAGTCAAGATGAAAGTTGGCTATGGCACAAGAAGCTATCCCATCTAAACTCCAAGACCATGAATGAGCTGGTAAAGAAAGAGATAGTAAGAGGCATTCCTCTAGTGGAGTTTACAAAGGATGGACTGTGTGATGCCTGCCAAAAAGGGAAGCAGATCAAAGCATCATTCAGGAAGAAACTTGATTCAGCAATTGAAGAGCCTCTGCAACTGCTTCACATGGATTTGTTTGGACCAGTCAATGTATTGTCAATTTCAAAGAAAAGATTTTGCCTAGTAATTGTAGATGATTTCTCAAAGTTCTCTTGGACATATTTCCTAAAGTCTAAAGATGAGGCTAGTGAAATCATCATCAATCACATAAGGCAAGTTAACAATCTTCCTGATTTCAAAGTTAGAAGAATCAGGAGTGACAATGGAACTGAGTTCAAAAACTATGTTGTGAGAGCATTTTGTGAGGAAAATGGGATCTTGCATGAGTTTTCAGCAGCAAGGACTCCACAACAGAATGGTGTAGTGGAAAGAAAGAATAGATCTCTTATTAAAGCTGCAAGGACAATGCTTGAAGAATCAAAATTACCAACATATTTCTGGGCTGAAGCTGTAAACCACTGCATGCTACACTCAGAACATCTCTCTGATTAATCAAGCAAGATGCATGACACCTTATCAATTGTTAAAGAACAAGAAGCCAACTCTAAACTTTCTTCATGTCTTTGGCTGTAAATGCTATATTCTGAGAAATCAAACTGATCAAAATGGAAAGTTTGATCCTAAAGCAGATGAAGGAATTTTTGTTGGATATGCTGTTGGTAAAACATATAGAGTCTACAATCTAAGAACCAACATTGTTGTGGAATCTATACATGTTGTGTTTGATGATAAAAAGATTGAAGGACTGAAAGATGAAGATTACCATGAAAGCCTCAAATTCGACAATGATGAGATGGTCAGTGATGAAAGTGATGATGAGAGTGATTAAGAAACAGTGTCTAAGGATAATGCAGACAAATCTACCACCAATGAAGCACATAACTCACATCCGTCGAGTTACTAATGCTTCATCCGTCGGAAGGCAATCTGTGTTATCCGTCGGAAGACAAACCTGCCTCATCCGTCGGTACTCAAAATTCACCATCTGTCGGGTTATCTAAAGGAGCAGGAATCAAGGAAGGTCACCCTAGAAAGTACCCCTTTATCAAATCAAAGATCCACAAACTCAGGGGGAGTTTCTAGAGATCAAAACTCAATCACACTCAAGGCAACATTGAGGTCTTTTCACTTACAGCTAATCTATCTCAACCAAGGAAAGGACAAAAGATCACCCTTTGAACTAATTATTGGTGATGTTTCTTCTAGAGTTCAAACCAGGAGAGCAACTCAGAAGAATGTCTATACAACAGCTTTCTGTCAAAGGAAGAAGAACCAAAGAAGGTAGAAGAAGAAGCCTTGTTAGATCCTGATTGGATTTTAGCTATGCAGGAGGAGCTAAACCAATTTGAAAGGAATAAAGTTTGGAAGCTGGTACCCAAGCCTAAAGGAAAGAATCCAATATACACCAAATGGGTAT